>NC_132843.1:35482955-35785985 GCF_048164855.1 Canis lupus baileyi | reverse complement strand
CGATTGACTTACTTCACTCAGCATAATACCCTCCAGTTCCATCCACGTTGAAGCAAATGGTGGGTATTTGTCATTTCTAATGGCTGAGTAATATTCCATTGTATACATAAACCACATCTTCTTTATCCATTCATCTTTCGATGGACACCGAGGCTCCTTCCACAGTTTGGCTATTGTGGACATTGCTGCTATAAACATCGGGGTGCAGGTGTCCCAGCGTTTCATTGCATCTGTATCTTTGGGGTAAATCCCCAACAGTGCAATTGCTGGGTCGTAGGGCAGGTCTATTTTTAACTGTTTGAGGAACCTCCACACAGTTTTCCAGAGTGGCTGCACCAGTGCACATTCCCACCAACAGTGTAAGAGGGTTCTCCTTTCTCCACATCCTCTCCAACATTTGTTGTTTCCTGCCTTGTTAATTTTCCCCATTCTCACTGGTGTGAGGTGGTATCTCATTGTGGTTTTGATTTGTATTTCCCTGATGGCAAGTGATGCAGAGCATTTTCTCATGTGCATGTTGGCCATGTCTATGTCTTCCTCTGTGAGATTTCTCTTCATGTCTTTTGCCCATTTCACAATTGGATTGTTTGTTCCTTTGGTGTTGAGTTTAAGAAGTTCTTTATAGATCTTGGAAACTAGCCCTTTATCTGATATGTCATTTGCAAATATCTTCTCCCATTCTGTAGGCTGTCTTTTAGTTTTGTTGACTGTATCCTTTGCTGTGCAAAAGCTTCTTATCTTGATGAAGTCCCAATAGTTCATTTTTGCTTTTGTTTCTTTTGCCTTCGTAATTCCAACATTTTAAATAAAGACTGGACTTTCCAATTATGCTTTTATTTTTTTCAAAGTGAGATAGAAAAACTATATACATACATATTTGGATACACATATGTTCAAAGGTTCAGATAGAAAGTGTACTGTCACACAAAATGATACCTTATTTCAGTGTTTCAGATAAGTGAAATTTTTTTTTTTTAGATAAGTGAATTTTTTATGTAAGCATGTTATGTACCAGTTAAAGTGAACACTGCATACAACAGTCATTTTAGTGGAATATCTTTTAAAAATATGTTATTTGACTCTGGCCCATTTTAAACAGAGCTATTAAGTGTCTTCTGACATTTTATGGTGAACTCCAGGTCAACACTATGCACATTGATTACCATGCTGTGCTGGGAAGCATCAGCACTGTCACTGACCCCAGTAATACCTGGGGCCGATCATCTGTGTTTTTTCAATTCTTCCCCTAAACATTTAGCAATGAGAATTCATACACATCAAACAAAATTAAACTCTTAGACAAAGAGTGAAAAACCAGCATATTATAGGTGAAAGCATATGTGTGTTGAGGGAGAGAGGTTCCTACTGTGTGTCTTGAGGGTCCTGAGGGGGCCAGATGGCCTTACATGGCTGTGCTCATTGTGGTTAAGCACAGAGGTTAGGATTTGGGGATTTGGATCATGCTTTCACTTTCTTCTATGTGTTCAGGACAATGAACTAAATTCTCTATGTGTTGCTTTCCTCATCTTAAAATGGGCATAGCAACACTAACACTGTTACCTGGTTATTTTGAGCATCCAGTGAGCAGTGTGGGAGGCACCCAGTTCAGTGCCTGGCTCCAGTAGCCATTTGCGACAGGTGACAATTGTTTTCACCTCCTTTGGGTCTTTTACCTCTGATCAGCCCAGCCAAATTCACACCCCTATTCATACCCACTTTTCAACTGCCTTCCCAGTCTCTATATACCTTATTTTATTTGAGCATCTTTTAAAGCTATCTCTCTTGGATAATAAAATACAGGCTCTGGTAGGGTAGGACTTTTGTCTCTTTGTTCACTAAGTGCCTGGCATTTAGTAGGTGTATACGGTAGGTTCATTGAACGATAAATGAATGAATTAGCTGATGGGGGTGTGCAGTGGACAGCCATCCCCCTATGAAGTTGAGTGGACTGCAAGGTCACTTACTTCATCCTGACTTCCCATTCTTGGAACCCCACAAGCTAATGAGGCCATGATGAGGTACTTCCTAAGATTGCTCATGGCTTGCCTCATGGAGCCCAGTGAGAGGATGGCATGTGGAACAGAGGAAGCAGGACAGATGCAGGTGTCTCTTTAGCACCACCTGGACATGCCATGGCTTTCCTCACAATTCAGGTTTCTCCCAGTGTTCATGTCACCCTCATTCTGTCTGAGCCTGAGCTGGAGAGAGTAAGGGGCCATCTATGTTCTGCAGCTCCAGGACCTATAACAAGACTCTTTTTATCCTCTCAGATTCTCTCCAAATGCCCCTTGGGCTTTTGCATGTTACTGTGATCTTTTAAAGTTTCGATATCTGTCAAAATGCAAAGATCTTTTAGCAGCATCAACATTTTTACTCTTTAGAGTGAGTACAAAATGTAATTTACAGATCTTTTGGAATAAGGATGAGCATGGGACACAAGGCTCAGGAAGAAGGAGAGAAAGGACAGAACATTAGGTGAAGCATCCAAACTTCACCAGTTTTCTTATTTTGTTTAAAATAAGAAATAAGGCCTGTCCAACGCTCTGGTGCCTATAAGGAAAATATCCTCAAATATACAGCAGCTTCGCACTTCTGGTTGAATAACTATTTGAGAAACAATTTGTAGCAGAACTCTAGTGTCACAGTTTTGTAATGCTTACCTATTAACTTAATCTAAGGAAGATAGAATGTTGGTTGAAGTTGATTTGGGACTCTAAGAGTAACTATGAGAACAGTGCTTTTTATCCTGCAAAATTAGTCAGACTTTGAATATGAGGAATGGTATGATTTTGATAAAAAATAAGATAGACTTTTTGGAAAAGCTTAGTTTGGACATTTGGACACTGGGTTGGCCATTACTTTTGGACGAAGAAACCTATGGTCCATGGTTCAAAAAATGATGAAGATGGAATCTGTAGCCCATGTTTACGAGAAAGGAAGTTTATAAAGCATCAACCCAATAGCAAAATTTGGTCAGGAAAACAACCTGCAAGCCTGCCCTGGAGTGAGCACACATTCTGTGCCATCAGTCAAGCTAAAAAGCTTCAACAGTCAGCTAATAACTGGTTAGAACGATGATCTTTATCACCAGCAAATGGGTTCAGGATGGCCAGCTTCCTCTATATACAAGGGTTCACACTTGTGCCATATATTTTAGAAAGATTTCTATCAAAACAACTTGAAATCAAACAATTTTACCTCTCAAATGGTTAACTCTTGTGCTTATCCATGCCAGATTACTGTGTGTCTATTTATATGCACATATTTTTATATATGAATATTTTACTTGTCTTAATTATTCAATATTTAAAAAAATCTTCATTAGATGCTTCTAGCACATCAGCATGCCTTCTTTGAAGGAGCCAACCCACACTTGGAGGTATAAGAATCCCCTGGCTTCACAGTCCTATCACACACAAACACATCTGTGTGCACCTGTGGCCTTATGCCCCCTCTATATTCATGGACTGCAATGGGGTTGTTTGTGATTTGTACCTCTTCTCCCTGCAATAGCTGAGATGCTCTTCCTTTCTAGCTAGCATCTGGAATTAGAAATATGGGTGGAATTCCTACTTTTTCACGGTTTTCTGGGGAGTTTGAGGGGAATAGTGGAGATGAAGGGTTAAAGATTTTGTATCTGAATATCTAAGAATGATCAACTGCAGGTACTGCCAGCCTTGGGGGCACTGAAGGGAAATGCCAGAGTGGCCCCAGGTGCCAGGAAGGAAAAGGGAGAAGCTCTCAAATAATTACAATGGCTTTTGTTGTTAAGAGCTAAGGAGTGAAACTGTTCTCCATCTGTGATAAAGTCAGGCCTCATCTCAGGTTCATGGTTTCTTTAAGATGTGAACAAGGTAACCTCTAGGAGATTGGGGACTCTTCCTCCTTTGAGTCTTCCCAAACTGTACAATGACTTTAACATTTGTTTTTATTTTATTTTTAAAAAATATTCTATTTATTTATATGAGAGAGAGAGTGACAGTGAGCATGAGCAGCAGAGAGGGACAGAGGGAGAAGCAGACTCCTTGCTGAGCAGGGAGTCCAATGCAGGACTCCATCTCAGGACCCTGAGATCATGAGAGACACTTAACCGACTGAGCCACCAAGGTACCCTTCATACTGCCTTTAAAAATCAGGTTAAGAATGACTTCCTTTCCCTATAACCTGACCTCTCCAGGAATCTAGCTACTTCTCAGTATTTCCTATGGACACAGTATATACCAGCTCTTATACCTTTTCTACAAGCAGCTGTGGGCTCTCTTCCAGCTGTGTCGTGTGTAAATGCTATTTCATATGTGAATCAGTTTTTAGAGAGCAAATAATCCTTTTCAGTTACTAATTGTCCTAATAATCCAAATGACTTTTTACATGTAAAAACACATGGTGTGAATAAGAGAGGAATAAAATTGTGACCTGTACCATCCCTTTGGATCTGTCCTGAGGATACCTGAAATTTCTACAAGCTGTCATTAGGAGACTTTTGACCTAAGGCATTTAACTTTACTGGGAAAGATAACACAAATGTGAACAAATACATTCATTCAGTTATTCACTCAAAGATTTCTACTGTGCACTTACTGTGTATAAGGCACATTGCTAGGTAAGCAGGAGGGGGCATTGCAAGTAGATGGGAGATTGCCTTTGCTCTCCAGAAATGTAGTATCCATTACTCATTCTGACCGATAGCTAGTTCTTAGTTTGGGGGTAAGGAGATATGTGGAGGTATGTGCATTTGCTGACTCTTTGTGTTGGGGGCAGGCATATGACTAATTTGTCAATGAGCTGTGGCAAGAAGTCATGTGTTCTACTTTCATGCTGGAGCATTTAAGTGCTGGTGTGAGACCCTCCCCAGCTTTCTTTCTTTCCTTCATTCGTGGTGACCAGCAAAGTGTGAGATGGTAGCTGCTCCATTAGCCTAGCCCCTGAGTGATGACCATGAACACAGCCCCCCAGTTGATGGACAAGGAGTGTGAGACAAGGGCCCTTCCTGTTTTAAACCTTTGAGATTGGGGCTCATTTGATGCAGCAGCATAGTTTAGCCTATTTTAACTGAAATAGGCAGCTTACCCTTGTAATAAAAAGGACACTCACATAAACAACTACAATATAAGGAAGAAAGTTGTAAGGGAGATAAAACAAAATTCTTGTGGCAAGAGATTCCTCAATGTGGAGAGTATAAGGAAAAACCCAATGAAAGAATTGGTAACTGGGGAAAGACCAGTTTAGAGAAAAATAGTAATTCAGACAAAAGCATCCCACAAGCAGTTTGAGCCCAGGTTTGGAGGGAAAGAGAGTCAACATTCATAGAATGATCATACACAATAATTCAGATCAAATCACAATTACACTACCAGTAACAAACAGCTACTTATTGCATGTGCTCATCATTGTTACATGCTAAGTGGTTTGCATCCATTACCATCAACCTTCACAGTGTCCCTGAGAGGTAAGTATTGTCATCATACCAGTTCCACAGTTGAGGAAAGTGACGCTTTGAGGAGGGGTCAAGTAACATGTTCCAGGTCCCAAAGCCAGTTAATATCACTGCAAATACTCAAATCCCAGCCTGATCCCAGAGTCCATGCTAACAGCCACAGGGATGTTTTTCTTCTGAAAGCAGGCACCTCAGCAGCTGTTTAATGGAGGACAAATCTAAGGTTATGTGTTAGCAAGACTCTGTTTATCTGTTCATGTAGCTGTGCACACTGCCACTAAGCAGGAAGGGAGCCTTTTCTGGAGGGGACCCATGAGGTGAGCTACCGATGGAGGAAGAACTTGAGAAGCCCGTACAGAGGCAATGCTTGGGTCCATTAGGGGGCGCTGTGTGCCTTCAGACTACAAGGTTGTGGTTGGCCTTGGTTTTCTAAGACCTTCCTGGGGTCTTTGATTTCTAGAAGACACTGCAGGAAATGGCTCCAAATCCAGGTGTCATGAAAACCGAGTTCCTTGTCACCAGTCCTCACTCTATCCTGTCTTCTCTTCAGTTTTAATATGATCTCCCCTCCCATCTCTGGGTTTTGGATATGAAATTTCCACGAGACCTTTGACCCTTCACTTTGGGTTTTAAAAGCCAGCCAGAAGTAGTTTCCAGCTGCAGTTTTTGAACCCACTCCAGCTACACAGATGTAATTCCTCATCTGGGCCTCCTGATTTTACCCCAGAATAACTCACCACCATCACTTGCACCTCCATCATTTGGCTGATGTTCTCTCTGCTGATTCGAATCATCTTTTTGTCAGTGCACCTCTCCTTTCTGGGCCAAACAATCTCTTCTCCTTCTAACAGACTCTGTGCTACTTGAGGACAGGCACTGTGCCTTTTCCTGTGCTCATGGACCTGAATGCAGTCCTGAGGGCATGGAAGATCAGTCCTGAGGGCTCAGTGAAGATCTCTGCTGCTTCCAGTTCATTTCTTTTCAACCTTCCTGAAGTCATTGATTGGCTTCTAGTATTCCTCTTCCTTTCTGTGTAACCTCTACAACATCCCAACATCGGCAATACCTCATGTGAACCCCTATTTCCATCAGAGTCATTTACCACGAAGGCTTTTAAGTCAGTCCTGGGTTCAAACTATGAGTTTATAATTTCCTAGCTGAGT
Organism: Canis lupus baileyi; assembly: GCF_048164855.1. Lineage (NCBI taxonomy): Eukaryota > Metazoa > Chordata > Mammalia > Carnivora > Canidae > Canis > Canis lupus. Next base: position 35,779,388 of record NC_132843.1, on the reverse strand, counting down.
TATCTCAGGTGAGTTCTCAGTTCTCTCATCTGCAAAATGGGAAGACAGTGATGTAACCACATACTGCGTGTGAGGATGTGAGGATGTTAGATATATAAAATATTCAGTACCTGGCACACCCCACTCTCCCTCTAGGCCATTTTCAAGCCTCACTGGAAACAGTCTGGTTTTCCTACTAAATCTACCTCCCCTTGCCCCTGCTAAGTTTTTTTCCTTCTTCTTCTCCTTCTCCTTCTTTTTTGCCTGTTTAAACCCAGCACCTCAGCACCCTGGAAAGAGGGCTGAGCTGTGCTTCTCGGAGAAGGTTGTGACCTAAGGGCAAAGGGCCTGCTGGCAAGCCAGCAGCAGCTCCTGCTGGTGGTATGCAGCCCTGTGATTCTTGCATGCTTGGAAGCTTTATCAAGTTGCAGGGAATTTGGTAGCACTAATCAAACATTTGCTGTGCACCACCTGGAACTGGTGTGTACTTTAAGATAATGTCTGGCTTCAGATTGGATGCTGGTGATTAGAGCAGTAAATTAGCCCCACTTCGTGGCTGCAGGTTTTCTTGGCCCACTTAGCGCATTGGAGCAGATTTCAGCATGCAGATGTTTTTCGGCTTCTCTTTTCATCTCCAAGGAGAACAATTACAATATCCTGATGTTCCCCTGCCATCCAATTATTCCCATTTTGCTTCTGTGGTTTAGCTCATCAATAGCAAAAGGCAGGTGAAGCCTGAAAGGCCCCTGGTCATCTTTGCTTGAAGGTGGTATCATGCTGGCAACCAGAGCAGGAGTGTCTGCTGAGTGACGCCTCAGTAAGGTCTTGCTCAAGTCATAGGGAGCTTTCACCTAATTGAGGACAACTGACCATTTGGATTTATACTTATGTGCCATCTTCCCTCCACACACATGTGCATACACTATCCTGGGTCCTCAGCTTCTTTGTGGCTTTCCACTTGAATATGAGGTGCGAGACAGATTACCATAGGGGAACACAGGAGTAGTGGCTGGGTAACTGGGGGTGGACAGAACACCTTGTGGGGGCAGTTGGCTACATACCACCCAGCAGAGGGCAGCAGTGCCTAACAGTCTATCCTAAATTCATCCCTATCTTCAGAGATGGGCCAAGGCAGATTGGGGGTGACTCTGGGACATCCTCTGCAGCCCCAAGAAAGTGGGGAACATTTCCTTTACAAAGTCTGTGCACTTATTTCCACTGTGGAACACAGAAAATCCTAGAGCTCCAGAGAGAGAATCTTCGGAAAGCAAACATCTGATCCATTCATATTACAGCATGAAAACTTATTCGTGGATTGCCAGGCTGGTCTGGGAGGGTTCCATGTTGCTCTTTACTCTGAAGGTGAAATCAACTGCTGGAGGTGAAGCCAGCATGTCGCAACCAGCAGAGGATGGGATCTATGTGAACCCCTCAAGCTCTTATTCCTCCTGTCAGTATGTGGGTTAGGTCCCATTGGTTTAAGAGCAAGTGTAAAGGCTTCTTGTTTCAGTTCTCTCATTTTCAAAGAAATGTAATTTATAGCCAGTCTCTATTTCCTTGTGCAGTGCCTATGCTAACATATGCTATATAGAAGGACAAGTATCTTCCCCCTCTCACTCAACCCAGATACTCTTCCTGACTCTCTAACTTGTTCATGTTTCTCAGGATTTACCTTTGATGTTGGTCCTTCTCCTTAAATCCATCCTGCACATGAATCTTAGATTAACCTCACTCATCCTTTGCACCTCATTTCGCTGTCAGAGGCCCCTTGGGAGCTGCAGGGAGAAAAGAGGAGGGAATTGATAGGTCCAAAAGTAGAGGAAGTAAAGAAGTCCGGAAAAGCAGAGCCCAGGGCAGCCACCCAAGGATATTTTTCAGATTGCTTTTATATAACATTCAGCAGAAATGTCAGTTGGTTCAGACATTTTGAATTACAGAACAACTTGGGGTAAGATTAAGCCTGGGATGAAGGTCTAAAACTGGACGGAGAGCATCATGAAGGTGTGAACACCTGGAGGCCCATAAAAGGAGCATCAGGAAGTTCGGGTTCGGGAGAAATAGAGAAGGCTAGGGAGGTGGGAATGTAAATATAAATCTTGTCTATGTCAAAATTTTGTTTGGGGCCATCATAGAATCTGTAAAAAGACTGCTGCCCTGGCTGAATAGTTTTACTGGATGACTGCTAAGCCCATTTCAACTTTCAGCCTCTGGGATTCTAAGAGCTGGATGGAGTTTGGAAGGGCCTTTGGCTGAAGAAGCTTCCATATGGTCACTGTGTTTTCCACTTGGAGCTGAGATGTTTTAGTATACAATGGGCTAACATCGTCTATTTTCCACAGACAGCTCACACAGAACCTCCCAGGCGCTTCTGGGAGCTACATGGGATTATGAGAAAAGCAATATACTTGGAATCAAGAGACCTGGGTCTTGGTTCTACTTTTCCCACTAACACACTGTGTGCTCTTGGGCAAGTCACTTTCCTCCTCTAGTTTTTAATTTGTTGCTTTGACAAATATAGACATTGTAATATGTTCAGGAAGGCAAATGAATAGCACAAATAAAGCCAATGCCGATAGCACATGGTGCTAATAGATTACAGCACTCTTTCCTATTGAACTGGACTCAGAATCCCTCTCAATGCTGCATTTGAAATAGCCATTATCAACCAAATAGAGCTTTTTCTTGAAATGAAAACTGCCATCATTGTACTAGACAATTTTAAAGGTTTTTACAGTTCTAAACTAAACTCTTCCTCTGCTATATATTACACAGGACTGCCATGGGCACAGAACAAATGCATATCTAGCAGCTCTTTTCAAAATAGCTACATGAAATATATATTTAAAAAAAAGACATCTGAAAATATTGGTGTTATTTGATCTGTTACAGGTATTTATGAAGTGTCTATCAAGTAACTAGAACTTTCATGAGTTCTTTATACAGAGATTAGGCCTAAAATACAAATATTTCCAGGGACTAATGACACCTGACTTAAACTCACTGTAACCCAGAAGGGCATTATGGTTCTTTTTAATAATGCAGTGTGGGTAATCATTTAGTCTCTAGATAGCAAAAGTGGTGTGGAGAGTTTATTGGGGAAAATCCGGGAGACATAACATAGTAGCTGGTATATTGCAGAGCAAGTCACATAGACATATTCTAGCATAAATGACTGTTTTTCATGGTCTTTCCCTATGTCTTCAGGTAGAATGGAACACCACTGTCCTTGATACCCACTGTACTAGTCAATACATTCTGACATGTATTATCTTTCTTATAAAAGTATAAGCTCTTTGAAAGTAGAATTTGGGTTTAATCATTTTCCTTATCTCCAGGATCTAACACAAGTATTACTCCAAAATGTTACTAGAATTGAGTTGAAGTCATAATTTTGTCTCCAACCAATCTGCCCCTTAAAGAAGGTGTAGTGTATATTACTGGATCCCTAAGAGCTATGCCCAAGACACACTGAAGAGGAAAAAACTAAAATATTAACTCAAACATTGAAGCTCTCAATTGGCTCAAGTCAGGATCTGGAAGAAAAGGGAATATATCAAATTCTCTCTTGTATCTTTGTGGTTCATGCAGTTTGGGATGACTACAGCAAAAGACCACAGAAAACTAAATTCAAGAGGTCTTTCCTTTTTTGATCCTTCATTTCCTCAACTAAAATATAAGGGGCTTGGTCAAGAATATGGCTAGTGGCTTCCACATCTAATACCCAATGATGTTTTGATTTGAAGAGTACAATCACTAATTAACCAAATATATGCTGAGTGTCATTATCCAACTGCCTTACATGGGAAGATGGATTTGGCTGGCTAGGTTTTGTCCTATAAGAGAGTTCAGCTTCTCCTGGTGGAGGAGATAATTTATTATCTAACAAGTGCAGAAAACTAGGTGGTTTAACCTATGGAAAAAGGTTTATCAGAAGAATTCAAGAGCAACTTTCTCAGAAGACTCGAGCTATGAAGCTATAGGTAAGATTTGTTTGCCTCAGAGGGACAGGTAATATAAGGGTAATGAGGCCCAGAAAATCCCAAGAACTTCTACAGGTCATAAATCTGGTGAGTAGAATTGAACAAGGCAGCTCCATGTTTGTCAAACAATGGTAGATTGTACAAAGCATTTTCACAAATGTTACCACTTTTGACCCCTGACCATAATGCTTAGAATTATTATTTCTGTTTTACAGATGAAGAGACTAAGATTCAAGGAAGTTCAAAAATAGTTGAATAATTTTGAAAAAGAAAAAAAAAAAAAAAGAGTAGCTCCTGACATCTGAAAGCTGGCCTGGCACTCACATCCAGATCATGTTATTCTCTTATTGGACGAAAGCATCTTAAAGAATACTAAACTCAGACAAGTTTATTTTGAGACTATAATGAAATGAGACAATTAAAGGTCACTTCATAGCTTCATCTTAAACATAGACAAAAACAAGGCCACCATGCAACCCACACATAAATGCAAAACATTCTTCCTTGAGTAAAATGAATGACTTGTTTCTTTATCAGTTATGGCTTTATCCTCATTCTCACTGTAGATGAGATTAAGACTTTTCCCCACTTTTTTGGTAGCATCCAATCTAGAGAAAATCTTTATTTCCTTAGACCCTGTCTCAGATTACCCAACCAAGGCCCAAATTCTCTAATAGGTTCTTTTTAATACCCTATTACTGAATGACCTGTGGTTCCTTATGGTGTGTATTCTCCCTTGCTGCAAAGAGTATAAATCCAACATGTTTAACTATAGGTATGCTCCTGATGGTCTTTAGCTGGGGGATATTGAGAATTTTCATAATGTTAAATGGATTGCCATAGTCACACAGTTAGTAAGGGCTGGTCTTGAGGTACTTAGACCCCTTCTTTCCTGTACTATACTACTGACCAAGGCTGACCTTCCCTACCACCATAGGAGAGAGGTCCTGAGAGTATAGTGGCAGCCACTAGGAGATAGTTGGCAAGGCAATGGGGTTTGAGGAGTATTAATTGTCTTAATTTCTATTTGAGTCTCTATTTCAACTTTTCAAATCCCTTTCAAATCTATCTTATTTGAGTCTTATATTACTCTGGTAAGGAAGGTAGGATGTGTATTACTGTGCTATTCAATAGGTGAGATGCAAAGTGATGGCCCTTAGCTAGTATGGGGAGAGCTCCTTTTCTTATCTACCATATTGTCCCTACAAGTCCATGTATCACATGGAGTACATGTGAAATATTATTTTTGGCCAAGGTCAAGACTTGTGATAAAAACAAAATTAGAGGATGGGGAGGATTTTATCTTATATGGGCATGTAGTTTTAACATAATGATACACTTAATGCAAGCAAATAATGATGAAGCTTTGATAAAATTTGGTGTGCTCTTAGGTCTCATTAAATGGTGGGTGAGGCTCAGTTATGGTAGCTAGCAGTTTGGAAAGATCATAAATAAGATATTTTTCTCAGGTCTGGGAACCACATTTAGAGAATCAGTGGGTACTTGTAGCACATTCAGAGGAGGGCAGTGATTATGAAGAGTGGCTCTGAAACAAGGTCAGCAGAAGAATGGTTGAGAGAATGGGGGCAGGAGCAGTTAGCCTGGAGAATAGTTTACATGGTGGAGACATGATAGCTGCCTTCAGACATGGGAAAGGCCATCACATGGAAGAGAAAATAGATTTGTCATGTCACTTTAGAGGCAGAATTAGGACCAGTGGGTGGAATTTATAACAAGCCAACTTTTTGGCTCAATATAGGAATTGTCTTTTTAACACGAAGAGTTGTCCAACAATGTAGATGTCAGAAAGCTTATTATTCTTTAGGGGATTTAAGTGGAATCTTAAGAGGACATTTTGTCAAGGACACTTGAGAGCAGAACCTGTACCAGGTAGGAGTTTGTATTCCATGACACCTGTGGCTGTTCCATCTCTAAATGCCCCTCTGGGTTGTTCCAGGAACTATGTTAGACTCTAGGTGGGAGTGAGGGTAGGGTAGGGAATTCAAGGATTAATAAGATGCAGTCGCTTTCCTATCTTGTGTCCTTTTATTTGATCCTTTGCTGCCTTGGATTTTAAATTAATTAGTTCTTTGGTAAGGTATCATCTCTTCATTAGATTTGCTTAATAAAAACATACTGCACACTTATGTTTTCCAGGCTTTGTGGATACCTTGGTAAATATAAGAAACATGAACCTTCTTCTTACAGATTTCCATCAAGATGCTAAACTTGAGGGCAGGAACTATATCATAAGCTAATTTTTTTACCTTCCAAAGAGCATCAGTAAAATGGCTTTTAAATGTGTCTGTATATACAAGAACAAATTAGAATCCAGGACAATTGTCCAAGCACAGATACCTTTTGCTGAATCACTTGCCTCTATTATGTTATCTCAAGAGTTTTAAAGGAAAAACTACTTCCGGAACCCTTTGAAGTCAGTTTCCACTAGAGATAGGAGATGGTAATCCAATTTCAATTCTAAATGTGAACTGTGCTGTAGCTCAGAGATTCTTTTCAAGAAGTAGTTCTCCAAAGATTTTACTCTGGAGATGAGGAATAAAGGGAACTGTCTTCAGACCTCTTTGCCAATAATTCAATTCAGTTCAGTTCAATTCAATTCACTTCTTAATGGGAGCCTTTAAGGCACTGTGTTAAGTACTCCAGAGAATTCAGAAACAAGTAAGACCTAGCCCCCAGCCTTAGGAACTTACTGTCTATCTTTGGAGCCCACAGATAAATGTAAATTCAAAGTAAAATATCTTAGTGCCTTAGGGGAGAAATATAGAGATAGATTATAGTAGTTTCTGTGTTCAACAAGGAAATTGTAATTTCACAGGAATTTTGATGTATATGTAAATTTTTATGGTAATTGTGAGGGGGTAGGATCTTCCAGGAAGACAGGTGAGCTTGAGAGAGCAACAGAGATGGGAATTTGTGGGACAACTTTGGAAAACAGTCAAGATCCCTGTAATTGGGTGATTGAGTAGATAGTAGTAGGACATAAAGCTAGAAAATGGGGTCATAGAGGACAGAGGCTTGCATGCTCAGACCAAGGGTCTTTTAAGTTCAGTAGGTATTGGAGAACTATGGAAAGCTTTCACTCAGAGAAGAGAAGTCAGAGTCATACAACAGAACAGGTGCATTTGGCAGTTTTCAATGGATGGAAATAAGAGTGACAGGGCAAGTGTCTCTGAGGTAGAGATTACCCAGACAAAAGTCTGAATACATGAAATAAAAAAAAGAGGATGCATCTGAGGTGCTAGGGTAGAGGATCTACAAGGCTTTAGCTTTGGAATAAATGTAGGTAGGAAGGGAAATGGAGAGTGGGGAAGGAAAGGGGGAGTGGGGAAGAATGGGTGGGGAACAAAAAAAAAAAAGACTTGGTTAAGAGTAAATAGGAAGGACTGGGATTTAGACACTGGTTTTGAATTCAGGCTGAGAGTTTAGCTGGCAGTTGGAAACCAGTGTCCAGAGTTTGGGCTAGGAGTTGCAGTTCACAACGGGTGCTTACAAGTCATCTGAGTAGAAGCCATTATTATATTTAAAAAATGTAACCATTAAGGGATTGAGAATCCTCAACTGTATTTAGGGAAGAAGAGAAGGCAGTAAAAAACAAACAAACAAACAAACAAACATACAGAATGAGGTTCATGATGAAGAAGTTAACATTGAGCAGACCACAGAAACCAGAGGAGACATTTCAAGAAAGGTAGGTTGGTGGTTAATAGATCAAACAGTGTCAGAGGTCAAGGAGGATCAGTAATAAGAAACAGTTTTGAGGTTTGGCAATTATAGATGTTTTGGAGGTCTTTTGAAAATATAATCAGCACATGGTAGAAGAAGTAGCCAGATCTCAGGGGGTTGTTTGAGCAGTGGAAACAGTGATGGAAGCCACATTTTAAAGGGGTTTAGGATATAAAGGAACATTTTGAAAGGATAGCATGGGTGACAACATGTTTTATTAAGATGGAGATATGACAGCCTATCTTTAGGAAGAAGTAGGTAGAAAGTGAGAGGCTAAAGGTATGAGGAAGAGAAAAGAACCCAAATCTAGATGTAAATGTCTCTTGTTGAATTGACAGTCAGAAATCATGGTCTGTGGCTCCTCAGGGTGCCATTCTCCTCCCGCAGCTAACTAGCTTATATGTCCAGCCCCAAAGCCATGCTGTACCTCCCACAGTCATCTCCTCTTAGGATGCTCCCACTCTGTGCCCTCCCACCCACCACCATTGAGAACCTTCTTTAAATGCCCCACTTGGCAGAGATATCTCTTTTCTCTGAATCCCGGTCGTATCAACTAAAACCAACCAATTTAGCTTGAAATGAATTTCTTTACTGAATGTGTTTGTCTTTCTAACTAGACCCATGAGGGACAAGATCAGGTTTCATAATTCTTTGATTCTTAGTAACTCCTAGTAGAATTTGAGTACACACTGGGTACAATAGTATCCTAAAGTCATAGAATTAAGTTGAAAAAGTCCAACTACATCATTCTCCTGATGTGGAAATTGAAGTTTGAAGAGGATTTTATGACTTAGTTTACTCATTCTGTCATTTGTCAAACACTTGCTGAGCATATATTTGTGGCAGACACGGTGCAATATGCTCAGGACTTTAAGAAGACAAAAAGACTCAAAATCTAACCTGGAAGAGAAACATGTATAAACAGCTCAGAAAAGTATAAATTATACAAAGTAAAATAGAGGTTTGCACAAGCTGGAGCAGGAGGAGGGGTTGTTAATTAAATCTGGGAAACGAGGTCAAGTCCAGAAAAAAAAAGCATCAGAGAGGAAGAGCTATTTGCCCTGTGCCTTAAAGAAATATCGAGAACTTAGAGCTTGTTAGTGTCCATCCCAGCATGTAGCCCCAACCTCCCATATCCACACTGCTCCTCTTCCAACTTGGGCAGTGGTTAATTGCCTGACTGAGTAACAATTGCTTGGTCTCTTGCCACAGCTTTCCACCCTGCTCTGGCCAACGAGAGTGTGGACATATGCACTGGTGCTTGTTGGATATATAGGTGATAGGAGGAGTCAATGGTGTCTCTAGGAAAGGAGAGGGACATGATGGAAGTCGTGGGGCAGCCTAAGATTGGCTGGAGGACATGGGATAAAAGGGAAGGGGTTAAGGAAAGATGGTTACAGATTGCTCACAGAGCCTGCACTGTATCCCCCAGTGCTTGTGGTTCAGTAGTATTACCTTTGTAAATCTGAGGCTTTATTTATCTGTGTGTGTGTGTGTGTGTGTGTGTGTGTGTGTTTAAGAGTTTCTCTACTTTAAGAGAAAAGGAGTACAGCATATAAAGTTTTATCTTTCAATTAACTCACAAATGACTATCATTTTTGGGACCAGATGCTTGGTCTGAGTCCTCCAACCCTCTGTCCTGAAGCCCTAGAAGTTGGTTCTCTAGGTTAGAAGTCCAGATCAGCAAGAAGAGTTCATTTAAGAGGGACCAAGCAGGGGAGGGATAGCTAGAGACAATTCCATTTAGGAGGCTGCATTTCATAGCAGCAAAAGCCCAATCAGTAGGAGAGATGTGTTAACATCTCATGGAGGGCTGAGACGGGGAGTCTGTCACTGCCTTGTGACCTTGGTTCTGCTACTAATAGCACAGGAAGCCTGGGAACCTCCACGCCTTTTTGGACTTCTGACTTCCTCACCCTTAATGTGAGAGGTGTGTAGGGAGAGGAATTGAATAGCTCCTGAGATTCCTCTTAACCTGGTGGTCTCCAGATTTCTAATCAGAACCCTAAGAAGACAGCAGCTTGTCAATTTCTCTTCTCACCTCGAGAGGAGTCAGAAAATATTTGGCTCTGACTCTTTAGCATGGGAAGTGGTGGCCCACAGACATCACAGTCGAGATATTAATAGATTATTCCAAATGTTATATTTGCATAGATGCACCACTCATTATGCAGATTGCCAATTATGAACTATTTGTTCTTTCTTCCAGGGGAGAAGCTGTTTATTTGCAAAGTGCATGAGGGTGACTTTGGGCTGCATGGTGACAGGGTCTCAGCCAGGAGATCTCTTCGTGGGGCTCTCTGAAGTGATCTGCACTTTAATACCAGACAAAGGTTACCAGTGAGTGCTGGGCAGTGAGGTGATGAGAAAGAAACAAGTGATAAGATTTTAAGAGAAGGGCTGCAATTAGAAGTTCTTAATACAAGAATGATCAGATGTCAATGGGAAAGAGAAATTGTTTTGCTCTAAGTTAGGCACAACCTAAAATACACTCAGTCCTTTAGCATAGCACTTTTTCCAGCTGAACCACACAATGATCATGTCCCTTTATGCAAAAATCACCAACTTAAAGAGACACCTGCCAGTTACTGAGCACTGATATGTAGGGGCACTGTTTTAAGCCCTTTACTTGGGTTGTCTCATTTAACCTCATAGCTATTAGGAGACACTAAAGTTTAGAGAATTTATATATGCCTCCTGTTGAGCTGGTACTTGATCCTAGGCTGTCTGATCCCATGGCCTGTGCACTTAACCAGTACATGCTACTCCTCCTTAGACACTTACTACTTTGACCACAGGCCATTTTTCTTTGGGCCGTATTTTAACACAAGACTGAATTCTGAGGGCATGTAGAAACAGGAGCATCTGATATAATGCCCCCAACTGTCCTCTATTAGACTCCAGTTTTCCACATAAGCCTTTAAATCTGAGAGTTGCCTGAAGTTGGCTCCAGAGGGAGCATGAGGGTGATTAATGAGTTTTTAAAAGGGGAAATGAGGGAGGAATGTAGGACCTGTTTGCGAAGAACAAAAAGAGGAGGCTGAGTGGGTATCTGACACAGTGACTGCCCTGAATGTTGGAAGGGATAAAATCAGAGACTGCTGTAAGAAGAAAAAACTTGGAAGTCACCTTGTCTTCCTGCATGTAGTCTTCCTTGACTTCCTTGGAAGTCATCTGCATGTTATATGCAATGCAGGAATCAGAGAGCCCTGATCTGAACAATATAAATATGTGAAGATGCTGGGAAAGGCTGTTTTCTCTTCATAAGAGGTCAGGGTGAGCAGAAATTAATACATTTCCATGGATGGCATGTATATGTGCCCTGAACCTGGGTAAGATGTCATAGGACATACATAGAAACAAGCCCTGTTCTGCAGGGTGAGCTGGTCTAGTTGGGTTTCAGGACCACAAAATGAATAAGATAGTCCACACGTAATACCAGTGCAATCTGGAGCTGTGCTGCCTAATTTGGTAGCCACTGGCCACATGTGTCTATTGAGCATTTGAAAAGTGCCTAGTCCAAATTGTGTTATCAATTTAAACTATATGCTGGATTTTGAAGACTTAATATGAAAAAAAGAATGTAAAACATATAATTATATTTTCTATTGTTTATAAACTGAAATAATATTGTGTATATATTAGATTCAATAAATATTAAAATTTTACTTTTTTTCTTCTTAAAATTTTGAAATGACATACATGGCTGCCATTATATTTCTTTCTTTTCTTTCAAATTTTAAAATTCTAGTTAGTTAAAATATAGTGTAATATTGGCTTCAGGAGTAGAAGTTAGTGATTCATCACTTACATACAATATCCAGTGCTCATCACAAGTGTGCTCCTTAATACCCATCACCCATTTAGCCCATCCCACACCCACCTCACTCCCTTAGTTTGTTCTCTATCAAGTCTCTTATAATCAAGTCTCTTATAATTTGTTTCTGTGTCTTTTCTTTTTTTCCCCTTCTCATGTGTTCACCTCTTTTGTTTCCTAAATTCTACATATGAGTGAAATTATATGGTATTTGTCTTTCTTTGACTGACTTATTTCACTTAGCATAATATATTCTAGCTCCATCCACATTGCTGCAAATAGCAAGATTTAATTCTTTCTGATGGCTGAGTAATATTCCATTGTATACATATACCACATCTTTATCCATTCATCAGCTAATGGACAATTGGGCTCTCTCCATAGCTTGGCTATTGTTGATAATGCTACTATAAACATCAGGGTGCATGTAACTCCTTCAAATCTGCATTTTTGCATCCTTTTGGGTAAATATCTAGTAGTATAATTGGTGGATCATAGGGTAGTTCTATTTTTGATTTTTTAAGGAACCGCCATAATATTTCTATTGGATAGTGCTGGTCTAGATTAGCTCCTGGCTACCTAAGGTATAGTTAGCCCATGAACCATTTGCAAGGGCATCACCTGCAAGCTTGTTAGAAATGCAGGCCCCTTTGATTTGTATGTACCCTGAAGTTTGAGAATCATTAGATAACACCAATGTTCCTCGTCTCCTTTGTGGGCCGTTCTTCTAGTCTTCACACTTAAACAATGCCAGCATTGACACTAACTACCTGAATGACCAGGAACAAGGTGTGCCTTTAGTCTACACCTTAGATTTTCTCATCTAGGACCAAAAGGAGCTGCCCTTAGAATCATTTTCAGCCCTACCTGGCATACTATGGCCATATAATTACATTGTAGAAATTTTGTTATCTGGTAGAAAAACTTAATTTTTCACCATAACAGTTAATTTTAGAATCTCTAGCTCCCAGTTGAGGTCTTATATAAGAAAGTAATACCTTTACACTTCTTTTTAAGAATATTTAACTCTGTACTAGATAACCTAGTATTCCAGTACTCATACTTCTGAATAAACTTACTTACAAAGTGAGCAGTGGAGAGTTTAGTATTTGGACTATGTGCATTGAGAAATGAAAATGGTCAGACATAAAGGCATTATTTACAACTGGCTTTTTGAACACCTTCTCTGGGCTAGATCTGCAAAATGGGTATTCATCATTTCCTCTTCAGTAAATAGATAGGAAGCAAACATTAAGTAGAAAATCACAGGAGTGAAGAGCAGAGCATTTCAAGTCAGAAGGACTGAGATTTGTATCTAGGCTCTTCCCATATGTATAGTTAAAGATAAGCAATTTTACCTACCTAAGCCTCAGTTTATTTCTCTGTCAAAGAGAGAAAATAATGTTACTATTTATTCACTGAATAGACTTAAAAAGATTAAACTAGCTTAGCATGGTATTGGGCTCAATAAATATTAGTTATTACTTGATTATTAATTTTTCAATTGAGACTAATATAGTGTGGATGAAAATGTCTTAGGACAGAGTCTTAATTGTAGTTGAACACCATACTGGGAGGTGAAATTTAAAATGGTCTTTGAAATATAATGGTTTGGAGAGATGGAAGAGAGGAGGACGGGTCCTAGGCAGAAAAAAAAAACACATGACCTATGGAACATGAAAGACCTCCATAGGCATGTTTGCAAAATGGCAAATCATCTAGTTTGGTGAACATAAGGGTATAATGGGAATTGTGGTTGAAAAGGCAGGTTGAGTCCTTGCTTGTGGAAACTGGGGTGGAGGAGATTTCAGAGCTATAGGCTTAAGCATTTTTGATTAACACTGAGAAAATGGGTATCTACACTACCAAACCAGGATGCAGGGCATCTTTATCTTTGGGGTGCTGTTTGCTTTTGGTACCACAGATTATTCCATCAGCCCCATCTTTCTAGCCTGTCTTCCTCCAACCAAGCCATTGGCAATTGGATCTTGCTCCCATGCTGACATTTCCCTGAGACTCATTTCATGCTATTTCTTCACGGGGGCATCTGGGCTGACAATGCAGAAAGACTTTTCCCACATAATTGAAAGGAATTTCTGATTATGCGCGGGGATGTCAGCCATGATGAAGTCTTGGACTGTTTCCAATTCCAGCTGCTTCTGATGACAGTGTTCAAGTCCCCCCCCACCCCCCCCACCCCCGTCCCTGGCATTCTCCCTGTGAACTTTTTGCTCCCTTCTGGGAGTGATTTCTCAAGATAATATGCTATTTCCAAGCTTCCCTTTCTCCAGCCAGATTGATGGGTCCTGCGTGAAGTGTACTCTTTTGGGGAACCCAGCTCAGAAATGCTGCTATTGCACAGACCTGCACAAATTTCATCAGTAGTTACCCTGTCATTTCCATATCTGGAACCCTGTGCCTGACAGGAAAAGGTTGAGTGAACACACATATATTTTGGGTCTTTCTTTAGAGAAGTTCTTTTGAATATGCAGAACAAAGTGAGGGCTGCATTTATCTCTGACCTTTTCCGGCTTTTTTCTTGCATCTGTTAAGGGAAAAGCAGGCCTCCGAGCTCACCAGCCTCCTCTCCCACGGAGCAGATGATAGAGTTGCCTGGATTCACTTCCTCACGAGCCTTCATTGCTCAAGCCTGCCTAACTCTTTCCCCTGTGGCCAATTCTCCTTGGGGTTTCTGGGGGATCTCAGGGAAAAATGAAATGGGGTCCATAAGGAGTGGCTAAGATTGGGGCTAAACATTCAGGACCTTGGGTTCTCCCTGTGTGTTCAGTCTTTAAAGCCATTTTCCATGAAGCAATTGGTCGCATTGTCATCCTCTAGGTGTTTCCTGGCAGAGGATGTGAGGAAAGAATGTGTATCAGGAACAGGGAAGTGAAAGATGGAGAAAGCATCAGGTCATTCCCTCAGTGCCAATCATAGACAGTACGTTGGCTTGGAACAAACAGTCCTCAGTCCATGGTTTCATCGCAGATCTGGAGCAATCCAGGGGTAACTCTGGGGGCAGAAATCTACCAATACAAGGCTTGGCCATTTTTAAAAAAGATTTTATTTATTTATTCATGAGAGACAGAGAGACAGAGAGAGAGAGAGAGAGGCAGAGACACAGGCAGAGGGAGAAGCAGGCTCCATGCAGGGAGCTGGATGTGGGACTCGATGCTGGGTCTCCAGGATCACGCCCTGGGCTGAAGGTAGTGCTAAACCATTGAGCCATGTGGGCTGCCCAGTTTGGCCATTTCTTATAAATTCCCTGGGAAATAGCTATAACATAATAGAAAGAATTGGACTTATTACCAGGAATCTTGGAATTGGTTCTGGCTATACCATTAAAAGGTATACGTACTAGACTGTAGGCTTCATAAAAAATCATTGTGTCTGCTTCCCATCATGTCTCAGAGTTTGGCACTGCGCCTGGTACATAGCAGGTGTTTAATGATGAAAATATGATCTGGAGTAAGATCATGTATTAAATATTTTATATGTATATATATGCGTGTATACACACACACACACATATATATATATATACACACACACATATACTCATAGTGTGCTCTTACTGTTAAAAGAGATTAAATGAAAGCATTATGAACAATGCCCTAAAATAATGCTCCTAGCATAGAACATACACATATATGTTAATATTAGCTTACCCTCCACTGGAACACTATCCTTCAGCCAACCCACCTATATATAAAATACCCATCTTGGATCCCTGAGATTTCACCATTAAATGTATGATATTTCTTTTGATTAAGTCTTACGTTATCCTAATGACCACCTTTAAAATACAAATGTACCTGGGTTGGGCATCACACTAAATCATGTGTGTGAACTAGTTTGAAAAATTACTTCCTAAGACAGGCAGAAAAGACCAAGTACCTTTCTGTTTAGCCTGAGAGAGGGATGGGTAGGTAGAAGGATACTAAAAGAGAAAGCTGGAAACTGAGACTTCACCAGAGATGGAACCACCCCATATTTCTGGCCCAGATGATCAGACCCAATTTATTCTTATATGGTAGGGGAGAAAATGAGAAGATGGAGAGAGGGGTTACTTCTGAAAAGATTAGCAGTGACAGTATTTGTTTTTTCCATGTTGACTGAGACGCATGCAGAATAGTTACTTTTACCTAATAGAGCATCTTAGACTCTCCCAGGTGAGCTGGTTGCAGTCACTCATTCAGGAACCCTCATTACAATATCCCAAGGTGTTGCTTGGATATTTCTTGGCTGAAGATGGCTCCTGCTTCTTAAGGCCTGCCATTCTACTATTGGATAACCAAAAAATTTAGGAAAGATTTAATTTAGTTGGGTGGTTAAGATCATTGGTATTTACTGGCTATTAATGTCATTTGAAATCCTTCAATTTTCAATAATATCAATTTTTCTCTGGTGTGAGGGGAGCAAGAGGTTAGACCAAATTAAAGCAAAATCATGAGGAACCTGAGATTTGCCTTAAACCCTTTCCACTTGCTCCTTATATCTTTCCCTTGTCCACATGGCCTTTCCTCTCTGCTTTCAACACTGGAGGCCCAAAACCTTTCTGGGTTTGACATTTGCACAGTTTCACTAATTGTTAAATGGAAATAAAACTGACTTCCCAAATGCTAACAAGGGAAAAAACATTACAAAGTCATATACCTAATGTGATGGGAAATATTCTGTGGGCCCTTCCTTAAATCTTGCCATGGAAGCAATCATCAAATCTACCCACATCTTAGTCTCTGACTCCTAGAAATTTATACCAATGGAAAGCTAACAATGAATCCCAGGCACCAAGGTTTCTTAGCTCGTGGTAAGCAAAGATATGGCTGTTATTTTAAGTCTTCTTTTCCCTCCCACGCTGCCACCCTCAACTCATGCCTCTTTTATATATTCTAATGTCATGAAACTCAACCACAACAAGCCAAAGCATACATTCAAAGGAAATGAATAACCATATGCATAAGGATGTCACTCTTTTGAGAGGCCTTACTCTTTAGCATTGATATAAGACCTTTATTGAAGTAAGGGGCTAGCATCAGAGTGTGTCTCTCCATCCCTCCCTAGTTAAGTCTGCTTGAAGGATGTAACTGTTGTTCCTGACCTCTTGTGCCCTACAGTAGGATTGAGGGATGAGTATGCACAGAGCACCGAGTGGACACAAAGGGTCATGCCATCCAGATTTTTCTGATCCGAGGTGTTAACCAGTGAGCCTAACATTTGCCTTTCATTAATCAAAAAAAAAAAAAAAAAAAAAAGGATTAAACATTCAGTGTCTCTTTCTCTAATAAGAGCTGCCACTTTGCTCTGATTACAATTCTTCAACTCAGGAGCCAGAAGTAGGCTGAGCCAAAATAGCCTCTGAGAGCAGGGTAAATAGGGGCCCTGGGAAGGGAGAAAGCTGATGAACCAGCTCAACATCAACAAAAAGCTCTGATTTGTAGCATTTGCTGATTTCCATGGTGTAAATACTTCTATCATGACAAATTTCAAGCTACCAACATGAAGTTACTGAAATTGGAATTGGGGAAAGATGAGCACAGTTGGCTTGTGTGAGTCAGCTCCAGCATACCAATGGGAGAGTGACCTTTTTGAGGTCACAAGATCACTAAAATGTCAAACCACAGACTGACATGACATTCTAGCTTGCTTGCTCACTATTTAATCAATTTTCTATTTAAAATGGGAAGATGTTTATTTGTTTGTTTGTTTATTTATTGTTAAGAAAGGCAGGCCGACACAAGCAGTGCCTCATTTGGATGTGTTTGGAGTCTTAGAAGCTTGATTATGCTATGTTCTCCTAAAAATGGACCTTGAGAACTTGTTTGGAGATTCTATCAGGGGAGCAGAGTTAACTCAAAGACCAATCCCCCTCTATTGGGGAAGATTATCCTCTTCCACTAGGCATGCAGTTTGAGGAGGAGTGTACTTGGAGTGGAGAGAGAAGGAGGGGACATGTGTCTAGGCAGCCAGATCAGCCAAATCAATGCTGGCAATTGATTGGGTGACAGACGCCAAAGCTAGATCATCCCTCACATCCAAAGCCAGTAATTCTTTACATGCAGTTTCTTTTTGTTCTTGGGCATGCCATATTCAGCTGGTTTCTGAGAACCCAAAATCGAGGAGAAGAATATCTTGAGGCAAAAGGCCTCATTCTCTCCATAATGTAGAAGAAAACTTAATTCATTTTATATTTGTGAAACCTTGGAAATTTTCCCCAAACACATAGGCCACCATCTCACTGTAGGACGTTGGTCACATCATTTCCCTTTTCTGGATTGTTGTTTTTGCATCTGCAAAATGAGGAGGGTGGATTACAAAATCTCCTAAGTTCCTCGTGGTTTTAACATTACTCTTACCCCAACCTGAAAACCCCAAAGCTACAAATACAAAATATAAAATAAAAGTGAAAATTTCCAAAGAAACACCTTTTTCTGTTTACATGCTGCTGGATAACCAGTTCCCTGCCCCTCAGTTAAATGGAGCTGTGATTCTGATGGATTTTCCTCCTCGCTCCTCATGCAGGCCCTCAGCATGCCATGTGATTTGAAAGGATACCAGCAAGTCCCAGCCTTTGTCCTTAAACTGCTCTCCCACTGGCCCAGTACTTGGCCTGACATTCTACCTTTCTATATAAACTCTGTTCCATTCTGAAGAGCAGAGACCACTCTGATGAAGCAGATGGAATCTATCAGTCACCGTGAATGCTTTTGTATCCATAAGTACTCTACCAGATACCAGCTGAGCCAATTCTCCCAATATTGAGAGACACACACCAGATACCTATGGAGGGGGAGAAGCAGGAGACAGAGTCAGTCTCAGATGCTGGGGAGATGGAGGTATGTCTCAGGCAAGAGACCAAAGCTAGTTCCCCTGGGCAGCCAGAGGACAGTCAGTGGGTGTCTTCCAGGTGGTGGAAGAGGGGAAGGCACCAAAGGAATAAGAAGGACCCTGAAGAGGAAGGTAGAAAGTGAGAGACAATTCCATAGCTCACACTTTGCTGAGATCCACCCTGCACATTTCCATCTTTGATATAGATGGGAATGGTGACAGAGCAGTCCTTGGCATGAGCCTGTTTCTATGATCATCAAGAGTGGCTTTCATATCTGGTAGCACCTGGCTGGACAGATCTCAGAGTCTGTCCTCATCAATACCTTTCCTGCAGCTGATCCAGCTAGCACACACTGGGGAGGAGCCTGGAAGGGAGAAGAACAAATATGGAGGGAGGCCAAGAAGAGGCCCCTGGGCAATGTGGGGGACTAAGCCCAGAAAGGACATGTAACTGTGGTGACTGCTGTGGCTAGTGAGTGCAGAGAGCCAAAGGAGTATGGCTGCTGAAGCTTGGCTGGGGCGCTGGGTTCAGGCTCCTGACTGGGGAGGCAGCAGTGTTCTTTCCTCTAGGGCACTCTGCTTCACTGTAAGTCCTTTGGAAAGGAGCCACGAAAACATACAGTTATACTCATTCTTTTTTATTTTTAAATATTTTATTTATTTATTCATGAGAGACACAGAGAGAGAGAAAGAGAGGCAGAGACACAGGCAGAGGGAGAAGCAGGTTCCATACAGGGAGCCTGACGTGGGACTCGATCCCAGGACTCCAGGATCGTGCCCTGGGCCAAAGGCAGGTGCTAAACTGCTGAGCCACCCGGGCTGCCCTAGTTATATTCATTCTATCCCTGCTGGTGAAATTTTCTAATTACAAAACTAAGTTTACTGAAGTTAGTTTTTTTGTTTGTTTGTTTTTGGATTCCTTTGCTTGGGTGTACATGCTTAGGCTGTTTATGGAATAATCTGGCCCCAGTTGCAGCCCTAAACTGACTGAGTGGACAACTTATATGTGCTGAGTGCACAAGAAGAGCCCATTCACAGACCTGGGAAAACAATTAAAAGTAATAAGAGTAATAGTAATAATAATCATCATAATAATAATCATAATACTGTATCTACAGATACAGTAGCTATTATAAGCCAGGTGAGAGAGCTGTGACTTAAACCCAGTCCTTCTGGTCTAGAGTCTGTGATTATCACCATCAAAAGACAGATGTCTTCTTCTCACCAAGAGTGTAACCCAAGTGAGACAGGGAGAAAAGCACTGAGGTAGAGAGCCATAGGTGACCTGGGATCTGTGACACTGGGAACAATATGATCGGTCTCTAATCCTCAGTTTCTTCTCTGAATAATCAGAGTAGCAAAGAAGATGATCAAGACCAAGATGTCTCACTGTTATGTGTCCTGCTTTGTGTCTGGTGATCCTTATGCTCCACAAGAGAATGCACACTGTTTTACACATAAAATAAGAAGTACCTGTAATGACCATTTTCTAGGCAACATTACCAACCAAGATTTCTCAAGAGGAATGATCTCATAAGGCCATAAGGCTAGAAAAATGCTAGAATTTCTAACTGTAAAGCTGGGACATGAAAAGAAAGCAGAGGTTCTGCACAGTGTTCCTCTGAGCTTAGGAAGTCTATGTGCCCTGCTGGGGCCACTGGTGTTTGAGTGGGAGGGGGAAAGGCAGAGGGTCCTCTTGACTTATTTACCTATCTGCGATTTCATTTGAAGATTTTATGGCTTGAAAAGGCTTGTGATTAACCTTGTTCCTGGTCTGTCACCCTTCACATCACGGGTTAAGAAGGGGCTTCTGATCGTTGTCACTAAGAGCAAAGATGCAAGGAGAGAATGGTGCTTTAGGTCTTCTCAGTAAAAACGAGTGAGGCCCTGTTAGTGAATTCCTATTCATGAGACAACCCATTCCCACTCCTGGAAAAATTACTTGCAACAACATTGATAATACAAATGAACAAAACGTGTCATACTTGCTAGGTGCCAAGCACTATTCTGAAATTGAGTGTTGCCTAATCTATGCTGCTTGAAAAACCTACAGTAGTTTTTCTTTACAATGAAAGACCATCAACTCCTTTCCAGAAGAAAGCTGTTTTCTCTTTTGTAATTGCCCTTTATAAAAACATGTACTCCTAGTCCACATAGGTATGGATATACATACCTCTGTATACATATAGCTGCCTATATATATAATATAGGTACATATACACGTGTATATATGTTCATGTATAAATTAATTCTTTTAATTTATCCATCTTCAGCATGCCATGATTACAGAAGCACTACCATCTTCTTGCTCTTACCTGATCTTCACCTTGCAATGACTGAAATAAGTCAATCAACCAACCATGGGGAAAAGTCTATAAGCATAGTGTATTTTAAGAGTTTGGAGAACTGGATTCCAGACTCAGTTCTTGTTAGTTATGTAGCTGGTTCAAACAATGTTTATTAATTATCTCCTAAGCATAAAGGATCATGGAGAATATCATAAGTACATGATACAGTCATGGGGGGCACAGGGGAGATACAGGGACATGGGAGTAGAGGGAAGATAAAGGGACATGGGGGAGCTAGGGGAAATAAAGGGGGGCATGGCAGTGGGGGGTAATGAGCAAGATAAAGGAGTATGAGGGTATGGGAAAGATAAAGGGGCATAGAAGGGCAACACAGGGAAGGGAAGATAAAGGGGGTATGGTGGGGGGCACAGGGAAGATAAAGGGGCATGACATGAGGATGGGGATGGCATTTGAAATGAGTCTGGAAGGATGGGTATAGATTTTTATTTGTGTATGGGCCCCTTTGGCAAGGGAGAGGGCTGAATTTTAACAGTGAGAAAGGTGGCGTGGTGAAGCAACAAGAGAGGGGCAGGGAGCCTGGGGTGAGGGAACATGCTGGAATCCCTTCCCGACTCTGACACTTTCTTCTCATCTGTTAAAGGAGCAGTGAGGATTGAGTAGGTGACCTCCCAAGGCCCCAGCCCAGGCATGACACCCCAGGAGGTGGTTCATGCTCAGGTAGCTTCCGTTCCTGGCTCCCCTAGAAGCAGGGTCCCTCCCATCAGTGCCACATGGCAAAGACCCAGCTGATGCTTTTGTCTTAATCTATGGTGTTCCAGAATCAACCTCTGCATTTCTCCATCTTCCACTTCTAAGCACAGCCTCATTGATATTCTGCAAACTTTCCTGGCCCCCTTCTTGTCTAATTCTGTGAGAAGACATTTCAATGAGTCTGAGCTGGGACAATTTAGAGCTGAGACTCGGATCTCTATTCACAGCCAGGGTACGTTCTCACCAGATTTGAGTCAGGAGGCTAAGCTTTTTAGATCCCCCAATGGCATTGTCTCCAAGTTTTCTCGGGGCCAGGCTGCCAAGTTCATGCGAGGTGCCGATCTCCCTGCTTTCACAGACTTACTTATTAGCAGCTTGCTTTTTTTCTTTTTCTTTTCTTTTCTTTTCTTTTTTTTTTCCCCTTCCAGGCCCATAGATACAATTATTAGAAATTCCTGGTTTTGTGCCCATATTGAAAGAAGGCCTGAATGGGTATGCTAAGGACCCGAAAGTGAGCCACTCTCCCTAACTCCAGCTTATGCGGTTAATTAGATTTGGATGGTTTCAGAGGAGCAGCTGGGGTTTTCAGAAAATGGGAACCATAAAAAGGGACTATTCAAGGTATTTTGGAGGGGCCTTATAAAACAATATAGCTGTGAAATGGGGTTTGGGAAATACAACGCTCTTGATTGGGGGGGAGGTTTCAGGGGAGAGGGGCGGGCAAGGGGCAACACCAATGGTTGTGAGCAAGCAGAGAAATGCCAGGCCAGGGCAGATTCCGTTCACATGAACGCTGTCAGGCTGGTGCCACACAGCTCTGATCCCTATAGCAGCTCTGGCCTTAGCTTGGGGGAGCAGCTCCAGCACATGCCAGAGGCAGTCAATTGGGGAGGATGGTCGTTAAATACTGGCCTTGGAGTGGAAGCCTACTCTCATTTGACTGAAACTAAGTTTTTCAGAAAATACAGTTTCTGTAGTGCTGGCTTTGCACTCTGCAGGCAGCATGGGTGACGACCTCCTGGCCGAGTCTGACTGCAGGAGAACCACGGTCTCTTCACCTTGGACAGGACCCAGCCTGACCTGCGGTTGCCTGATGCCTGAACTTCTGTGATAGCCCTGGTTCCTTGCAGTGTGATATTTTAAACTTGTTGAATATGCAAACAGCCTACAAAGCACGTGTCTCTGCAGCCACAGTCTAACAGTGTGACAGCCCTTTCCCTCACCTGTCTAGAATTCACAGTAGGGTTCTTCACCTCAAAGACCAAGGAGAGTGTGGATGCTCTCACCTTTAGTTGTTCCCTCGTAATGCAGAGGCTTTATGAGAACCTGTAGAAGTGGGTGGGGTGCAAGAGGGTGGGTGGTAGTGGTGAGCTGGGGGGCGGCCTACAGGTAAACAGGAAGAAAGGTGACTTTCCATAGCTCCACTGGTAGGAGGAGGGCAGCTCATAGCCACGTTCCCCTCACAAATTCTGCTGGCTGGTAGTCAGGGATCTAAGCACTGTGGGGACTGCTATGAGGTGTGCTCTAGGGGAGAAGGTGGGTATGAACAGTGGCATTTTGTTTCACAGAGCAGTAATTAGGAAGCCTTTTGTAACCTAGCTTTTTATTTTGTTTTGTTTTCCTAACTACCGGAAGACTTTCTTTGGATCAAGTTCTATATAGAATCCCTGACTATGAAACTGGGAGTAGCAGAGTGGCCCTGGTTAAGGGAGTGGGAGCTGCCAGGACCATGCTTGGCTATTGCTGGTTCTCACTCCTCAGATGGCCTCTCAGGTCCAGGCACAGAGCATGGGGGCTCTCTTGTTGCTTTGGAGCCTCTGCATTCCGAAAAGCAGCCTTTTGCTGAATCCAGACATTTTAACCTGTCCCATCTGTTTTTTATATTAAGGTCTGTCTGTAGGTCTGCCCCCTTCCTCCACCCTGATTCAGATGGAGTCAATGTGTGACAGACTGTCTGGTTGTGTAGGTGGGAGCTGTGTAGGACCAAAATGTGGTTATTAATATCAGCGTGTCCATGGGCTGTCAAGTCCTGGATAGAATCATGGTTTCAAAGAATAGCTCACTCATTCCTTTAGCAAAGACCACCTTCTTATACCAAAAACGCTGCGCTGTGTCCTGCTGCTACTGGGGTGAATGAGACACAGTTCCTTCTGTTAAGGGGTTTGTACTCTAATAAGGGCGAAAACCACACACACAATGAGTCCAGTCCAGGACTGCTTCATCAGTACTGCATCAGAAGGGCACCAAATGCTCTCAGAGGAAGGAGGGAGACTTTCATCTCAGTGATCTGACAGGAGCTACACAATGTGCTGCCTCGTTTCTGGGGAGAGACAAGCGGGGATGGACATGGGCGCTTGCTGCCCAGTGGATTCTGTTTTGACTTTTTAAAGGTTTAAATATTAGAAGAGAGGGCAAATAGAAAAAAAGAAGCGAAGATTTTAGGAGGAGGAGGGAGAGAGGGAGAGAGAATGAGAGATGTCTGCTTTGGACAAGCTTTCAGGGGGTAACACTATAAAACCACCCTCTTCCATTCAGAGCCCTGATATTTTTAGATACTGTCTGCTCCCAGTTCTTGTCTTTTCAATTGTCTGTGTGCCCTTTCTCTCTGTGGCATATTTTTAGATGGTTGGCTTCTAAAAGGCAAGTGGCAGGTACTTTAGTGGGCAGGTACTTTAGTGTTTCCCTTCCTTGGAGACCAGATCACCAGGTGGAAAGCCTTTAGGCAAATGGAACACAGAGCATCCATTTTCTTTGTTAGCTGGGGTGGAGGTGAAGTATGAGGATGTCCACGTAAGACATGACCCTGGTCCCCAGAAATGGACTACTTGGAGAGACAAGATGAACTATCAGAAGCTTTCACAAAACAGTGAACTCCTAAACTCTGGGATGTCTATGAATGTAACTGGTATTGACTATTTGAGTGGCTAGAGGATATTTTTGTGGGTGGGGGTGAGCTAGGCCCTGCAGAAGGTTCAGGACTTAGGACAGAAACTGAATGAGTAAGTAATTCAATGCCTACACTTCAGTCCTAGATAATGTGGGAGACACAAAAAGTAGAAGACCCTTGAGTCACTCTCTGTTTTCTGAGG
The DNA here is from genome assembly GCF_048164855.1 of Canis lupus baileyi. NCBI lineage: Eukaryota > Metazoa > Chordata > Mammalia > Carnivora > Canidae > Canis > Canis lupus. The sequence continues at coordinate 35,754,892 of NC_132843.1, read as the reverse complement.
GGAGTACAGAACACACCTAGGAAGCCATCCTAGCCAATTAGGGAGTGCACAGAGATATGATGTTGGGTTCTAGGGTTCCAACAATCGCAGGGCAGAAAAGGGAGTGATCTCTGTGGGGCTAGAGTAGCCATCAAGGGAAGGCGTACCCTTTGATGAAGAAGGGGAATCTGGAGAAATGATAAATCAGAGTAGGGTTAACTGGGAAGGGAGGAGATACAGGGGTAGCTGGGGCAGAGGTCCAGAGGCAGGTGAAGTAGATCTGGTTAAAAAGAAGACATCTAATAGGAGTGGAGAGTCTGAGCTGCCCAAGAGCATGAGGGGAAAGTGGGCAAAGATTCTGAGTAGAGAGATTGCACATGAGTTTGGAGAGTGGGAGCCCTGAATGCCAAGCTAAGAGATGTGAACTTTTCCCTGTAGGTGAGAGAAACTCTTTTTTGGACCAGGAAACTGAGCCCCTATCATTTCATCAGCTGGAGAGAAGCCCTCACCGGTGGTTGGTGGTCAGACAGCAGAAACTTGTACCAGGATGCTCTGCAGTACTGGGAGGCACAGACAGGAGTTGGAAGCGGCTCACCATAATTGGCTTTCTCTAGGCTGTTGCCTTGTTGTGAGGAGAGGTGGTGCTCCCTCCTCTGCACACAGTGATTGCTGGCCCAAAATAGCCCTGCACCTGCTCTGAGATGCCTGCGAGATAATTTCAGCTTCCAAGGAAACTGCCCTGATTGGTGTTGATTTTTCATGACCTCCCTTCAGGCAAACACCTGGAGATAAGCACCTGATCACAGAGGTGCACCCTGGTGAGCTGAAGGCACAGAGGTATGAAGCCTGGGTGCTCCTTATCTCCTCCCAAGGAAGGAGGTGGCTCTCAGGGCTGCTGCACTGCTACCTGAACCAAAAGGCTAGGCATTAATTGGCCGAAGCAGACAGCAGGGAAGGGGGCAGAGGAAGTTAGAGTGGGGAATAGAAGCCGGAGCCATCGCCCTGGGCCGCCACTTGGGGAGTAATGCTTGAAGTGGGCCCTGCCTCCTATTTCTGATTAACAATCTGTCTCTGACCTATCTTCCCAGTTTATCTCCCACCTCTGCACACTCTTCCACATAGCTCAAAACAACCTTCTAGAACGGCCTTCCTTTAGCTGATGCCTGGACTTCTGCTCAGCTCACCTAACCAAATGCTTCCTTTTCAGCTCAAACATCACTTTTTCTTAGACCCAACTATGACCTTCTGCTTGCAGAAAAATCCAGGGGACCTGGGAGAAATACAAATAGCTGGCTGAAAACTGGGAGGGATCACAGATTTAGTGAATTGGCTGGTCTCCTTCTTACACACCTGAGAACCTGAGCCCAGGAGCATCACTCTTCTCAGGGCACCTGTGGCTTCTTGCTCTTTTGATAGGAGTTGTAGAGGATGGGGTGAAGGTGAGGAAAATCCAAATGCACACAGTCTTATTTTCCTCCTTCTTCTAATTCCACCGTATTTCTCCCTCAAGTTCTGTTTTCTTAACCTGTCCTGAGAACAGTGGTTAAAAAAAGAAAAAAAAAAAGTGTCCCAAGCCCACTGCTTTAGGAGAGAAAGTCAGAGAGCGTGAGAAAAGAAAACCTGTTGTCTTCACAGTGACCCTCAGGGCTCCTCCAGGCTCCCCATGAAGCCTCTCCAACACCTTGAACTGTAGCTTCCACATCTCTAGAATTAAGCAAGTAAAAAAAATCCACAGGCCAGTGAAGCCTGCCCCCATCACTCTCCCTTCCATGTTCATGTTTGGTGTCCCTGTCATGGTCCAGAGGACTGCAGGCCCCAGGTTTCCAGGCACTTGAGTCTGCAGGGTCGATGGCTCCAACACCTGGACCCAAGACTTGGCTCAGTCCTTCGCTTCCCAAACCTGGCTGATCACCCTAATTACTTAGGGAATTTTCAAAAAGATTTGCCCCCAGACACCATCCAGAGATTCTGATTCACTAGGTCTCTTTTGTTAAAGCTCCTGCCTAATTCTAGTAAGAACCAGCCAGGTTCAAGGACCACTAATCCAGACCACTAATTATTATATCATTCTTCATCTGCATCTTTATCTCTTCATACCTAGACTTTCAGCCCACATTTTATTTCCTCCAGCTATGATTTTTGGGAGAGCCAGCTTTCTGGTCTCAGATTCAGCCATTTTCCACATCATTCCTGATGCTGATCCACACCTCATTAGATGAATTTGTTGCTGTCTATGCTGATGTGATGCATTTCTTCCAAGACATCCATAAGTGGGAGACTGTCCCACTCTAGAAAATTCTGTAAAAACAGGATACAAGTCAACTGAGTGAGCTTTGCTGTGTAACTAGCACCACTGTACAGTGATCATCATTGAAAATATGTTATTCACAGTCATTGTTATAGTTATCAATAGTAGGACACAAAGTTGTTCCATATCCATGAACTCACTTGGTCCTGGTAAAAACTCTAATATCTACCTGTGTCCTTTAAATTGTATAGACTTATAAACTGAGACTTGGAGAAGGAAAGGGGCACATACAAGGATCCATAGAAACTGTTCTTCTGGGCTTTTTTGAGCACCGAAGGCCACAGCATGCTGAACACAGCTAATGTAGTTAGAGAGTGGACATGTTCACAAAGTCCTTGGCTCTTCCCCATCACAGCCTCCACCACAAAATATCTTGGACATTCACAGCAGTTCCAGACTGCCCTCTGACTCCTCCAGCAGCTACTTCTCAGTCTCTAGCAGTCAGCTCCTCCCATGTACGCTGGTTGGGATTCATCCCTCTGGTTTCCTTGATTCTTGCTTCCTTGGATGGTAAGCTTCCCCAACTGTTCCCCTGCAGCCCAACCTGCTCAGTTCACAGGTCAGCCCTGATATGGAGTGGAACACTCAGACAATAATTCTTAGATATTTGGGACCCAGGTATTATCTGAATCCAGAGTAAGCCTTTTGGAAGCTCTGACAGTGTGAGCATAGCCAGGGGACTTTGTGCTTCCTATCCAGAAATGCCTTCCCTCTCCAAACTACCTTGGCAGCTAGAAAAAGATGGTCTCTTTTCTGGCTCTGTAAGATCTGAATCATTACCAGCATCCTAAGTTGTCCTTTACTGAACACCTATTATGTTCCAGGCCTTGTGCTTTGTCTACTTTGTTTCTCTGCAAGAGAGGTATGATCTTTTTATAGACTAGGGCATTTGAGCTCAGAGAGATTAATGCAGGAATCCATGAGCATCTTTCTGCCCCAGGCTATATGACCAGGAGGTAAAAGGGCCCTGTCTCCATGTCTCAAAGGCAGGTAAGCCTCAAGTATTTGTTCTATATTATCTTTCTTCAGTTCCATCAATGTATGATCCATTTAACATCCTACATCTTTTGAAAAAAATACATAGGAGTGATCAGTCACTGACATGCTTCGGTGAGTGTTCTTAGTTGATGCTTCCCAGTGTACATAGCCAAAAATCCTTTAGGATTTGAGAGAGGGAGAATCACAGATAATTTGGAGGTTGAGCCACTCTGGAATAGCAGACCTTGTAGGGCACATGTAGAGTGAGATGGCTCGGATGGGCAATGCATAGTGTAAAATTGTGAAAACCTCACCTCTTTCCTAATTTCATTTTGTCAAGTCATTTCTATAGAAATTGACTTTTACCAAAGCAGGTAATTGTTAGTTTACCAGGGCATTAACAATCTGACCCCATGATGGTAGCCAAGTGCCACTGGCTTTGGGAGTATCGTTCCGACTACACCAGACAGGACTCAGGCATAGTACCCCTTGGAGATCTGAGGATATGCTTATATGTTTGTCTACTCTGTTGATCTGGGAACCTCCACAAGTCAAAACTATTATTTATATGGCTTTTCTCTAGCTTTGACTACATAGTCAACATTACTAAAGTTGGATTGAAGAGGTGAGTGGAGGAATGCATCAAAAACAACCTTTGTTAACACCAATACTCAGAAGCCAGGCCATCTAGTCCCTGTCTAGAAATCAGCTTACTCCTGATGTCTAGAAGTTTTGCTCATTGATTTACCAGGGATTCTTGAAGACTATTGATTAGGTAAATAGAACGCTAACAGTTGACTGGTGAGCCAGAGAACATCAATAGCTGAGATAAGCTTGAATCAGCGACTTCTACTGGTTATAGCACAGGTAATTTGTCTTTATATTTACTTAGTATTGATGTTAAAGAGAACAATTATTCATTAACTTTATAGGTTACCTCAAACCTAACCCCTCCAAAAAATTACAAGTGCTTTAGATATTAAAGAGATAAAGCTAAGCATTTTGCTTCTTTCTCATAATGGAAAGAGACCAATTGAGAACAAATAATTCCCATCATCATCTCCAACCATCTCCAACCATTATGCCCTTCTTTTTTTAAAATTTATTTAAGTGGGGGAGAGAGAGAGAGAGCATGCTCACATGTGCAAGCGCAAGCAGGGGGAGGGGCAGAGGGAGAGGAAGTGAGAGAATCTCAAGCAGTCTCCTTGCTGAGCATGGAGGGTGATGCAGGGCTCTATCTCACAACCCTGAGATAATGACCTGAGGTGAAATTAAGAGTTGGATGCTCAACCAACTGAGCCACCCAGGTACTCCCTGTCCCGCCATTATGCCCTTCATCAAAAAGTCCCCATTTGTCTTGTTAAAAATATTTTTAATTTCAGAAAGGAGAATATGATTAGTAACTCATTTAGTCTGTCCATTCAACATAAATATCTAAGATTTCAGAATGAAGCCAGCCTAAGCTGCCATTGGTAGATTAATACAAAAGATTGATAACCCAGGGGCTTATGTTTAATCTTGGAAGATGGTTTGAAAAAAACCCACTAGTCATAGGCTTTATGTATACCTACTACACTTGGACTCTCAAATCCATTCATCTTGGTACCCAGCCCCAGGATTCCTCCACATCTAATATATGTTCTTTTTCTTGTCCTGTTGAGGCTTACTAACATGGTAGAAAGGAAAACCACTTATGGGCCTAAGTTAGTAGGGATGATGCATGCATGGATAATCAAGAGATCATTTTAATCTATAAATTCTGCTTGGACCTACAGGAGAATTGTGCTAAAACAGGTCACCTGGACCCCAATCCAAAATAATTTCTGTAATACAACTGACCTATAAAATGAACAATAATCTCTCCAACTTCCCAAAGGACTGCCAAAGCAGAGTTATACTATTTACAGAAATCTCAGGTTTCCAAATTTCATCAGTTTATCCTGATTCCCTTCCTGTATCCCTGGTCACTAATCATGATTCTAATTCAAGTATTTTCTACCATTGTGGATGGGTACCATGTTGGTGTTTCTTAGAATTTTTCTTGAGTTCCCTGCATGGGTAGTTTTTCCTTGTTTGTTGATGTTGCTTCCTCTTCCTGGAATGATTTATTCTTCTTCTCCATACTCTTGAATCTCTTAACTTTTACCTTGTTACCATCTCCTAACCTTGGCTCTCAGCTCAACTATCCCTCCCTTAGTGAAGCCTGTTCTGTCTCCATTGCAGCCTAGATTTGGACTCTCTCTTATGTCTTCTCATTTCTTCCTGTATTTTCCTTTGGTGTCATTTGTAAATATATATCTGTGACATTACTTGGCTAATGTCTTCTCCCTGATAGACTGTAAGCTCTCTCAAGGCAGGGACCAAATCTGTCTTTGCACATCATTATATCTCTAGCACTTGGCCCCAGTATCTAGATCCTTAGTTCTGTCTTTCTGGAAGACAGAAAAATAGATGAATGGAAAGAGAGAATGAATGAATGAATGAATGAATGAATGAATGAATGAATGAGAAAGACAGACAGACAGGCAGGCATCAACTTAAAATTTTGGTCTACTCTTAGGCTTCTTCCTTCATGTCATGAACTATTTTCTTTCTGCCTAAGAGAGGTAAATTTGCCCTCTGGATGAAGAATTCTAAGAAATAGTAGGTGTGGGGGAGTGTGAGCGTAAGTTGAATGTGTGCTGTACCTTTTTAGAAGCACCTTCCCCACATCTTCTTGAGCAGTTCAGCTCTTACACAGGGACTAAGTCAATTTTTACCTCTTCTTTGAAGTCTGCCTTGATAACTAGAGCCCTCACAAATGTGTTCCTTCTGCAGACTCCCAAAGCACACATTTGTCACATCAGAGAACTTGGGGCTTAAACAGGCCCAGTATCATGACCTGTAATAACTCTACGACCATAGCCCCCATAGATGTCATTCATCTTCTTTTCCCAGATGACTCTGCTTAATGGATTGAGAAGGTTTCTTCATGTCAACCTAACATCTCTCTTTGAGGACCTCATGCTTTGATCCCATTCATGTTCTCCAGAGCCCCCACAGGACACCTACTCCTCTTTGCCCTTCACTGTCCTTCTGATATTTGAATATAGTTGTCACACCTACTCATTTCCTCCCATCTATTCTCCATCCTACTCCCACAGTGCCATTAATTCTATGCTTCACGTGTGTCTCATCTCCTCATATAGACTGTATGCTCTGAGAAGGAATAATTTTCCTTCTGCCTCTTTTATATACTTATCAAACCCAATACTTGGCTGAAAACACAGTGGGGCATTCATTGCTGAATGAAAAGTGCTTAAGTGTCATGAAGAAAGGTTATGTTGAGAAAAATGGATATTATATGGGCTGGAGGCCCAGGAAGAACAGGATTGCCCTCCTTTCCCAAGGTTGGCAAAGTTTAATTGGTCAATGTAAAGATTTTTTTACCACCCCATGTTAGGCTCTTTTAGTCCAATATAGAAACACAAAATGTTCATTTGGTAGGCAAACAGGAAATCATTTTTCTACCAATTGGTGTTGGAATAAAAGACTAAAGACAACTCTCATTGGAAAGCCATAGGAACTGAGGAGACAAAGACAATTTAACACATGTAGAAAAAGATCAGGAAGGAAGGAAGATAAAGGAGGAGATAGTGTGGAATTCAGAACATGGCCAGGCCAAGAGTGCCATTTCTCTGGAATCCCCTAGTCCCAGAGGATGCATTAGGTTTAATGCAGAAAATGACTGACAAATTACTAGGTCACTGAGTGTGAAATTTATACTTTTTGCTCCTTGCTTTCGCCCATCCTATAATTGTATCGACCTAAAGAGTAAAAATATTGCTATTGTCTTCTTTATTATGGCACCTCTGAAAAGGGAACTGCTGCATCTCAGTAGATTTTTTTTTCCTGGATAAATCTTTTCCTTGTGATAAATAAATTTCCTAATAGGTTCTTATTTAAATAACACGGTGCTGGGAGTGAGGCAGAAATCAAAAAATGAACCATTAAGCCTAGAAATAGGAAAGTAGTGTGCGTCAGCAGCATTGCCACATCCCAAGAAGCCACATCAATTAGATACCTAATGTGTGACCCGTCACATAAACTAGTCCAGCCACACACCCCTCATGTTCCCACTATTGATTGTTGCCCAGATATTTGGAATTAAACTGAGCCTCCTAATTATCAAGCACACAGAGCTATGCTGGTCCTGCCATCAGGAGACTGAACTACAGCCTCTTTCTGAGGAATTTCCCTCACAGTGATGAACGTGCTCTCCCTGCGACCTTGGGTTATGAGTGTGTTTGTTTTATAATCAACCCTATCTGAGCCACAGGGTGTTCCTTGGAATCAGAGAAATCAGAAATAGCAACTGTTCAGTGCATCTCAGTGACATACCTTGTGATTCTGGGGCTTTATTCAGCTTGGTTTTTAGCGACATTTATTCACTTTGGAGAAAACACTCTTTAAGTCAGATTCTTACACATTTCTCTGACTTTTTGGCCACCCCAGGTAATGGGGATCTTTCCCTGCCCTGAACTTTTTTAGAATATTGTCTGCTCTCTGGACTCTGTTTAAGGTCTTTTTGGCTCTGCTGTCCTCCCACACTGATGTTTTAACTCATTTTGCATCTGTCTTAAGTCCTCATTGGTATGCAGCACAGGGTTGGACACATAGCAGGTGCTCAATAAAAAGTTGATAATATGCTGTATTTTTTACTACTTCTGATTTCTTCTCCTACCTTAAGCAGTCATTGTTCCCACCATTGATGGATTTAGATGTTGCCTTTTGCCAAATTACCTGGGCACACAAAATACTTGGAGGCGGTTTTCAGGTCCCCTGGCATTTTCATTTAGCCAAGTTATGCCTAGTTAGTTCTCTTAATCTTCTTCTATGTTCCACTTCTTGCCTTTAATTTTTTACAATCTAGAGATGACAGCACCTTGGATAATTCTAGGGAAACATTTGGGGAAATGCCCAGGAGAGGAGAGTGCTATAGCCAAGAGGGGTAATGTTTGTGCAGTCTCCCTTTTCACTGTATTCACTGCACGACGTGTCAGAATTGAAATGCCTGGTGCAACCCACGGACAACTGTTGCTGCCTGTCTCTGCTTGACCTTTGCTGTGTCCGGGAATGGATGTGCCGGTCTACCACCTAGGAGGCCCATTGATATATTTCTATTCATCCCCAGGAGGAGGTTGGAATGTGGCCAGCTAATTGAAACACAGAAAAGGGATTGTTAGCAACATTTTTTAAACAACAGAATCAGTTTCTATCTGTGTGACATGGTTAACAGGCCCAATATGACACTTTTGGTACACTGCAAAGTTCTCGTGTGGCTGTTCTCATCTGCCTGGGAACTTATCTATGCATTCCCCATTATGTGGCTTTTCTCCCATTTGATATCATCCCCAGGCTGAAGCATGTGTTTTTGATCAAGCAAAGCTTCCCAGTGAATGGATAGTCCTTCCAAATATGATCTGTGTCCAAATGGACAGGGAACATAAAGCACCTTTTAAAAGCACAAAAGCGAGCAGCCCAGGTGGCTCAGCGGTTTAGCGCTGCCTTTGGCCCAGGGCATGATCCTGGAGACCTGGAATCGAGTCCCACGTCGGGCTCCCTGCATGGAGCCTACTTCTCCCTCTGCCTGTGTCTCTACCTCTCTCTCTCTCTCTCTCTCTCTGTGTGTCTCTCATGAATAAATAAATAAAATCTTAAAAAAATAAAAAACAAAAGCAAAATGAACACATAGAGACATTGAGAAGAACGTAGTGAGACTCCATTATAAACTACCTCAATCTAGCATGGATTGCATGATAAGTCTAATCTTCTATCCTGAGGCAACAACAGGTTCATCCCTGACACAGGGGGCCAGGAGCCTGACACAAATTAAAACCTCTGATACTAGCATTCCCATCAGTTGCTGCTGAATTCAAAATACAGGGCTAAAACTATCCTGTGACTAGCCATACAAAAGGAAGATAGAGTCACATAACTGGTCTGAATGTAAAGGAAATGGGAGACAGAATGATATAGGAAACAGATGCCTCAGCTGGACTTCAAGAGCCTGAGTTATCAGTCTTTGCTTTTGTACTTCCTATGGTGTGATTCTGGGCAAGCCACTCAACCTCTCTGGGTCTCAGTTTCTTTATAAATTAGAGCAAATTGTTACTGTCCTATCCATCTCCCAAAGCAGTTATGAAGCCATAGAATTATAGCATTTTGGAACCGAAAATGACTTTGTTGAGTCTAACATTCTTCTATTACAGATGAAATAATTGAGGTCCAGAGCTGCCAAGGCTGAATAGTAGAATTAGAACTTTAGGAGGAACAGTGGGGACCATGATCATAATCATAGTCACAGAGTGTACTGGAAGTGACCCTGGACTGAACTGGTACAGTATTTTTATTTTATAGTTAAAAAATTGAAACCTAGAGATAGAGAGGAATTAAGGGATTCATGGGAGAACTGGGGCTGCTACTTGGGTGCTTGGATTCACTGTCAGCTAGTCCAAGTGAGATGAACTATGTGCAAGCCTTTTGAGAAATCCAAATTTTCATTTACATGTACGTGAATGTGTAAAAGGACTAAATATTGTCGATTGCACATTTGAAACCTTGTAAATAATTTCCATAGGCATCTCACAAACCAGAACTTCTGACTGAAGTCATCTCATCCACTCCCTGTAGGCTGTGGGCCAGTGCATCCCAGACCTGGTGGAGAGCAGGGAAGCTTCTGCCAGAGAAACTGTCTCAGTGCCCCTGATGGTGTGGCAGTGCAGATATCACTGTCAGTATGATGGTAAAGAGCTGTATCTCATGAAGTCTACCTGTGGCTATTATGTGCTTCCCACTCAGCTGAAGTGCTCTGGGAAGGCTGAGAGGAGACCTTGTTTTGCAGGGAGCTCCCAGCTATGTGGGTATGGGGAAAGCGGGCTGGGGCACACAGGACAATGGGATGAGACCCAAGGTGGGTCTTGATAGATGCTATTATGGGGGTAAAAGTGCTAAAAGAACATCGGGGCTGAATACAATAATCCTAAACAGTCTGTCATGGGAAGGTTCTGTAGCTGTATTTATGTTTTTATAATGAGTCTTGAAAATCGAGTAGACAGTAAGTAGGACATGGAAGTAGATAAAGAAAAAGGCTAAACTACAGATTCAAGGGGACTGAAGAATCAGAACACAATGCACCTCCCCATATCAAGGCTTATTATATAGCTATAGTCATTATAATAGTGTGGTATTAGTACAGGGAGATATAGAGCCAGAAACACGTTTTTCTTTTCTGGCTTCTTGATCTATGACAAAGGTGACCCTGCAGATTTACAGAGGAAGGAGGGATTGACCCATATTTGAGAGCAGAGACAACTGGCTACCCAAATGGAAAGAAAATGAAGTCAGATATTGGATCCCTAATTGATACCCTGAACACAAATCAATGTCAGATAAAGATCTCAATATGAAAGGCAAAAATTTTTTAAAGGAAAATGTGAACAAAAATTATGGTAGGGAGGATTTTTCAATATTGATAAATTTATATTAGATTTCAAAACTCTTATTTATCAAAAGATGCCGATAAGAAGATGCCATTAGAAGAAAATTTATATTCAGAGAAGATATCTGCAACTCATAAAACCAACAAAAATTGATATTTAGAACATATATTTCTAAACAGGCAAAAATCAAAAAGAAAAAGACAACCCAACAGAAAAGGAGACAAAACATGAATATGCAATTCACAAAAGAAGAAATACAAATCACAACAGATGTGTACATAGAAGTTCAGTTCTTACTATCAGGAAAATGCAGATTAAACTATAGTGAGATACAGTGCCTCATCCATGATACTGGCAAATATTTTAAGGTCTGACAGTTCCAAGTGTTGGCAAGGATGCAGATTAATGGGATCTCTCATCTACTATTAATGAGAGTGTAAACTGGTGCCAGTAATTTGGACAGCAATTTGTCATTATCTAGTAAAGCTAAAGAGGTATGTTTCCTATATTCCTGTAATTTTTCTTATAAATATTTTCCCTGGATAAACACTCATAGTAGGTCAAGAATACACATATATGAATCACTGCATAGTGTAAAACTGGAGGAAACTCACAGGTCTATCAGAGGAGGCTGAGTAAATAAACTGGAATGGTCCTGCAATGGAATGATACACAGCACTGTAAATAAATGAACTAAATGATACGTATGGATCAATGTCACAAATAAAGCCCAGAAGTGATGGCTGGTTTTCTTGAGAACTGGAAAGGCAGGTAATAAACAAAACAAAAGTTTGTAGAGCTGTGCTCTAAAAAGAAGTGGAGGACATCATGTGCATGATGCAATGTGAGCTGGGCTTCTCTCCTGGACCTCTGACTTGGATGTGTGAAGAGTCATCGCTAGAGAGCAGAGATTCTGCCTTTTTTATCTCCATCTCTCTGGCACCAATGAGAGTTCCTGCCATGGTGTAAATTCTCAATAATGTAATTTTAAATGAATGAATGAATGAATGCCAGAACCAATTCTACCTTTCTTTATAAGGATAAGCACAGAAAGATATAATGTGCCCTTTGGAGTTATTCTTTCTACATTCACTTACTGGCCAGACGACTTTCTCTATTTTTCAATCCCTCTGAGTCTTTATAGAGTGAAACTGCTTACTCGATCCATCCTTCTGGTAACATTTCTGGAATCTATCTTTCCCCTCTTGCACCCAGAATACCTGCTTGCTGGGATTCTTCTAGATCTCACCCTATATACATTTTCATCTGGCTCTTCATTGATATCCTATATAATAAATTAGTCATCATAAATACAGAACTTACCTGAGTTCTGTGAGTTGTTCTAGTGAATTACTGAAGAGGTTGTGGTCAGCCCCAAATATGTAAGCAGCCACAAATGTTTGGGGGTACCTGGGACTTGTGGCTGGCATCTGAAGTGAGAGCAGTCTTGTGGGACTAAGCCTGAGGTCTGCACCAACTCTGGGTAGTTAGTGTCACTGACCTCAATTATTGGACACCTAGTTGGCATCGGAGAGTTGATGTTGAAGAGTATATGGGTGAAGGAACATCTCAATGAACTGATAAGTGTATATTTATATAGTAAAGAACATGCATAGGAGACTCTGCCAGGCATTACAGGCATACTAAGAGTAACAAAAACAACAGAGATAGTGACAAATTTTGACTAGAGAATTACACAGAGGGCTTTAACATACATTGACCCTTTTCATCCTATGAACAAAATGGGAATATTACATCTTAGGAGATTCAGTGGACCAGCAAATTGTAGCTGCTTGTATGTGCAGATTTCATCATGAATGTTTGCTTTCTTAGCAAAGGAGAGCCTTATAATAATGATGAGCCACCCCCACTCTGGGGACTATAGTTTCAGGATCCCTGAGGTCTCATATAATCAGATATTGCTATCACACAAAATCTGGCCTTGTCATAACCTCACAAATTATCCCTTCTGGATACTCTATGCAGTTTGTACAGAGAATGACTTTATATTTTTTGATATCATGATACCTGGAATTTCTAAGGCTCTTTGAATAAGCAGAAGGAACCACAAGGCCATAATCTGACTGGGTCAGGGACTCAGGAACCCTTTCAAAGGCCTCATAAGGGGAGGGAGAATGCTTTCAGCAGAAATTAAATCATAGCATTTTATTTTTATCAGATACTTGCTATCATTTCCCCCCTCCTTTTGCTGCCATGAAAATTGAGAAACTGGGAATCCAATTACAAAGGCGAGATAAAAAGGAAAGATAGTAAAACATTTTAATTGGATGGAGGAGACGCTGAACTGTGTTCTCCTGCTCTGTGCTGCAAGTGTACTGTGTGTGTCACAGCAGCGGCGGGGGGGGGGGGGGTGTCACTGGAGACACGGACAGTAAGGTGACACGAGAAAAACACGAACCACTATGGGAGTGTTCATATCAATAAAAGGACCATCATCACTGCATTTCAGCCCCCTAGCATTATTGATTTCCCCCGACCACCTGAACCAACATACTGACAGGCAGAATGTAGCCCAAATAAGAAAGACCCAGCTACTCTGTGGCACTCATTTCAGATATAGATTCTCAGAGCAGGAAGAGAGACTGTTATTAAACAAATTTAGATAAATGAAAGTAGCTTTGCTGAGTTGGGAGTTGGGGGTGAGGGAGCGATTCCCTTGGAGTTGGATCAGGGCTTTGCTTAGGAGAAAAAGCAATAGAGGAGTACCTGGGTGGCTCAGTCAGTTAAGTGTCTGGCTCTTGGTCTCAGCTCAGATCATGATCTTGGGGTTGTAGGATGGAGCCCTGTGTTGGGCTCCATGTTCAGCGTGAGTCTACCTCAGAGTCTCTTTCTCTCCCTCTGCCCCTTCCTGCTCATGCTCCCTCTCTAAAGTAAATAAATAAATCTTAAAGGAAAAGGAAAGGAAAAACAACAGAATCACAGACAAAGGTTTTCAGCAGCACTGAAGGACAATCTGATAGGCCTACTTTGAGTAGAGGTATGGACTACTCCTTGGGGTTACAGGTTGTGAGAGTTGGTATCACCCAGATCTATGTTATGATTTTCCTAAAGTGGCATGCAGAGACTAGAACTTTTGGTGTCTGACTTCATACTAGTGCTTTCTCCAGAATCCCCTTTGAAACAAATAGTGGTTATGGCTTGTATTTTTTCAGTCTACCAATTATTGCACAGAAAGTGCATTTCTAATTCAGAATCTCTTGTCTTCCAAGAGATCAAGAAAGTTGTAGTCTCATTTTTACCACCTAGCATCTTTAGGACCCAGAGCTCACAAATATACCTTGAATTATCTATGTTGGTGGGACTTTTCCATCAGCTATTCCACAATGTGTCCCAAAGACTCCAACTTGAACCTTAGTGCTTCTATTCAAGATATGCTACCCTCATAACCAGGATAACCAATTCTTTAATTTTTCAAGGATCTTCTTGCTTCATTTTACCTTCATACACTCTGGAATGAAAGTACGGTGGATACTTACACCTTCATTTATGGATGGGAAGGTCATGTTATCTCCCGAATACTTCCTAGGACTGCTGGGAAGAATGAGATCGCATATGGAAAATCTTGCCACCAGCACATAGTAGTTGATCAAAAAATACTTGCTAATCTAAATTGTTGGCCCAGAGAAATGATTGCTCAAAACCACATAAGCAAAACAGGGAGGGAGCTGGTTTTCTTACTACTGTGTAATTGCTTCTGGATAAGTCAAAGTTCAGGGAGCAAAACATGTTCCAGAAATGCTGCTCTGAGAATGTAGGGCACCACACTGGCTACAGATGAACAGGTCTGAGATAACTAATCAAGGTACGATCAGAGGGACTTTTCCTGGATAGCTTCTGTGATCTACCAGGTCACCCAAAGGAAACTGCTGTGCCCAGGTGAACCAGAACAGAAATGTCTGATGGACCAGGCTTCATAGAATGCAGCTTTAATCATGTCTTCTCTGTGCTTTAATGCACCGAGCGTAGCTAAGTTGACCACATGCCTAGGACAGAGACAGTTATATCTGTTGTTCTGGAATTATTATTAATGGTGCCCACTTCTTTCTAATAAGCTTTTTCTTTCTTTTACTTATCATAAATTATAGGATCGCCCTACTCATAGATTACACCATTAAACCTGCTCAGCCTGTAATCCAACACCTCACCAATCTGCCAAAAACCTGCCCACACAGCCTGTTCTCTTCTTTCTTCTATCTACTGGCCAGCTGATGGTCCTTCCACTGTCCACAATCCATGCCACATTCTTTTTCATCTACTTTTATTATCTGTAATTTACTTCAAAATGCATTAGGATAGACAGCATAATGGGTGCATACGTATTAACTTTAATCTATACTCTAGAGATGATTGATTAACATTTATAGTTCCTTAATCAGGAAGGAATACACATTCCAGAGGTGGTTAGTTAGCATTTGAAAGACTCTAATCAGAAACCATAACTTCAGAGGCACTTACAGCAGGCCTTCAGCTTTCTTTATGTCTGCTTATGACCAGTGGCTTTGTTAATTAGAATAATGGATGTTAGAAACCATGTTTTTTTCATTGACAGTTAGAAACATAAAATGTTTTTGCACTGTTTTACAGGCACTCCTGCCCTTGCACAAAGTATAAGAAGCTAGTGAGGAAAAAGAAGAAGAAGAAGAAGAAGGAGGAGGAGGAGGAGGAGGAGGAGGAGGAGGAGGAGGAGGAGGAGAAGAAGCCAGTGAGAACAATTTTCTCTTCATTTTGGAATGGTATTCCTAGGGTTAGGAATCCAAATGGGTCCTGTGTCTTTGTTTATCAGACTAGAAGATTACTGAAATCCTGCCACCAGAACATTGCTCCATCTGTTTCACTATGTGCTTTTGTACGAGGACAGAGGGACATGACCCACGCTGTTTACAGCACAGGTTATATGACTGTTTTCATACCTGCCTGCAAATAAACTTGCTCGTGTATGGCAGAATTGAGTACTCTATAAGAAGCCTGATTACCGGTAAATTATAATGTGGAAGCAAGTTAGTAGGAAAACAGACCTATAGGCCTCTCCTACTTCTAACTTTGAAGGCTACCAGTCCTACCAAAAATAACTTAATACTTGGCACACGTCAGTCTGCAAACAGCTCCATGCTCTTTTGCATGTTGTTTTCCCTACTAGATTGCCTGTTCTCCCCATCCTCCATTCCAATTCATTTCTATCCTTTAAAGCCCAGTTCAAGTACCCGTCAAAGTCCAAGGACCTTCTGACTAGTCCAGTCCTTTGGATTCCTATTCTGAACTCTTATACCACTTAGACCTAGACACATACAATCTAAAACATGGGGTTTTCTTTTCTATCATTATTATTTCTTTCTCTAGTTATTTTTGTATATACACTTTTTAAAAAATGTACTATAAACAGCCTGGTTGTGGAGATGTGTTCTCCTTCCCTTGGACACCTTTAATGCCTGACCCAAAAGTAAGCATATATTATATGCTCAGTAAATACTTGCTGGCCAATATACTTAAGGACCTGAGTCTCCATGTATTTGGACAGGAGGTTAGGTGGAGGCCAGTTGAAAGATGCTGAATTCTGGGCTGTGGGTTTCGATTTGGTGGCAGAGGAAACTGGGAGCTATCACAGGCAGTTATTGTTACATTTCCATGTGAAATATGGGGCCAAAGGAATAGTCCCAGAACATCTGTCCAGGGCTGGAGGCCAATGCATATCCTCCAGATGTTACTCAGGGATCTATGAATGTACTCTTCCTGCTCTATTGGCAAAGAGGTAACAGAGGGGAGGAGGCAAGATCCAAGGGGAAAACTGATGAAATAAAAGAGACATTATAAGGCACACCTTCAGAGAGCAGTCGATTTATAGGTTCTGAATATTGCACTATACATATTAGCATCATAGAATCTCAGAGTGAGAAAGGGCCCTTAGAGATCATCTGGTCCAACCTCCTGCCCAATGCAGAATTATTAACTATGGCAGGCTGATGTTAATAAGGATCCCCTGCCGCTTCCTCTGGAAAGCTCCATTTTTCAAGGGTCTCTTGCTCACCTTTATATCCGGTTAGGCTACTGCCCAGAAGACATTTTCACAGTTCAAATACCTTTTTATTTTCTTTTGGATTCGCTTTTGAATCTGTTTTCCTTACCAATAAGGTGACACAAAAGCAGGCGGTCCAGGTGGTTTATGCTGTATCTCCTTCACCACCCTCACTTTTCTAATTAATTGGTCCATTTTCAAAGCTGAAACTGGCAGGCGCTTACTTCTTTAGGGTCCCTCTTGTTCTTGCCAAAAACAGCCATGTTAAAAAACCTATTTTATGGCTAGGTTTTCCAAAGTTACAGCCTCTCTCATTCCAACCAGCCTGGCAAGAAGGAGGCCAAAACACAGATTAAGCCATTTTCTCCTCATTATCGCCCCATTAAGCTTACAAAGATGCTGTGGAAGCCCAGGGCTTCATCTACCTGTTCTGGCCAGGGAGCCAGGAGAGTTTAGCACCTTCCTCTGAAAGAAGCCATTAATTCAATGAGTCAGGGAAAGGCCCCTCCCCTCCTGGCTAGAAGAGGAAACCCTACAAGTGAAGTGCAATAAATCCTTGGCTGCTTGGAGCCCTTGGAGAATTCTGGTGAGGCCAGTGTTCCAGGTAGCTCAGGATGACTTCTTCAGACTTCAAAATTCAGAATAATTCCAGCTATTCTGGAAGAAATTTCTACAAAGTATTTTCTGCATTTCCATGTCTTCTTAAATAAGAGTATCCTAACTATCCCTTGATCCTTTCTTGACTGCTGAGGGTCATCTGTATTAACACCAATTCTACTGGCTTCAATGAATCCTAAGAGTTGTACAATACCGGTGGTCACACCCAGAATGCAAAATGCTTTAGATTCTTATGTCTGAACACAATAGTTTTTAGGTCTTCTTCCTTTACTGCAATCAATGAATTTACTTTCAATAAGATGTCCTCAAAAGGACATCTAATTTATACACACAACATGGATGAATCTCAAAATAATTATGCTGAGTGCCAAAAAGCTAGACAAACAAACAAACAAAAAAGATCCACATGGCATGATTCCATTTATATAATACTCTACAGAATGCAAAATAATCTATAGTGACCAAAAGAAAATCAGTGGTTGCCTGAAGTGGGGAAGATTACAAAGAGACATAATGTTTTGGGGGTGATGGTTATATTCCTGGTTTTGATTATGGTGGTGGTTTCAAGAATGTAAGTACTTGTCAAAATTTATCAAATTGTGTACTTTAAATAAATGTCACTTATTTTTTTTTTAATTTTTATTTATTTATGATAGTCACAGAGAGAGAGAGAGAGGCAGAGACACAGGCAGAGGGAGAAGCAGGCTCCATGCACCAGGAGCCTGACGTGGGATTGGATCCCGGGTCTCCAGGATCATGCCCTGGGCCAAAGGCAGGTGCCAAACCGCTGAGCCACCCAGGGATCCCAATGTCACTTATTTTATGTCAATCATACCTCAAAGAAGGTATTTAAATAGGTAAGTAAATATGTGAATAAACAATAAATAAAAGCCATCCACTTGTTCTCTCAAATTCTGTGGAGTACTCAGGAATGAAGGCAGGGGGTACTTGCAGGAAGAGAGAGGCAGAGGGAGGCAGGTGGAACATGGCTTTCTGAGCAGATTCCTTCTCAGCTACCAGTGGGGCAGAGAAGCACCTGGTTTGTGGTGCGTGGAGCTCACCATTTACTGGGTGTTGCCTCTGCCAAGGGCATGCTCTTGGTATTTCACTTATTCCTTACCAGAAGCCTGAGAGGTAGAGGTGCAAATTTTATTTTACTATTTTGTACACAAAAGAGAGATGAAGGCAAAGTGGGTTTGGAATATGAGAGATGATCTAAAACAGACATTCAAAAGATGCTTTCTAAAGTTCTAGGAGTTTACAGACCAAGACAGATCCACAGAGATAAGTACATTTATGTGGTATTGTGACCAAAATGCTTAATGACTTTATTTCTTATTCTGTGATAGCTGTAATAGGAATTTGGTAACTGCCCTTATAGTAAAAAAAAAAAAAAAAAAAAAAAAGGAAGTTATAAGAAGCTAAAAAGAAACAAAACCCAAAACAAACAACTAATATATGGGGCACGACACACCATTCCCCCAAATATCGATCACCTATGCACCCTAGTTCTATTGGCAAGTGTTTAAACAACATTAATAAAGGATTAATAAAATATTCTCATCCAGTAGGCAAAACAAAATGCAATTGCTATTTGGATTCCTAATATGCAGACTTACATTTGCAATAAAAGGTGATAACTGGGATTCCACTTTTACATTAGCTCTTCTATTGTATCACTTATTATATACAAATCCTGAAGCAAACAATTCAGTAGTGGCCAGGCCTCAAGGGACAGAAGCAAGGGAAGAGAATGTGGAATAAACCAGAAATATTTCCTTTACCTTAAATTACTAGTTTTTGTAGGAAGAAACTGCAACTAATGTCAGAACCTATTATGTATCTTCATAGTGTATCATATATACCACTAGGTGTAATAAACTATATATAGCTCTCAGTTTAAAAATAGGCTCAATCAATCTCAATAGACACTTTCATCAAGTTAAAGAACTATTTCAAATTTTGCTATGAATAAGTGTTGGTGCTGGGTGGGCTAGTATGTAGCTCAGTGCCTGGCACTCAATAAACACACATTAAATTAATGAATGGAGCCAAGATCATGTTGCTCAGAATAAGCACAACCAGTCAAGCATTACATTTTTTCCTTTTTTAACAAGGCACATTAAGGACTGATGGGCTATGAGTTTTTACCCCTTCGAACTTGCCATTGTCCATAGCACAGTGTGGTGCTCCTCATGAGCCTTCAATAAAGATTCATGGCCGAAGTGATTGCAATTTACTGACTCCAGGATTTTTCTCAGGACCAGTGCTGGGACAGGTCCTCTGTTATTTTCTGTGTATATTCTAGAATATAAATTACACTGCCAATGCAAAATAAACGACATTAAGCCATGTGCTGAATTCTAAGGAAGTGCCCTAAAAATGCCTTCCCATAGACCCTCCTTGCATTATATGTCTCATTCCCAGCCATTTCTTTCCTACTGCAGAGACTCTATACATTCACTCTTAGAGATATTCAGTCATTGGGTCTATTGCATCATATAGCCACTACTACAAATAAGGCTTATATTATTTTTTTGCCTATCTAAATATTTTCATCTCTCAGTTCCAGACCACTCTGCTTGATCCTCTGAGAAGGCAAATAATTTCTTCTGTCAATGGATATGATTCCCCAGAAGATATTGATGCATTTGGGAGTATAATTTGGCCAGGGAAGGAGATAACCTGAAACCACAAACCGCCCTAAACACTCTATTATTAACAAAGAGAAAAAGGCCGAATTGAGTTGGAGAAAAGCCTTGCTGAATGATAAATTGCCAGACCCTGTGTAGCTCAGGAGGTTTCACCCCAGCTGCATTTTTATGAATTCTTGAAGAAAGAACTTTGAAATGGAAAGTCTAATAGTTAGGATTTGAATGGCTGCATTTGCTCCCTAAGGTGGCCAGAGTCTTGAGAAACCTGGCTAAGAAATTCACCCTGTACTTCTCCCCACTCCTGACCCTTTAGGCTGCTCTCCTCATGCAAAATTGCATCATTCAAATTGCTGCCAGTACTTTTATTCCAGTTTAAGCTGTGGACTTAGGGTAGCAACTATAATTCCAGAAACGTCTCTGGAAGCAGTTGTCATTCTGTGTGAAGACTCTGACTCAACTTTGCGTTTTTTTAGAACTCTTTGGATTTTTTATTCTCCTTGAGTTATGGTTACCTATTTGTTTTATTTCCTCCCTCTCACTACCTTGGAAGCCTCTTGAGAGAAGTTTTTACAGTATCCAACCATGTCCTTGATCATTAGTGGACACTTATTATACCTTTGAAACATGGAATTGACTGTCAAGGGGAAACCTAGCAGGATGAAAACAAAGTGACACACCGGGTGATTACAATGTTACAGCTGCCCTTGACTTTAGAGGAAACATTTTAGAAGAGGGGAGGGAATGGAGTAGATTTCGAAGGGGCAAGGATTTACCTTCTATAGACAGGTACTTCAGACCACCTTCTATAGATAGGTACTTCAGACCACCCAGCTATCACAGATAGGCACAGATGATGTGTATCACTGTTAACCCCATGTGCCATCTGTGGCGAGGAAGGTCCAAATATGGGCTGAGCCCCAGTGATTAGAAGAGTTCAAATCACAGTTATAGATAAAGGCTCTGGTGTCTGGGATGTGCTTTAAAATATTCCAGATGGAACTGGAGGGTATTATGGTGAATGAAATAAGTCAATTGGAGAAGGACAAACATTATATGATCTCATTCATTTGGGGAATATAAAAAATAGTGCAAGGGAATAAAGGGGAAAGGAGAAAATGTGAGTGGGAAATATCAGAGAGGGAGACAGAACATGAGAGACTCCTAACTCTGGGAAATGAACAAGGGGTGGTAGAAAGGGAGGTGGGCGGGGGGGGGGGTGACTGGGTGATGGGCACTGAGGGGGGCACTTGATGGGATGAGCACTGGGTGTTATTCTATATGTTGGCAAATTGAACACCAATAAAAAAAAAATTCCAGATGGGCAGCCCTGGTGGCTCAGCAGTTTAGCGCCACACCACCTTCGGTCCAGGGTGTGATGCTAGAGACCTGGGATTGAGTCCCACATCAGGCTCCCTGCATGGAGCCTGCTCCTCCCTCTGCCTGTGTCTCTGTCTCTTTCTCTGTGTCTCTCATGAATAAATAAAATCTTAAAAAATAAAATAAAATAAAATATTCCAGAAAAACAAAGATTTTGTTTTTGTGTTTTGGTGGAGGGAAATAGATGAAACAAGAATTCAACAATGTTGATAATTATTCAAGCTGAGTGATGGTATGTAGGGCATATATACTATTTTTGTGTATATTTGACAGATTAAGTAATTTTTTAAAAATTAGCTGAAAAAGTAAGACAAAAGAAAGTTGCCCTTAGAAACTGGCCAAGTGGGGATCCCTGGGTGGCTCAGCAGTTTAGCACCTGTCTCCAGCCCAGAGCGTGATCCTGGAGTTCGGGGATCAAGTCCTGTGTCAGGCTCCTTGCATGGAGGAGCCTGCTTCTCCCTCTGCATGTGTCTCTGCCTCTCTCTCCCTGTGTCTCTCATAAATAAATAAATAAAATCTTAAAAAAAGAAAGAAAGAAAGAAAGAAAGAAAGAAAGAAAGAAAGAAAGAAAGAAAGAAAGAAAAAAAGAAAGGACGGACGAATGAACCTGGCCAAGCAAGGTAAGAATAGCTTTCTTCTGCCTGTTAGAATTTTTACACTATTTTAAAATGACTTTGTGTGTGTTTAAGTGGCTATTACAAGAAATTTCACTTTGGGTCTTATTTCATGAGGGCCCCAAGTCTGCGAATACAGAGTTAGGTGTCCATATATATTCTAAAGAGAGATGCTAGAATCTCTATTCAATAGTTGCTAGTAGGGTGGTTGTTGTGGGTCAAATTGTGTCCTCCAAAAAGATACATTGAAGTCCTAATCCCAGGTACCTGTGGATCTGATCCTACTTAGAAACAAATTCTTTGCAGATGTAATCAAGTTAAGGAGAGAGTGTGCTGGATTAGGGGGTACTTTAAATCCATTGACTGGTGTCTTTACAAGAAGAGATGACACACAGAGACACACACAGAGGGAAGAAAGCCATGCAAAGACAAAGGCATAAATTAGAGTGATGCATCTATAAGCCAAGGAATATCAAGGGTTATTGGCAACCATCAGAAGCTAGGAGTGGCATGGAACAGATTCTCCCTCAAAGTGTCCAGAAGGAACCAAGTGTGCTGATACCTTAGTTTCAGACTTCCATCCTCCAGAACTGTGAGAGAATAGATTTCTGTTGTTGTTTTAAGCCACCTGGTTTGTGGTAATTTGCTACTTCAGCTCTAAGAAACTAATTCAGTGGCCAAACACCAGTTTTGCTGCTGTAGCTCATTATTCTTCCTTCCTTTACCATGTAAGATGGGGATTTGGAGGGAAACAGTGAGGAGAATGGATCTCTGCAGACTTTCCAGGAAGTATGGCTCCTTCTGCTCAACTTTCATAATCAACTAGGTCAAGGGACTTCCAGGAACTGTTGGGGAGCTTGACCTGTATCCCTGGATTTTGAAGGATTCAGAGCCTGGTGCCTGATTTCCATGTGAAGATGTCCAAAGACTGTAGCAGCCTGTGGTGGCTGAGGAAGGAGTGTGGACTGTATTGGTTCCAAGTATTCCCTGTGGGCTAGAATAAAGGCCAATGGATTCTACAGAAGTGGCTGGGCATAAGCCCTTTTGAAAGGATCCTGCTTAAGAACTGCCTGCCAGGATGAGGGAGCCACAGCAGAAAGATTCAACATCAGCTTTGCCAATAGCAGCTTGAAGTAAAAGGGAGATTCAAAGTTGTTCAGACAGAGGAGGCATCAGAGTACTTAGAAACCATTCAGCATTGGACCTTAAAAAGAATATCTTCCTAAAAAGAAGAAGAAGACAGACAAAGAACCGACAAAAGTGCCCCATAAGAGTAAGAGCTAGTATTTGTTCACCTAACACAAAATGAGCCCAATATGGTAGAATGACAGAACTCGGTACTAATAGCTGTGCTCTTTTCATAAAATTTTCTTTCCTCTTAGGGTCTGGCATGTAGAAAAACAAATTCTATTAAGAAGGTCAGAATGAGGAAAGGATAGAAAGTCTCCTCCCCTGCCCCCTGCCTTCCTGAGCTCAAGTGGTGTGGAGCTTTTCTCCATTGTTGACCCAACAATCCAATACCTCAAAATGAGATTGTTGTTATCTAAAAATGACTTGGAAAACTAGGGGCTCTGCAATATCACCAAAAACAGAGAAAGCCAGTGGCAGGTAGAAATTAGTTTGTTTCTTTCTTACACCCTACTCAACCCAGCTTGTTCAATAAACCAATAAAACTTGCTAGTTTTACCATCTCTAAAATAGTATAAACTGCCTAATGGTAAGAGCTATGTAATATATGCCTTCAGTTATTCCATCCAAATGTCTAACAGAATCTTGGACACAGAATATCCAGCAACAATTTTATCTAGTTATACATTTCTTACATCCCTTGGGTTTTTTGACATAACACAATACCTATCATTCATACATTCTTTGAAAATGCATGAAATATTTCCATGTTGGTGGATGTGTACTATGTGTAATCTCATCTTCTCAACAATCACATAAATTCAGGAAGGCAGATATTACCCCAAACATCTAGCTCAAGAAATGAAGATTCACTTTTTCTAGCTAGTGAGTGATAGTGAAAGACTTGAGTTATGGTCTTCTTATTTCAAAGCCAATGCTCCTTTCTCCAACACAAGGTTTCCTGTAATTGGGAATGATTTGGGGAAGAAGGGTCCTGGGTTCTGTGAGTGCATGGCAAATGATGAACTCTGGGTGGCAAGGAAAAGATTTGCCTGGTCATATCACACCCATGATATGGTACATGTGTGTACTAAGCCTGAAGAGTATGTATAGTATGCTCATTTATGAAGCTCATATCCATGTTTCTGTGTCCTACTTGGGGTAGTTGGACATTTTGCCTTCCCCTAAAAATCCCCCTCACTCAAAGACAGAGGCCAGGCCATGGCTAACATACCATCTCCATCCCTTCTCAGACCCTGGCAGCCATGCACCATCATCACTCATGCACAGAAATGTTTTCCCAGCCTCCCATTAGAAGACCATGTGCTCTGAAATGCAGCTTCAAGCCTAGTGATGGATTTTCCCCAAGCCACCCACACTCTTTTGCCTGTGACCAATTGCACAATTTCAAATCCAGCTGGCTTGGCTTAGAGGTGTGGTTGGAAGCCAAAAAAGAGTTTGTCTTGATGCAGCACAAACACAAAGAGTCACAATCATGGCTTTGGGCTCCCTAGTCCCTTGCTTGACCCCACTGAGTGAGCTGGCTATGACATCAGCCCTGTTTACTTTCAAGGTCTAGCCCATACCCAAAGATTCATCAACAAACCTGGATCTGACTCAACTTCAGTCACTGGAATCCAAAGTTATTTAATTCTTTGAGCCTCAGTTTCTTCATTTGTAGAATACTATAGTTATTTCATTTTGTAGTTCTGTTATGAAGATTAAAGGAGATCATATATGTAAAGCACTTCTCACTGTGCCTAGCACATAATATTACCTCAATAAAGGGTGACAGTAATAATAATAATATTAAAAATAAGTTATAATTATTACTTATTATATTGCAAACCGTAACAGCTTGAAATCTGAACTGGCTATCTTCCTAGTTGAGTTAGTTAAGTTTTCTTTGGCTCTATGTAAATGTAATGAGCTAATAAAGTGTGTCACATGTCCTATTGTATCAACTTTTTTCCCAAATCAACATCTATTACTAGTTGAACACTGTGCTAGGCACTGTGGGAGTTTCAAAGAGGAAGAAGACACACTTCTAGACTTGTAAGAACTCAGAATCTCACAGAAAAGATGAGGCATATACATATTAAACTACTGGATGACAATATAGTCTAGTGACAGTTCAGCAAAGTGAAAAAATGCCTTTCTTTTCAATCCCAGTGAAATGTGTCCCTCCTTAGAAACAATTCTCCCTGCTGTCAATTATTAGCTTTGGCCCCCAGTGCCCAAATATGTTTCTAAATGGGGCATGTTTTTTTTCTATTAGTACAGGGAGTTGTATCTGCAAATTGATGGTTACCTGAAGATCTTAGGGAGAGGAAGGGGGTCACTTGAATCTCACCAGAATACCTGCATACACACACACAGAATCCCCATGTTCAACCTCTTTGAAATGAGCTTGCTCATTATCTTACAAGAAGTACATATTGTGTGGCCAGTTTCTCCATCATAATCTGCTTCATAACACAGAAGAAATGCTACCTTGCCAAAGGAAATAAGACATTGGCAATCAACATGTCTCCTCAGACCCTGTCAAAGAGCCATAACTATAACAAAATAAACAAACAGATCATCAAAACATTCCTTTTCCCTTCCCCCTTGCTGTCTCTGTCTCTGTCTCTCTCTCTCTCTCTTTTTTTTTTTTTTCCATTTGAATGCTCCATTAGAGTGTAGAAGATTTCACAGTTTTCTCCAGCTCTGGAAAAATCGTTAGGCCCTTCTGCTGGTCGGCTTTGGAAACATTTGGAACAAATTATCTCTACTTTTGGAATCTGAATAAAGGAATGTGAGCCTCACTAGAGAAATGTGAAATCTAGGGTGGGATTCGAGAAACGGTTTAAGGTTTGCTTTTGCACACATACTTTTTTCAAGTTTGTTTGGGTTTGGAACATAGTACAAGAAAAATAACAGGACTTGCAAAGTGCTTTCCATAATTCCTTTGCTTTTTATAAAACCTACTGGCCCCTCCCCCAATGCTCCATCATCACCCTCAGTAGCTTCCCAGTTTGAGTGTCAAGCATGTGTTTCTTACATAACATGAAATCCACCAATTAAGGTAAAGCAAGAGGAAGGAGATTTTCTAGGGATTTATTCTTGATGCAATCTCATGTATAGCCTTTTGTTATGCTACCAACTTCATGATGTCCAAACACCCCTCCAAGAAGTTGACATAGCCTCCAAGGAAGTTATTGAGACTTCATGAATTTCAATATTAAGTTGTGTTATCTGAGCCCCAAAGGAGCCATATCAGAGTATAACCCTGTACTTTAGTCCAACCTAAGTCATTTAGGTTCTGACTGGGCTGGTTTCAGTCCTATACTGCTTTTTAAGACTTTGCCATCTTTTCTGCCCAGGGGCTGGGGTTGATATTTAGTGATAAAAGGATGGAGGGTCTAAGAGGTTGAGAGATAACATAGACATCTTTCTGGGCCACAAGTGCTTCTAAGTTATTTTTCCTGGGTTTCCAGGCTACACTCTCTTCCTGCTCTGCAGACACAACATCTTCAGGAAAAGAAGGCACTCAATTTCACAGAACAGGCCAAAATCAGGAAGGTAAGGAAGCAAAGAATTCCAGAACCTCTGCTTCAGAAGGGAGAGATCCTTATGGAATATTTTTTCCCCCACTTCATTTTTCCAGTTGCTGAGGGAGCTATAGTGACCACACCTGTTTAATCTTCTGGACAGCCTATTTTCAACATTTTCTTCAGTTATCCCTGTACAAACATGATACTTGTCAAATCATGTCCTCATTTTCAGTTCAGAAAAAAACGTGGACACTAATATTTCTATAGCTTATAAAGCCTCATTCAGAGATTCCCTAAGACCTCACCAAACCTCATCAGTTCTTTCCCTCTAGCTTAGGTAAATAGGTATCACACCCAAACAATGCTTCCTTACCTTCCTGATTTTGGCCTGTTCTGTGAAATTGAGTGCCTTCTTTTCCTGAAGGTGTTGTGTCTGCAGAGCAGGAAGAGAGTGTAGCCTGGAAACCCAGGAAAAATAACTTAGAAGCACTTGTGGCCCAGAAAGATGTCTATGTTATCTCTCAACCTCTTAGACCCTCCATCCTTTTATCACTAAATATCAACCCCAGCCCCTGGGCAGAAAAGATGGCAAAGTCTTAAAAAGTATGGAAGTGCCTGGGTTAGTTTACCCACTGCTGAATGGAAAAAAATATGTGGTCTATACATACAACATAATATTATTCAGGCCTAAAAAGGAGTGAAATTCTAACACATGCTTCAATATGGATGAACCTTGAAAACATTATGTTAAGTGAAATAAGCCAGATGCAAAGGACAAATATTATATAATTTCACTTATATCAGGTACCTTTAAGAGGAAAATTCATAGAGACAGAAAATAGAATAAAGGCTACCAGGGAGTGAGAGAGGAGAGAAAGAGTAAATGCAAGGCTATTGTTTAATGAGTACAGAGTTCCATTTGGGTTGACAGAAAAGTTGTGGAAATGGATAGTGGTGATGGTTGCATAACACTGTGAATGTACTTAATGCCATGGAATGGAACACCTAAAAAATGTTTAAAATGGTAAATTTGAAGTTATGCATATTTTATCACAATAAGAAAACAAAGTTTTGGGGCTACTGGTTTGCAGACCTTTATTACTGGAAAGAGAGCCTCATATGCACATTCTTCAGTGTAAAGAGATATATTATGGCTGCTGCTAAATAGGTGGAATCACTCATAATAGAAAATTGTGGTACACAGAACCTTACTCGAATCAGGAACATTCTGAACAGAGCATTTGTTATTAAGAGTAGGACTGGGTAACCCTCCATTGCCTTCTCTTACTAGGAATTTCCTAATGAGATTTCCTAGAGTCTGGACAGGAATTGAGGTTAGGAAATTTGTAGAGCCTGTCTTAGGCCTGCTTGTCCAACTAGTAGCATGAAAGAGGTGAGCACAGAAGAAAGGTGTGCCTTCATTTCTTAGCACTTGAGTTCAGGAAGCACCAGAACTAGAGCTCTATCTACCTTTCACACAGTAACCCAGCCCACTAGTAAATGGGACTAAAGAAGGGCCATAATTGTGAGCAATCTGATGAATCTCTCCCATCCAGGAGTGCAAGGGGATCTGATGAGATTACTAGAGAGGGGTTTGACAGAGGGGCAGAGGAGCAGGGAAGAAACACTTTTGCTCTTCTCTCCAACACAGCTCATTTGCTGCCCAGAGTCCTTTCTCTTCTTCATCAGTGCATTCCCATATATTTTAGGTTATTGATGATATGAGCCCTAAATTCAACAGAATGTTCCTGTGGTTTGGGGAAGGTGCAGAGAATCTGAAAATGAAGTGCCATCAAGAGAAAGAGGATCATCACTATTCATGAGAATCAGTGCCACCCCTTGGGACCATAGAGTAAAACCTGTGAGGAACATGCATTCAGGTAGAAATGCTTCTCCACAGAAAATTGTGGTTCTGGGAACTTTACTCACACCATAAATTGTGGTATATTTTGGATAGAACATTTCTTATCACTTTTCCTTCTAGTAGCAAAAAGCACAAAATAGTTTAAAATAAAGAGTATCATCCTGGAAGTCCCTCCTTTGATTTGGAAAGATGGTAGGAAAGTGTGAAAGAAAAGCCATCCAACTAGATGTCAGGAGGCTGCAATTGAAACACAGATGCTGCCACTGTGTGTGCCTCTGGGTCAACTGTATCTGCTTTACTCTTCAACTTCCCCACTAGACAAATGAGGAACTAGTCTAGGGCAGTGGTATAAACCGGGGTATGCTTTGGGGTGTTTTCTAAGAAGTATTTATATGTAGGTTCTCCTCCCCACTTAGTGATGCAGACTCTGTATGTGTGTGTTGGGGGGAGTAATGCAGGAAGTGGAGAGTTGGGAAGGAGGCACACACACATAGGTTTTAACAATTCCTCTGATGATTCAATATGCATCCCTGGTTGGCATCTATTGATCAAAATTATAGCTAAGGTCACTTTGAGTTCTAATATTCCTAAGATTGTATAAAAACAAAGACCAAATACCTACTAAAACCATTAAATGTGGTTTTTACAAAGATCAAATAAGAAAATAATGCAAGTGGATGTCTAGCATATGGTAGTATACAAATGTAAACAATTATTGGGGTTCCCATAATTCTGTGCATTATTCAAGTGGTTCATCAAATATTAACCAAACCCCCATAGATTAGAAATTCTGCAATGATAAGTCTAGGGAACAGGATCTACACTTGGCACTTTTGCTTGAGTTTCTGGTAGGGAGAGCATCTGCCAATATAAGAACATTCCTGCTTGTTTTCTGATAGTGCGAATGCATGTAAGTCAAAAGAAGATAGAAGATAGTCATTTTCCAGCAAAGGTGAACCATGGAAAACCTGGATCTATCTAACATCTACCCATTTTTCCCAGATCAAATGATATGTTATCCTGAAGATCTCTGGTATTACCAAAGAGGTATATGTTGTCTTATTGTCACCACCCTATCCCCAGAAGCTGATAACCATCATTGTGCCCTGGCTTCTAGAATGACTCTTGAGGTAGAGTTAGTTAGTATGGCACAAAGGGAGAGAAGTCTTTGCCTAGAAACCTTCATTTCCATTGAGCTAATGAGAGTGCTGTCACCTAAATTTTCATTGTTTTAAGAGCAAGTGGAGGTTGACAGTTTCCTTTCAAGCTTGAATGATGAAGAGAAAACATCCCCGCAGCCTCATCTGGCTGGCTTGCTGCGAGGTAATGAGCCCTTTGCAGCACCCATCTCTGCTAGACTGGGATGACCTTATGTCTGGTAACGCATCAGGGAAGAGTGAAAAAAACGCACTGCGGGTCCTGCGGATAATTCTCCCAGGACGTGGTGAATGTGCCAAACAGTTTAGTAAATAGATCTCGAGTTACCGTGTTGAAACCTATTCCAATGTATTGCAACACAGAGTGTCTCAATCTAAAGGTCATGGTTTACTTTGCGAAGACCCTGTGTGAAGGGGACTAGGGGGTGGCTGGACAGGGAATGAATGGAGGCGAGGGTCAGGAGATAAAATATTCATAGCATTTAAAAACAAATTTCAAAACCTTCCCTAGCTAATTGCATTCTATTCCTAGTCCAGACAAAGACTTCCTGCCAGCCTTTGTTCCAAGACATGCTGGAGTTTCTTGGGATAGGGTTAACAGCCTGGTGGGAGTGGGGATAGGGGTAGCTGGGCTGTGTCCTACAAATGCTGGGAGAGCATAACATCATGGGGTGAGGCCAGGATGGAGTTCAAAGGGCTCAACTTTCCTGATTTCTTCTTTTCTTCTCTTTTCCTCCCTCCGTCTGTCCCTCCCATCATCCTTTCCCTCTTTCCTTTCTTCTTTCCTTTTTATGTTGGCTGTTTATTTTTCCTTTCTTGACTTCTTGCTTTCTTAGCTTTTGGAGTCCTTTGGGGAAAGAATAAAAGAGGATTTAAATATATGAATCTTCCTTAAAGATTGGACAATGCCTCAGTGTAGAGAAGAATAAAAAGACTGGAAAAAACTTGGATTAAATCTGGCTTTGCAAATATAGGTAATTGGTGGCTGCCTCCATAGTGTGGTTTGAAAAATGCATGGAGAAGGGATATCTTGCCTCCACCATTATTGGCTTCACCACTGAAGATTTAAAACAAAGTGTTTACTTTGATTCAATGGATACCTGTTGAACAGCTATTATGTTCCTAATGATGTATCAAAAAGTCAATACCTACCTCCAAAGAGCTCACTCCCTTTTGAGTGATGGGAATCCACCCCACTACCCCCACATGGGCTTACATTGCTTTTCAGTGCTTTCAAATTATAATTTCTCTTTTGCCTTCCTTCCCACTGCCATTAAACTTGAAATCTCCAGAGCATGCATTTTGCACAGAGTGCTAAGCATAGTTCAACAGATATCTCCGAGAACAACAGTGAAAATGATAGGAAAAACCCTGCTATTTTCCAATGTCTATTAGTGCAAAAGCTCAAGAAACCATGATGTGTTCTGGAGGTAGGAGGTGAAAAGGAGAGGTCAGGCTATATACTGGTATTTGGAACCTGTCTTGGCAAACAAGTCCACGGAGATGAGAACTTTAATTTATTTGAGTGGCTACCAAGCAACATCACTCTTAAGAGGGAAGTATCTAGGTGCTATGGGGGCATCCTCAGTCCTCAGAACACACTGACTCATTGACATTAGGTTGAATCTTATTAAATCACTAATATATAACTGTTTTTGACCTACAAAAATGACAATTTTCTAGGGTTCAATCTAATACAAAGCAGAATTTGAAAAAGCCGATAATGGAAGCAAATACATTCAGAAGAATGAGAGAGAACTATATGGTTAGATTTAGGAATCTGTCCTCTTGTCTCTATTTCTTTCTGGCTATAAGATTGGAAATAGATCTCTAAATTCTTATGTTAAAACCTCATCCCAAATGTGATGGTATTAAGAGGTGGGGGGTCTTTGAGGAGTGATTAGATCATCTGGGTAGAGCCCTTGTGAATGGAGTAGTGCCTTAGAAAGAGACCTCAGAGAGCTCCTTCCACCCTGTGAGGACACAGTAAAAAGATGACCATCTATGAACCAGGGAACAGGCTCTCACCAGACACTGAATCTGCCAGTGCCTTGATCTTGGACTTCCCAATCTCCCGAATCATGAGAAATAAATTTCTGTCATTTACAAGCCAGCCAGTTTGTTTTGTTACAGCAGCCGAAATGGACTAGAACACGTCTCTTCTTCCCTTTGGCCTTCTCAAACGTATTGCATCTTATGGGCAAATACTTTAAGGGAGACTATGGCAGCTGGCTGACAGTAAGACTCTAACACAAGGGGTGGCTTCCGGGGAGAGGCTTGACCTAAAGAACAAAGAGAAATCATCAGGAAGTTGAGTGGACATCAGAAAACAGCAAAATTTGTTATTGTGTAGCTCTGTTAACAATCAGTTCACTAAGGCTATTGTTCCAACAGTCTCAAAGAGTTTGCCTTAGCTAGAATGCAGTAAGCAACATACACAGTATTTATGCAACAAAATCACAGCTTGGCTTCCATCACAATTTGTTTACTCTGTAAAAATAGTCTTGTGAGGTCCACAAGTTCTGAATTACACACCTCAGGACCACTCTACACTAAGATGCAGCCAGGTGGTGTTTTTATTTGTTTGTTCTGTATTTATGTTAAGCAGGATCAAAAGAAAATCGACTCAACTTGGCATTCATCCCTTTTGTCTAATTTTGTGTTTCAGAAGAATTACTAGAAAAAATTCTGTGTGATCTCCAACTTATCAGTTCAAGTATTGGGGATAACTGGTTATGTTGGATGATTTTTAAGATTTGCTCAAACTTTGAAAGCTTTAGGTTGTCTAGTAGAAAAAGCAGTGAGCTGGGAGTCAGGATTCTAGGCTAGCCCAACAAACAAATAGCTGTGTGAGCTTGAGAAGTAGACAAGAGTCCTTTGTTCATCCATAATAGGAGAGGATTGGACCAGCTATCCCATTATAGTTCAACCCAGTATTTCATGAAAGGCTGAAAGAGGAAGAGGAGACTTTCATAATTGCAACTAGAAGAAGAGGAAGAGATAGATCAGAAAATGACATTTTCTGACCTAAAGTGTTATGAATCTACCTGAAAGGTCAAACAAATGCATAACATTTATCAGATTGATTGTGTTCACTTGGATGGGAAATTCCATGTCAGAACATGTTATGGAAGTCTCTTTCTATCCTTCTGTATGGATTCATATCTTTAGCCAATTGTCAATATGCCTGCGCTTGGAAATGTTTCTTTAAGGCCTTAATTAGTGTTTACTATTATTCCTCATTTGGAAAGAAGAGAGCCTGGGTGGCTTAGTCGGTTAAGAGTCTGCCTTTGGCTCAGGTCATAGTCTCAGGGTCCTGGGATTGAGCCCCGCATTGGGCTCCCTGCTCAGCAGACAGTCTGCTTACCCCTCTCCCTTGGTTGCTCCTCCTGCTTATGCTCTTGCTCTCTGTCAAGTAAATAAAATCTTAAAAAAAAAAAAGTTGACATTCTGAGTTGATAGTCTTTCTAAATGGCTGCAATCTCTAAGCTCTAGGTTCTAAGCAACCTAACCTAACTAACATGTATCTAACATGAAATTAGGTAATTTGTCCCATCCACAAATGCAAAGTGTGACAATCCCAACAAGGAGGACATTTTTGCAGCTGGATAAATTATTTTTATTTTTTTAAATTTTTTTTAAAGATTTTATTTATTTACTCATAGACACACAGAGAGAGAGAGATGCAGAGACACAGGCAGAGGGAGAAGCAGGCTCCATGCAGGGAGCCCGATGCTGGACCCGATTCCCGGTCTCCAGGATCACACCCCAGGTTGCAGGCGGTGCCAAACCGCTGCGCCACCAGGGCTGCCCTGGATAAATTATTTTTAAAAGATTTTATTTATTCATGAGACACACACACACACACACACACAGAGAGAGAGAGAGAGAGAGAGAGAGACATAGGCAGAGGGAAAAAGCAGGCTCTGTTCAGGAAGTCCAATGGGAGACTCGATCCCAGGACTCCAGGACTCCAGGACTCCAGGATCATGCCCTCAGCCAAAGGCAGAGGCTCAACTGCTGAGCCACCCAGGCATCCCTAAAATTAATGAGATAAAAATATTTCCCACTCATTCCTACCTTGAGCTGTTCCAGAATAAGTCCTAGAGAACACACTGTTCCATTTTTTTGGAATCAAAATCATCTAAACTTAATTTTAAATATGTGTTCTTCTTCCATCAAAAACACCTCAAATAGATCAGAATGACACTCCTTATCCCATCTTATTTCTCTACCACCATGTCTCCACCTCATCCTCAACCATAAAACAAACCAAAACAAAGTAAAAAATCAGACTTGCTAAGTTTTCAATGACTCAATTGATAGGGCATTATAGAATCAGCCAGAGAGAACATGCTGAAACCTTTCCACCTTCCTGCTGGCTGGTGCCCTTTGGGAGCCTCTCCAAATGTCCCTCTGCTCTTTGCAGCAGTTCTAAAAATAGAGGATGACTGCTCGGTACAGGTGTTGTTTGTGAAAATGTTCTTCTTGCATTTAGCCTGCCTGGCTTAGTGATTAGTGCTCTGCAGACACTCAGCATCCCCTGGACTCTGCTGTGTCAGCTTTTCTTTATAATAGTGAGGGAGCTGGAGGATAATTCTGGGATTGCTGTTTATAGGGACTCTCTTTATCCCTCAGAACACAGAGCAGGCTTTCTTCCTTTCTCATCTTACCATTGAGAACTTCATGCTCCAGAACAGCCTGGAGGAAATCTCAAGATGAATCTGCAACTCCAATGTCCCCCAGAATGTACCAGCTTTTTCAAAAGCATCTATTTTCTATAGAACTGGTACACATCGGTGGGGGATTAAAAAAAATCAGGAGGCTAGAAGTGTTGTGTGCTCCTAGTGGACCTTGTAATAATTATATTCATTAATCCACAAGATGCTAGCTATCTCATGACGGAAGCTCAGAGCTCATCTGGTGCTGGGGTTGCTGAGCCTTAGTATGCTTCATGATCTTACCTTACACAAGCTTGTTTCAAGTGCTGATTTTCCTGCCCCCTCCTTAATACTCAGATTCAGGAGGTCATGGGGAAGTTTAAGGATCTGTCTTTCTAGACATGTACCCAGATGATGTGGATACAGTTGGTCCTCAGACTAAACAGTGAGAACCACTTCTCTGAATAGTTCTCTTATGGAAAGATGAGGAAAGTGAGACCACAGAATGTGGAAGCAATTCTTTAACTAGGGCTTCAGCTAGAACTCTGGTTGCTTCTTGCCCAGAATTCTTTGTCTGAAATCATATGGTTTCCACATGTTCAAGCCCATGAATACTGGTGATGCAATATTCATGAGGATGCTGTTGAGGTCAAAGTTCAAAAGGCACTTTTGAATGAGAAAATAGCTTTCTCTCCTGACAGTGAGTGGGAGGTATAGCCATATGTCCCAGCCACTGAATTTTGGTGGTTCCTTGGACCAGCCATGACACGTTTCTAGACCTTGTATTTCAAAACTAGTAAAACAAACTAGGCTTCCTTACCTGATGACAGCAGCCGATGTGGCACAGCTGAAAATTACTTGAGCTGTGTCCTTAAGTGGGACTCAGGTGAAAGCCTAGATCACTCCCACCATCTCTGCCAGGCTCAAAGGACCCAATGCCAGGATCACTGGATCCCAAGTCAGGGTAAGCCTGATGCACTGCCAGAGATCAGCAGCCCTGGCTTGTGACTGACAGGGAAGTAGGAAGTCACTCTTTCCAACAAACACAGACCATCACGACTGTGGGAAATTTCTCCACCAGGGAGTCATGTCTTTGGAGAATAAGCCATTTTGGGGTCTCTCTCTTATTATTCCCTGTGAATGAGTTTGTGTTCTGTGACTCAGGGGTACCTGGGAATTCTTGGCTCTATTCTGAGGAAGGAATCCTGTACAAGGGCCAAAGGGTACATATAAATCTTTAAATTCAAACCTCTTAGAAACTGAAAACTGTAACAAATATTACAAATCATCTAGACCAAACTATTCTATCTACTCAGAGGTCCAGGAAATAAGAGATAAGATGCATAAATAATCTTCATGTGTGTTCAAAAAGCTGCACTTAGGGGAGCAATTTTTAATATTTTTGCAA
Organism: Canis lupus baileyi; assembly: GCF_048164855.1. Taxonomy (NCBI): domain Eukaryota; kingdom Metazoa; phylum Chordata; class Mammalia; order Carnivora; family Canidae; genus Canis; species Canis lupus. Next base: position 35,719,098 of record NC_132843.1, on the reverse strand, counting down.
TAATTACAAAACAGACTAGAAAGGTAGTATAGAAAAACTAGACTAGAAAAAAAGAGGTAGGGCATAGGTGCAGCCCTTGAAAGTAGGAAACTAGGCCAATTGGTTGAATATGCCTGAGGTCTCATAGCAATTTAATAGTAGAATCTGGTTTCCTAACTCTTGGGAAGGAAGCTTTTTCTAAGACATCTTGTTTCCCAGCTTTGTAGAATATCAAACTATCACAGGATAAAATATTCCTCTCTTCTCTCCTTGTATATAAATGTTAAGAGCCCATTAATTGCTGATGTTCAATCTATACTAAAGGTTTTGAAAACCCAGAACTTCTGGAAAAAAATTATACATTCTGTTGAAGCTATTCAACTACAACTACTACCCACAGCACAGTGACTAAGTTCAGCACAGTTTGATGAAGTTGGGGCCATGGGCAATTGTAGATTGAGTGTGCCTCCCAGGGGACATGGACTAAGAGAACAAAGTGTTTACTGGGATAAGGTATCTATCTGATCCTCACAAAATCCACAACCAAACTGGTTTTCAGAAGTCCAGATCGACTCATTCATTTACTCAATATATATTTATTGAGTAGCTCCTATGTGTCAGACATATGCCAGGCATTAGTGATTGGTGGATGGACAAGATAAGCATGGGCCTAGTTCTCCTGATACTATGGTGCACACAAATCAATAGACAGTCCTCATCATGCTCCATGAGCAGGGTAATTTGTAGGGTACAGAGATTGTATAACCAATAACCAACCAAGACTCAGAGGTGGGGGAGAGGTCAGGGAGGTTTTCGCAAAAGAACTATGATATGCCAGACACTGTGCTAAAAGTATTAGAAAGGCACAGACACTGTCTTCAGGAGGTTTCCTGTCTAGAAGGGAAGTTAGATCTGCATAACAGGGTGATAAACTCCATTACAGGAGTGGGAGAACACTCCCTCGCTAGGGCAAACAGAAGAGGGAAGACCATCTTCATGTGCAAGGAGATGACTGGAGTCATAAAAAGGAGCTGAAACACATGGAAAGACTGGAGGTCAGAGTGAAAAGTGGGTAGAATCAGATAAGGGAGAGGTCTTCTCCCACAAGGAAGCCAGCTTGGACTTCCCCTTGGCACAAGTGAGGAATGTGCAGAGATAGCAATGCAGCCTCCACATAATGCAACTCAGAATCCTAAGTTCTCCAATTCCCTTGACTTCTTCCTTGTCCCGATGTACTCAAGTGTGTCTCAACATCTGGCTGTGCACCCAACCTCCTGAGACTCCAGGAGACCTTGCAAGTACGCATGCTGACTGGTAATGAGGGATAGGCCAGGGAGGGTCTGCCCAGGAACACAAGGTAACGGGATCACAAAGTAAGGCATGAACTGAGCCAAATCTGGGATGTGACCGGCTTGTGGTCCCTCCCTTCCATCCTTAGGTGCCTGGATATTCAGAGAAGCCCTCTCAGAGGTTCTCCAGGCCTTAAGTTTCCTCAAAACAGTCTAATTTCTCAAACATCTCCTTCAGGTAAGGCAGCTGGAACAGTGAAAATGGCATAGTGGTTGTCACCACACAAACCTGGGTTCAGATCCTGAGGATTAAATGAGAAGACATACATGAAAGACCCAGTGTTCTCCTAGGCTTATAATCAATGGTATTGATTGTAATACCACTAATTATAAGGAGATTGGTATCTCCTGGGCTCCATCAATGGTAGCAAATTTTTTATGCTCTCCTCTATCTCCTTGGGCCCTAAAGGGTAATCAGCAATTATTCTCTAAACAAATAGGGCGTTAATGAATACAGTTGGATTAATGTGTTTTCCATTTTAGGGATGTTTTAATAGTGGGTTGCTGAAGTCACCATACTTAACTCCAAGGAATAGCTCTGTAGTTGTAGATGGGTAACCAGCAAGGAAACCCAATTTTGCACTGAGAGGCCTATTTTAGATGCCTTAAATCTTAGTATCTGCACTCAGAGCTGGCTTCTCCCCTGTCATCAGAGTAGTGAATATCATGGCCAGGACTTGGGGTAGAGCTTGTATTTGAATCACTCAGAATCTGACAGGCTGTTTCTCCCCACACTGAAGTTGTCCCTTGCTACAGGGCATCATGTGTGGTTAGCACAAGAGCTTGTCAAAGTTAAGGTGGGGCAGGGACACTTTGGGAGCCTGGGCAGGTGGCCAGTGGTGTCTCTTGAGTTGAGGAAAGGAAAGGAATCCCAGCTAAGTTCCACACTTTAAATCTGGAACAACAAAGAGAGGCATGGATCAAAGGCTGGGGAATGCATTCCATGCACCAACATCTCTCTGTTCTGCACAAACGGAGACACTGTTCAGGATCTAAAGGACTTTCTTAAAAATTATACCTCTCATCTATGGAGAATTTTCCCATGGTCCAAATGACTTGGGTAGCAGAGCTGTCAGCAGCCCTGAACCTGTGCTCATTCCTCCCAGCTGAAGCTTGTTCTTAGGAGGGCAGCAGGCTGCGACAGACAGCCCAGTGTTTGCAAAGGCAGCCCGAACCTGAACCTTCCCTCTCAGGAACAGAGAGGGTGCAAGCTGCTTTCCCTAAATGTTTCTGGCCAGTTCTCTCCAGGGCCAGGCAGGATCCCAAGCCTGCCCTTGATGTGTCTATCCCTCCAGTCTTTGTTGCTATCTCCTCTGTGCTCAGAGCCAGCTGCCTCCCACTCCTGGAAGCCTGCCAGCATCGCCCTCCAAAGAGGCGCGTCTCAATCAAGTTATTTATTCACCTAATCAAAAAGGAAATAATGTATACAATTTACAGTCTTCCCAGGTTCTAGCTCCCACAGAGGCTGGAGAGGGGGAGATACAAAAGAAAGAGTTCTCTAGGTTGGGGTCTGATAGCCCAGTGGCCCTCTGTTTAGGGATATGAGCCATGAGCCCTACTGTCCAAGTGGTCCAGAAGCCCCTGATGTGATCAAAGGGAGAAAATGGACAAAGCAAGAGGCCAGGCTCAGACTGAAGATGTGGATAATGCCATAAAAACAGACCAGGGGTCTATGGACAGAAGGAGAGGCATCTGCTAGGCTCAGGGCATTCAGAATGTGGGGTCTGAGGGCTCAAGAAACCCAAAAACAATGGCAAAAGCTGGAGGCACACAGCTGGCTGCCTTGGTTAGATGTATGTCTTTAAAGCTCCATGTTTCTTTCTGCCTGGGGCTATGACCAGAAACCACCCTTTCCCAGATCCCAACCTCCTTACATTTTGTCAGCTTTTGCTCATCTTCCAAATCTCAGCCAAAATAATGCTTTGAAAGGTAGGTTTTCTGTGGCCTTCACATCTAAAAAAAGATCCCCTGGCAATAAGCTCTCATAGCTTACAGATATTTCTCTCCCTAATATTTTCCACTGTAAATTATACAGCTATCTGCATTATTTGCTGAAAGACTAAATCCCTCAGTGGACTATAAGCATCAGTGAAACAGAGACAGTTCTCTCTTGAGATATTTAGGAGCTTAGTATTATGCCTAGTGGTACATACTAGATACTCAATAAACATTAGTTGATATGATGAAATGTGTGTGCTCTGTTTTAACAACCTATTTAAATACTTGATCTGTATGTCTAGATTTCAAGTTCCTTGAACACAAGGGAATGTGTATCTCATAGTACTTTATATTCCCACAGAACCTAGCAAGTTCAGTTTTAACTATAATGGTTTTATTTTTTTTAATCTTATTTATTTATTCATGAGAGACACACACATACACACAGAGGCAGAGACACAAGCAGAGGGAGCTCCATGTGGGGAGCCTGATGTAGGACTTTATCCCAGACTCCTGACCTCAGGATCACACCCTGAGCCAAAGGCAGATGCTCAACCGCTGAGCCACCAGGCATCCCAACTATTATGGCTTTAATATCAAAACAATAGTGCACATTGTCAGGGCTGGAAGAACACTAGAGTACAGTGGTTCAGAGCACAAACTTTGGAATCACCTGGACCCAGGTTGAGAATCCTTAGCCTCTCTGAGTCTCTGTCCTCCCATCAAGAAATGGAATGCTTCACTTCATAGGTTTGGTGTGAACATATATGAGGATACCATGACTAACGCAGGGCCTACAAATAAGCTTTCTTCAGATGGAGCTTTCACTCGCTAGCCTTTGGAAAGACACATGGATTGGGGTTAGCTATTTGGAGCTACCTTCATGGAGCAAAGGCCTTGGATTGGCTCTGGAAGGACAGAAAAGGTTTGTGAGTTGGTGGTGAAGGAAAGGCAGCTCTGCTGGTGGAAGCAGGACATGGGACTGAGTCATTCAGGTCACGCATGTAAACTGGTGACCTCACAGGGCAGAGCATCTGGAGTACTGCTGTATTCTTCTTGGCTTCTCACTTCAGAATTCTCACACTTAGAAATTTTCAAAGGTCCAGGGAGGTCTAAGCATCATGGAGGGTTTAGAATTGAGGCTTTCTCAGCTCTAGAAACCCCTAAGGGGAAAGAAGCCTTTGCACAGGGTCCTCTGAAGCACTGAAGCCATCACTTTCTTTGCAACTACACCACCCACCCAATTTCACATATTAGAAGATTTTAAATTCCAGACTGGCTGATTCATTCAGTGAAATAACTAGCCATGCAACTTAGGCCAGTCCCTGAAGGATTATTTGCCATCTGTGTCCCACATCCTCTGACCTTCCCTTCCCTCTGCCTGTCCCCTGTGGTGCCACAGCAGCAGGCAGCCTCCTGGTGGCTGTCATTTACTCCACTTTCAAGGGTCTTTTGGGGCTGACACATTAGGTAGCCCTTCCTTGGGCTTTCTCAGGAAGGAAAGTGGGAGACAGAGCCCGTATCAGCCTGCTAAAAATTGTGAGGTCAGGAAAATTGCCCAGAGTTCCCCTCTTATCCTGTGCATCACACCCTTCTCCTCTGGTTCTCATTTTGTGTTGCTCCAGTTCCCAAGCCAGGGCAGAGATAGAAATGGTGCAAGAAGAGAAGGGGGCATTGGGTCCTCAAAGGTTCTCTCTGAATGTAGACCTCCCCTTACTTCTTCCAGAGGAGCCTATGCCCAGAAAGCAGGCACAAAGGAAAGGTGAACAGTCTAAATCACACTAGGTGTGGATGGCAGTTAACAGTGGTCCTCCACTGGGGAAGCTTGCATTCTCACAGAGCAACTGCTCGTTCAAAAGGATGATGGAATATGGTTCCTGGAAACACTGTGTTGCTACTTTTCCCACTTTTCCCATTTCCATCTCTTACTCTCCTCCTCTACATATTTGAGACTAGGTGAAATCAGTTGTACCTGAACTTAGAGCGAACCCTGAAGAGGAGAAACCCTCAAACCACACCTGCTTGAAGATTATGGAGGACTTATGGGTTACTATGGATTTCACCTCATTCCCTCTTGCCTTCTCACTGCCAACACACCAGCTTTCAGGGTGCCTCCAGGCCTCAAGCTGGGAGCAACCATATATGGGCCCTGGGTGGTTCTAAGCTAGGAAGATCCATTAGGGAGAGGACTTTTCAGTTCCTGTCAAGCCAGGGACATTGCCAGTCTCTTGTTCTACCTGTCCAATAAGGCTCAACCTGTGGTTTATCATCTAACCTGAAAATGCTGGCCAGATGAGGGGAGTCATGGGGATAAGTCACCTGGCTGTGTATTCATCCTAAACTCCTCTTCTCTTCTCCCCACTCCTTCTGCTGCATGATGCACTAAACAACCACCTTCTCCATCTCTGAATGTCAAAGACTGTCATCAAAGCCAAAGGATCTTTCCAATTAGACTATGACTGGGGACAGATGTGATGCCGTCCTACCTTTTCTAGTATTTTTGATCTTGACACTCCTCCTCTCTGGATCTCTTGTCCCATTCCTCCAATATTCAAATTCTTCCTCCCTGTGGTCCCTGTAGGTTCCCTTACTTCTGGACACTTTCCCTGATTACTCCTCCCTGCAGCAAGCAAGATACTGTTCCTCTTACTGTCAGGCAGCCTGAATCTCTTTTTGTAACTTAATCCAGCTTAGCATTTATAGGTTCTCACCTTATCTCAAATTCTAAGCCCATCCAGTCCATACAACTGGGTAGCTGTTTTTACAGGGTAACATGAAGTTTCCTTCTGGGGATGCTCATTTTATTGTCTCCCAGAGTTGTTTTTTTTTTTTTTTAAGATTTTATTTATTTATTAATGAGAGACACAGAGAGAGAGAGAGAGAGAGAGAGAGAGAGAGGCAGAGACACAGGCAGAGGGAGAAGCAGGCTCCATACAGGGAGCCTAATGTGAGACTTGATCCCAGGACTCCAGGATCATGCCCTGAGCTGAAGGCAGGCGCTTAACTGCTGAGCCACCCAGGGATCCCTAAATCATCAAAGTGATCTCCCAGAGTTTGTGATGCATCAGAGGACAGGAACAGCCTCTTACTCAACTCTGTGCCCCTCTCTACTCCCTCCTGCCATAATTCCAGCCTGGTATCTTGCAGTAGGTGTTCCATAACTATGGCTGCTTTACTGAGAATATTAATTTTCCCTAAACTCTAGGTTCATAATTATAGTGTGGAAACATGCTTGTTCTTTTATCTTAAGGTTACACAGCCCCACCTTGTACTATCACAACATGTACTCTTTCTTTGCCAACAGTCAGTGGAACAAGGCTTTTCAGGCCCAATAGCCCTTATTTCATGGAGGGATCCATGTGTGTAGGGGAGAGAGGAGAGAATCTCTACTCCAGAGACCTGAAGTCACATTTCAGCTGTGTGACCTTGGTTGGGTAAGTCCCTCAATCTCTCATTGCCCTGTTGTCATTATCTGTTGTATAGGAATGGTTAGCACAGTGCTCTACAAACAGCAGGATGCTGCTTCAATGTCAAGTTGCATTATAGTTAAGATCCCTACTTATAGGGATTGTGCCCTCCTGAAGGACAGGCATAATCTTTACATTTTCAGTATTTGGCATAGTAGCTGGTCCAAGGCAGGGCCTTAATATAGTATCTATGGAGGCCCCACTAAGAGTATATATAGTAGTGTCTCTTGGTGGCTAAGGTGGCTCTGACCTATGCTTAATGGGTTAAAATAAGACTGATTTTGCTTTTTCCTGGAAAGAAATATAAATAATCTCCATGACCAAGGAAAAGCCTGAAGGGAAGAGATTTTTTTTCCCACTTGGTTTCTTGTTCTCTGTAGCCTTGAAAGATGCAGGCATATCTTGCCTCTCCAAATTGGACTGTTGGTGGTTCCACTCACATTCAAGATGTATTGTGTACTTGACTGTGCTGTCACTGGGAAGCTGGAGACAAACAAGGCAAACTTCCTGCCATCACAAGGATTTGCACCAGTGACTTCAGTTCTTATGCTCTTCTCTCAATTAAGAGGGGGCTGCAGACATTTCTAAATACTGAAATTCCCCTCTTAGATTTTTTAATACTAAAAGCAGGACAGATGGTAAATGAAGGCAAGGGAATTAGAGTCCCCCTTTCTGAGAGAATGGGAATATCTGATCTCTCTCTCTGACACACACACAATCTTATAATAAAAACACATTAGAAATTTAGAATATTTCAAATAATAACACTAATAGTTAATGTTTACTGAATACTTATCTTCTGCCAGACACTGTTCTAAGGACTTTACATGAATCAATTAGTTTGATACTCATAATAATCTCCTGAAGAGTGTGCTATTGTTATCCGCATGTTACAAATGAGGAAGCTGAGGCACAGAAAGGAGTGAGTAGCTCGTACAATGTTATCTCGCTAGAGCAAGGATCTGAACTCAGGTGGCCTGACTTGGGGCTCCTATCATGAATTAGTTATCAAGAAAGTCACTGGGTTCACTTTATAGAGCTGATGAGAAATGGTGCAGCAGAGAGTACTACAAGGATGGTGGTGTCTTTGGGTTCTAGGCCTCATCAAGCTTTTGACTGCCCCTCAGACCCCGAGCCAAGCACTTCTCTTGGGCTTCTGGGTCTTCAGCCATAGCAAAAGGAGGTAGGAGTACTGACTCCCCTGATTCCTGGAGTTGAACACAGAACGAGGTAGGCAAGGGGGAGGCCAACCTATCCTCTCTCAAGCCCCATCCTGAAAGTGGGCATCTCCTCAGCTTCCTCATAAAGCTACTTCTGCTGCCCTCGACAGAGAAAACTCCCCTTAGTTCATCAAATTAATCCCTTCAGTGCGGATACGTCCAATTAGGTAGTTCTCTCCGTGCCCTGATGAAAACAGCTCCACAGGAGGGCAGGGCATCACCAAGCCTGAGAGTATGAAGCCAGTTGCCTGGCCCCAGCAGGTGACCATCTGTCTTGAAAGAAAGATGTAGGCACCTGCCCCACCATGGAGGTGGGGCAAGTACTGTGCATATCCCTGGTCAGCATTACTGCCCAGGTCAACCTGCCTTCCTGCGACTTTGGTCTTAGAGCAAGAACTCCACACCTGCAGTCAGCAAATATCCCACTCCTTTATGGTCTGCAAATTCCAGGATGAGAAGCTGGGAGGGGGTTGGAGTGAGGCCTGAGAAGGAGCCCAAGCTTTCTCTTTGGCTAAGTAGACTGGAAAACGTGAAATTAACACACATTGTTTATTTCACGCTCTCAGCCTTGCCTGCACAATAGCACAAATTAAATTCTGCACTAACCAGACGAGCAATTAGCCCACAGCGAAGAATCGGGCTTTCAGCTGATTGCTGAGGCATTCCATTCACACTATTTATGAAGGGAACAAACTTACTGAAAATATTTTTGTAGCAATAATTTTTTCTGATACACATTTTCCCCCAATTTGCTGCATTACCCCACACTTCCTGGTATTTGAGATGATTTGGCTAGGTTTTCTGAAGAGCAGTATGTAGTTCATCAAAGAGAAATTCATCTTGGGTCAATACCCAGTAATTAGCATCATTTTCATTGAAAATGAAGCTGCTGTCATTTTGGAAAAAGCAGAGGTTTTTTTTTTTTTTTTTTCCCAGTCTGAAGGTAGCCTATGGTAGGATCAGAGATCTTGCCTCTTCAAAGACCAAGATTTCTAAATCTTAGTTTACTGTCTCTCTCACTCCCCAATTTCCAACTTCTAACGTAAAAATAGTAAGACCTAACATTTGCTGCACACACATTGTGAACAAACCACTGCTCTAAGCATTGTTTATACAGTAATCACCCAATGAGAGGGGCTGTCATTATTTTCACATCATAAATGAACCAAATGAAGCATGGAAAGGTTACGTAGCTTGCCTGTCCACAGCCACACAGCTTGTAAGTGATGGAACAGGGACTGGAACCAGAGCCTGCGTGTTAACCACTAGGGTGGACTCAGCAGCATAAGGATTTTGTTACTCCCTATTGTCACTCCCTAATCAAGTTTCCAACTTGAAGGCATCCACACCTCCTTTTAGATTGTCTAGCTGGTCTCTAGCATCAATGGTTTATTCAGTTTCTGTTTCCTCCTTCTGGTCCAGCCCCTCCTCTCCCATGACTTGGCTTCTGAACAGTCTGCCACTCTCTCTCGACCTCAATGCTTTGGACCTTCCTAGTCCCTGCCAAGCACAACTGCCAGATCAGTTCTGCTAAAACACTACTTTGCTTGTGACACTCCTTTGCTCAAATGCTGAACTTTGGGAATGTTGTTGGGCTTATCAGAAACCCAAGCGGCTCCCAGTGGCTGACAACAGTGACTGTTAGCCAGGTGTGCTATGCATCCGAATTACCTCGGCAGTTGTTCAGTATTTCAGATGTGTGGAATCTAAATGTCCAGTGATGTGGCCAGGCATTTTGGATTTTTTAAAAGCTATAGGCTTTAACTAACCGTTACTTAGAAACTCCCCAGATCCTATAATGGGATTACAGCATAGTGGTTAAAAGCCACCCAGCAGCTACTCTGAATAGGTCCAAAGTCTGGCTCTACCACTTGGTAGCTGGAAGATTTGGGACAAGTCTCCTAACCTCTCTGTGCCCAGTTCCCTCACTTATAAAACAGAGATAAAAATATACCCACCAAGGGACACCTGGGAGGCCAAGTTGGATAAGTGTCTGCCTTCGGCTTGGGTTATCGTCTTGGGGTCCTGCTCAGCAGGAAGTCTGCTTCTCCCTCTCCCTCTGTGCTCGCTCTTTCTCAAATAAAGAAAAAAAATCTTAAAATACATATGTATATATATTCATACATATGTATATATACACACCCACACACCCACCTATAGGATAATTGAGAGAATTAATATAAGATAAAGTATGTACAGTGTGTACTACCTAGTATATAACAGGTGCCATATAAGTATGCTGATAGTATTACCAGATAATTCTATTGCTTTGCTTGGCATTCAAGTCCCCCTATCAATGGTTTTTTCACTTTAGCTTTTGGTACTTTTCATTTGAGCTTTTGGTACTACTATTCCCTACCATGGACCCCTCACCATATGTTTACTTCTACTTTTTAATGTATATGTATACAAAGCCTAGAATGCCCTTTTGCTTTCCTTATTTCAACTCTCTGATAATATACCAAATCTGAGGCAAGGGCCAAGTTTTGTTTTTTTTTTTTTTAAAGATTTTATTTACTTATTCATGAGAGACACACACACACACACAGAGGCAGAGACACAGGCAGAGGGAGAAGCAGGCTCCATGCTGGAAGCCCGATGCGGGACTCAATCCTGGGACTCCAGGATCACGCCCTGGGCCAAAGGCAGGCGCTAAACTGCTGAGCCACCCAGGGATCCCAAGGGCCAAATCTTATACCTGTTATCTCAGTACCTCCCAAGTATCTGAATCTGGCAGGTGCAGAGCAAAAATTTGTACAGTCTTCACCTGTGGGCTTGTGGGCTTCACCTTCTGGATCTAGTCAGTAGCCAGTGCCTTGGGCTTCCCTAGCCCAATGTGCAGTGCCGAGAGAAGTATCACCACCTTCCCTATGCTATGCGTCTATAAGCTCCTTCAACGGAGCTGCTCTAGTAGACTCACTGGCATTCACCTGCTGGATGCCCAGGCTTTCAATATCTGCCTGACCTTCCCTGGCTTGCAGGTTTTCATATCCTTTCTCAGACTGTCTGTCTCTTCTTGTCACCTCAAAGTCATCAGGGCACATCCTCAGAGAACATCTTCAAAATTGGGTTGACTTTCTATTTCTATGATTTTAATCCCAGCAATACTCTTTACCTTCCAACTGGGCCACTGCTCATGGCATTTATTTGCTCCACCAATTAGTGGCAGGTTACCTGACAATATGGAACATGTCCACTTCCATAGAACCATGCTATTATATAGAGTGGTTTAGTACACACTTCAATTATATCCCTGGAAGCAGCATGAGCCCAAATTACAAACCTACCTTACCTGTACATATCCTCCATCAGCATTAATACAAATGTAAATGAATTTCCTATGGATGTCTCATGGCATCTAGGATAGCTTTATTTTCCCCCTTTTTTACAAACCAATGTCTAGGCAATATTGACTAATGGCTGACAGTAGCAAAGCAAATTCTACTCCTGCAAAGGAGTTTGCATTCTAATTCAGACTATGTGGCTTGGTCAGGACTGTTAATGCAGATAAAGTTTAGCATTCTGCACTCTAATGTAAATTAGAAACAATAATATCTGTTTTTCTCAAAATAATTATGGTCATACCTATTAGGCTGGCAAAGTATGATATTACTAAGTGTTGATTAAGAGGTAGCACCACAGAGTCCTTCAACCACTGCTAGGGAGCATAAAATGCCAATTTGGAGGGCAATGTGGCAATATCTGGTAAAGCTGCACATATTCTACATGCATGCATTTTATGACCTAGTATTTCCATTTCTAGAGAAACTTGGGCTCAGGGAACCACACAGCATGTTTGTTGAAACATTGTTGCAACGGCAAGATGGGAAAGAACCTAAAATGTTCATCAGTAGTAGAATGAGTAAATAAATAGCATATTCATTAAAGGGAATATTATTATAGGACAAAGAAAAACATGTACTATAGTCACATATCAATATGAATGAGTCTCAAAACCAAACTATTAAATGAAAGAAAAAAATTGAGATACCTACAGTATGAATAGCATATATATGAAGTTTAATAAAATATGAAATTATACTATGTGTTGAGTAGGGATAGATATAAAAACAATATACATGGCATTTAGAATAATGGTTACTTTTGGATTAAAAGGATGGGTATGAAATAGGGGTCATTATAAAAGGGTATATAAGGTATTATCTATAATGTTTTATTTCTGGGTAGTGGCTACAAAGGTGTTCATTAAGTTATTAATTATCTCATTTTGTAATGTCTGAGGTATTTCATTTTAAAGTGAGAAAAAAAGAAAGGAAAAAGAAAATATGAAAGGAAGAAAAAAATGTTCTGAGCACCTCTATTAAAAGGTACTCTACCATGAGCCCACATTGAGCTGTGGAGAAAAGAGTAGTCGACAGACAGTGAATCTTCACTGGACTGTAGAGATTGATGGTGAACACATCATTTTGTCCACCTTGTGATTAGTCTCCTCATCTGTATAGCAGGAACCCAACTGTCCCTGCTATTTACAGAATAGTTGTGAAGATAATGTGAAATAAAAACCCTTAGAGTGCTTCTGAGAACAACAGTTACCTGTATTAAGAGGAGTCCTGGAGTCTAATGGGAAAAGAAAGATTAGAAAAGTGAGCATGATCAACACCAAATTAAATGAGAGGCATTTGAAGGAACTGAGAAAGCTTGTTACAGAATAAGGAAGCTTCCAGAAAGTCATGATCACAGTTTAATACTCATGTTCAACATCTTACTCTGTGTATGTCCAGAGGGTAAAACCTAGACACGTGAGCAAATGCTTCAGGTAGAAGGGATACATTGGCTTATAGAGGGAAGTAGAACTCCCTAATAAATCTTTCAACCACTAACTAGATCAGGAATCTTCAAAAGTTAGGTTGAATTCTACCTGTCAGTAGAACATGAAAGGGAGATGTGGATGACCTCTGGGACCCTTGCAAGTCTGAATCCCTTGTTCAGTAGTCCTAATACTCTCTGAAATGCCTCCTTGTGTGATCATGGTTATGGAAACCCTAAAATAACTGAGCCATTCAAATGACGTCAAGAACTGATAGGAAACAACAGATGGCCTGGGTGGCATTTTAAAGTGTTATGTTTTTGCTATGTTCAGAACAGGGGGAAAGAAAATTCTGAGTATAAATCATAAATATTAGCTTTACTTAACCAATTATTTTTATAATGAAGTTATTATTTGGCCATCTGGATGAAATCATACTGCAAGGGATGGGCAAAGCAACCTGGGAGGAAGAGAGGAAGACAGAACCAAACAGCTCCAGGGACAATCAGCTCCCAGATTCCAGTGCATAAGGATCCTCTTTCTTGGCAAACTGTGAATGAGAGAAGGAAAGTATGTGACAGGAGAGGCAACCTCACCGGAGACAAAATGTGTGGCAGTGACACAGTTTGTATACGATGGCAGCTCAGACAAGCTCTCTTAATACTTTTCTTTTTCCATTTACTGAGTCTCCCAATTTTACCATTCTAGAGATGGTATACTGTTAAGAGTGGCAGCTCTAAAGTCAAACTGCCCAGGTTGAAATCCCATTACTTAATAGATGATGACCTGGGTCAAGTTACTAAGATTCTTCAAGTCTTGACTCTTTTAATATGCAAAATGGGGATTTTAGGTAGAAACACACACATAAACACATGCATATGTGCACACGTACACACAGAGTTTTAGCAGGTGTAAGGACCATTAAGTGTTGGCTCTCTTAATTACTAAAGTCCAATTATTCCTGCTTTTTCCAGTGTTAGAAGTTTTCAACAACTGTCCTTATCTCAACATGAATGGCCACATTATGTCCTTATATTCTGATGGTGGGATTTTACAGGAAGAAGAAGAGTGTCAATGGGCAGAAATGACTATTGAAGGGATGGGAGCCAAAATGGAAGACTGGAGGGAGTTCTGCCTCCTTTGGTGGCTGACTATAGCTGAGGGCCAGTCCTTGGAAGGAGAAACATGTTCTCTGTTCCACAGCCATGTCCTTTGCCTCTGAATTCTATGGGCTTCCCCAGTGGTTAACACTTCCTGAATGGGCTTTCTGGATGAAGATTTTGAAGCTCTCAAGAGAATAAAGTTCCAGAGAAGAAGAGGGAGAAATTGTTCGTTTTGCAGCCAAGGCCAAAATGAGGCTCCTATATCCCAAAGCGCAGACCATGAGCCTCAGGCGCTCCATAACTGGCCTGGCTACTTTTGCTCTCCTTCCGGTTAGCATCTTGGGACTAAGGAAAGGGACTGCTTTAAGAAGCAAGAGGGAAATGAGAACAGATGGTTCTTATGGCCTCTAGAAAGAGTACCGAAGCAAGTTACTGCAGTGGAAGCAATGCCTCATCCTTAGACCAGGATCTTAGCCACCATGCAGGCCAAGTCTTCATTTTACCACCGAAGAAACTGGTTCCCAAGACAGTGTAGTGGTTTTCTTTCTTTCTTTCTTCTTTCTTTTCTTTCTTTCTTTCTTTCTTTCTTTCTTTCTTTCTTTCTTTCTTTCTTTCTTTCTTTCTTTCTTTCCTTCTTTCTTCTTTCTCTCTCTTTCTTTCTTCTTTCTCTCTCTTTCTTTCTTCCTTCCTTTCTTTCTTTCTTTTCTTTCTCTTTCTTTTTTTTAGATTTTATTTATTTATTCGAGAAACAGATAGAGAGAGGCAGATACACAGGCAGAGGAAGAAGCAGGCAGAGGGAGAAGCAGACTCCATACTGGAAGCCTGACACAGGACTCGATCCTGGGTCCCCAGGATCACACCCTGGGCTGAAGGTGGCACTAAACCGCTGAGCTACCGGGGCTGCCCCTGTAGCGGTTTTCTTGAGAGCTCCTAGGTGACCTAGTGGCAGAGCTAGACTGAGATTCCAGGTCTCCTGACCTAGGTTCTGGACTCTTCTCACTAAAGCAAGGGTTGGAAAACTGGCCATTGGCCAAATCATAAGCTAAGGATGGTTTCTACATGTTTAAATGGTTGAAAAAAAAAAAACAAGAATAGTATTTTGTGACATATGAAAATAGAAATTTAAATTTCATTTAAATATTGGAACACAGCTACACCCATCTATCTATGTATTGTCTATGGCTGCTTTTTTGCTATAAGGGCAGAATCAAGCAGCTGGGACACCGACCATATGACCCACAATATCTTTACAGCAAATATGGCCCCTTACAGAAAAAGTTTGCAGACACCTGCAATAATATATGTTACTCCTATGCATTGGGAAATAAATTACAGATGCAAAGAAGAAATAAAATACCTTTAAGGACATAATTTTAAAGATTCCTTTATATGCTTTGGACTGGCTTGTTCAAAAAATCTACTCTGTGCCTCTTGCATACCCAGTGGTACAATACTGTCTGTTCACTTCAGTGGGGAAATTAATAATGAGAGTATTAATTGTGTTCCTGACCAAATACCTTCTAATGGGCTCTATTCTCTGGGGTGAGGAAAGACTGAAAGGAAGATATGGCTTCCCTATCGGTCAGTGAGAACCAAGGATCCTGAACACCTCAGTCCCTTCCTTGCTGAGAGGATCCTGATCAAATGTTATTGGATATTAAATATGCATTACTGCAAGCATTAATTGAGGATTTAATATGCTCCCTAATTAAAATTTGGTGGAGAGAAGTCCATCATATTTAGAAACACAGTATTAAAAATCCTCAGAAACTTAATAAAATTATAAATCGGAATATCTTCTCTGAAATTAATGAGCCAAAATATTATAGCCAAGCAGGAGTCAGCCGTGTCTGGAATTCTGAAGGTCATTTGAAGTCATAAAAATGCAGTTTTCAGTTTTATGGTTTCCGAACAATAATAAGGCTGAGAAGAAATCTGGCAGAAAAAAAATCATCTCTGCTATACACAGCAATTAATATAATAAGAAGCCCTAAGCTGGTGACTAAGGCACAGAAGCAGGTCTAATTTAGAGTTCTAAATTTCAAGTAGTGGGTGGAAGTGTGATAAGTGGTGGGGTCAGGTGGGTCTGTGTCAATGCATGGTGGCTTGGAGGGAGAGAGTTTTAATAGAGTGTAGGGGGAGAAACAAAAGGAGATAGCATCAGAGAATCAGGGGGAGAATGTTTTAATAATTCAATCCATCTAGAAAGGATCAAGAGCCCCGGGGAGCAGTGAGCTCTTGTTTACTGGAAGAATTCAGCAGAGCTTGTTTAGAAACCTAAGGTGGAGATTGCCACTATGGGTGGAAGTCAGATTAGATGGCGTCCCCGTGCCCTTCGAGATTAAGATTTTGAAATCCTTTGACCTTGGAAAGATACATTCTGCTAGGAAGTGGTAATAACATTAAACAGTTTGTTGGCTTGATATACCCTTGGGTGCACCAATGGAGGGTTGGGGATCTTGGACTCCCTCCTTAACACATGTGTTCACTGAGTGCTGTATCCTGTATCTCCAACAACAGTACTCTTTCCTACTGTTCACCCAGCCCTGCTTCTGCTCCTGCAATGCTCTGGCCTCCCCCATCACATAACCATTACCTCTCTGTATCTGGAACAAGTCTCATCTCTCCTCTGGACCACTGTTAACTCAAACCCATTAGTCCTGTTCCCAACCTCTGTCACAGGTCAGGTTGTAAACACTCACTATGCATTTGACCATGAGCACTGTTTGTAGAATGATTCCCAAAGGTGATTTCTGCCTCTCAGATAGTCTCTTACTGACACCCTGAGGGCAAGGAAAACACGTATGTATTCCCTAACAAGGCTCCATTTGATCTGTGTTAGACATGATCAATGTGCTAATAAAGAGTTAACCTATGTTCCTAAACAAAATAGGGAGCAGAAGCCTTTACCCAGAGGTGGTTCTTGAGCCTCAGAGTCCTCCTCTCTAACAGATGAATACAAACTGGAAGCATATCCTGAATGTTGTCTACCTCTCAGGGGATCCGGAGGTAGCATTGTGCAGTGAATTTACCTTCTCCTCTTTAGCACTTAGAATTTTGTCTCCCCTCTTCCTCTCAATACCAGCTATTCATTCCTTAAAGAATGATCACCCCCTCTCAAAAAAAAAAAAAAAAAAAAAGATCACTCTTTCTCAACACACAGACCACCAAACCGCCTACCACCTACAATTTGCATTTTAACAAAAATTCCAAAGCCTTAAGCTAAATGCTATGGAAGTGGCAGAGTGTTTGAGAGGGCCCAAATGATAACATCTTTACTTCTGTTATATGTACATGGAGAATATATTTATGTACATATGTGACTGAAATCTCTTGGAAATGACACTTTAGTCTTCTGAGGGGTCAGTGGCCCACAGGTTGGAAAATATTCTATATCATTAAATTTCTATTTAAGAGAAAGTAAACCCTAAATATAGTTTTTGGATCATCTTTTCCATGACTCAGGATGTCAAGTAATTAGAAAGACACTTCAGTTATTAATTCATTATCACATCTTCTTAAAGTTTCTGCATTTTGTAGATAGTGTGATATATGCTTGGAAGAACAGGGAGACTACAACAAGTGTAAGACACAGGTCCTGCCCTCAGTGGGCCTAGAGTCTAGTTGAGGACCCCGCCAGACACATGTAAACATAAACCAAAGGCTTCTATGGAGAGGGCCAAGAAACCAGCACAGGAGGTGGGATAATGGAGACCAGGTGAGGCCATGCTTGTTGAGCTGACACACCAAAGAGTGACTTATTGGAGACTCCCTGGAAAGAACTGTATTCTAACTTGATCAACATATCTTACACATACTGAAAAAATAGAGGGGAAAAGGGAAAGGCATCCCAAATTCTGAAGAGTTGGGTTTCTTCAACATTCAGTTTTCATAAACTATTTAAATGCATGTTTTGCATTATTAGAAGTCCAAATGGTGTGTCATCAGCATCTTTTAATAGATAGGTCCAATGTGTTCAATGCTACAAGTATGTAGAAGGCTGTCAAGGACAATGCATATTTAACAGGTCTGGGGCACATCATAAGTGCTCAGGGATGGATGCATCACTGACTGATGTGGACAGCTGAACCTTGCTCCAACATTAGTGTTACACAGACTGTCATCTTGGTATAAAAGCTTGAATCTTGATCTTTTGGCCAAAGGGAAGGAAAAAGAAACAGTAATAATACAAAGAACAGACACACTTTTAAAGTAGCATGGTGTGTTTCAACTATTCAACTAGCTTATAAACTGATTTGCCAAGGTGGTTCTGCAATGAACGCTGTTGTGACATTCCAGGCTCATTGATATAAAGATCACAAGAAATCATGGAAGAGGGCAGAGGTGTCTCCTCATCTGGAACATCACAACCGAGGCTGTATACATGTCACAGGGATGAAAGCAGCCAGTACTGGTGGCTATGCCCAGAAATGTCCATCACAGAAGCTTTGTCTCTCCCACGGTCCCCATCTCTGGAACACTTTCATGAAAGTTCCTTGATCCACAGTGACCTTGGACCCTGGCTTTGACATATGACACAGATTGGCTTTTATCCACAGTTACCCAATGCATACTTCTACAGAAAGGGTCTTTCTAAGGAATTGTTTTAGTAGTTTGTTTGGCTGGGTAATGCAGTTTGAACACTGATCACTGCTTTATATTTTGCTAACAGTTTCCATGCACATGTCCCATCTTCTTGTTTATACCATATGTATTTTAGGAGTAAAGCCTGAATCCGAAATATCTGAGGTTTCCCGCAATGGCTTGTACTAGGAAGAACCTATGAATTTATAAGAATATTATTTTTCTCTCTGTAATAGAAGCTGTATTTCTGTTGGCTAGAGAAAGAAGACCTTAACCCAGGACTTGATAAAACCAAAGAATGGATAACTAAAGAAGAAATAAAGAAGGTCCTTGTCCTTAGAAAATGTAGGAAGCCAGACATATTGGAAAGATTAGGAATTGTGATGGGAAAAGAGCCAAGTGGCCCAGACAAGCAGACAAGGGGCCTTAGTCCATAACTTCCTGAGGGAATTTGGACAAAGTCATTGTCTCTCTCTGGACGTTAATGTCCTCCTCTAGTGAATCAAGTCATTGGGAAAGCTGTTCTGCAAGGTTCTTACTAGTGCAGACATCGATATCGATAATTCAATGGCTTCCAACTGTCTACAAGTGAGTATAGATCAACTGTCTATTTATTCCAAACCTCAGAAGCCAGAAACATCATATAAAAAAAGACCTGCTAGGAATCAACCAAACTATCCTAAGTTGATTCCCCATACTGGCCTCATTTAGGACTGGATTATGTGACATTTTTCTTTTCTTTTTTTTTTTTTTTAAGATTTTATTTATTTATTCATGAGACACACACACACACACACACACACACACAGAGAGAGAGAGAGAGAGAGAGAGAGAGGCAGAGACACAGGCAGAGGGAGAAGCAGGCCCCACGCAGGGAGCCCAACGTGGGACTGGGGCTGAAGGAGGTGCTATACCGCTGAGCCACCTGGGCTGCCCTGAGCCACCTGGGCTGCCCATGTGACATTTTTCAGAGAAGTACCAAGCACACACTTGGTCTATTCCTCTGTGGGGTTTCCTGTGTAGTTGAAGAGAGAGGAGACATAAACACAGATGATAAGCATCACAGGTCGGGGAGGGGAAGCACCAAATGGAGTGGCCATTGTAAGACCTGGAAGAACCCAACAGAGGTAATGAGTCCTAAAAGCTGACACTGAGAAAAAGGTGTCCTTTGGGTGGAATATCAGGGGAGGGCCTGACCTGGAAAAAAACGAAGATGGATTTGTGGGGGGCGGGGTTGGGCAGAGGAGCAGCATTTTAAATAAGAGTAAATATTCACGGTGGTGAGAATGTCTGCAGCATATTCAGGAACTAATGAATAGATCAAGCTGGCTGGAATAAAGGTTTCCAAAAAGGAGCACCAGGAGACTATCTGTACAGGCTACAAAAATCATTCCAACCAACCATTTGGCATTGTGGAAAGGAAACAACCTGCTCGATAGATTGCATTTTCCTTTTTTGAAGCTGTTGCTTTGGCTTATAGCTTCACCACACAAACAAACCAGTCTGATTGAATGGAGCAAAAACAAAATTTCTGAAATCAGTCACAAATTCTCTGAGCCAAGTGCAGGCACAAATGTGGGTGTCTACAATGCCAATAACCAGTTCTTAGTTTTTCTCAGCAACTTCTTCTTGGTAAATAGGTAGGTCAGGCCTCTTTAAGGGTAAAGAAGATGTTTCTGGATGGATCTGCCAGGGTCCATGAATTGTACAAGCCTCTGGCCAACTCAGGTGGGACTCCAGGCACTCTATCTGCTGCATCTGGGAACCCCATGTATCTTTACTCATTGGCTTCTTCCCCACCTGGTGTAGTAGTTCATTGGGGCCAGAATAGCAAAGGTGAGAACCAGAGAGTCAGTATCAGGGTTCTAGTCCTGACTCAACTACTTAATGTAATACGTGACCTTGGATAAGTCCCCACTGAGCCTTAGTTTCCTAGTCTCTAAAATAGGATAATATTACTCACTCTGCTCACCTTACAAAATTGTGAAAATGTTTTATAAATTGTAAATTGGATTAGGAATAGTGGTAATCCCTGAGCCAGCCAACTGATGATTTGCTTATACAAGAGGTCACATCACCCACCTGTCATTGACCCCAATTCCTACCCAACTTTCAAGGCTCAGAAAACAATCTTGCCACATGAGCATCATCTCCTTTTCCTGCTGGTCATGTGGTATCTCCCCTGTTATAGCAGAGATATTTGACACACATCTGCCTCCCTTATCAGACTGCCAGCCTCCTTTATATGGTTGCTCCTGAGGTAAAAAGTACAGGCTGTGAGTCAGACAGGGTTCAAATCAGAGCACCTTCAGAGGTGCTCTGAGGATTCATCATATTCAAGTATGTAAAATGTTTAAAACGGTGCCTGATCCATAGCATGAAAGTAATCAATGTTAGCTATGAATGATTTTTACTTCTGAAACAAAGTTTTATTTTCATTTCCATCTCTCCTACAGCATCTACCCCAGTAACTGGCACATAAGAGGTAACTACTATGGACTGAATGTTTGTAGCCTCCCACCACAATTCCTATTTGAAATCTTAATGCCCAACTTGATGATATTAGGAGGTGGGGCCTTTGGGAGATGCTCAGGTCATAAAGGTGGTGCCCTCAAGAATGGGACAGGTAGGTGCCTTCATAAAAAGAGATTCCAGAGAGATCCCTAGCCTCTTCATGACACAGTAGGAAGGCTCTGGCTAAAATATGCCACTTTGACATAGTGATCATTTTGAGCTTCAAGGCAAAGGCACCAAACAGCATGTGGAGTACTGACAATCCCGACTCCATCTTTGACCTGCCATCTTGTACCTGTCCACAGGATGACCTCCCTAGGGGCTACGGGTTCCAGACCCCTTGAAGATTAATATATGCCATGGCTGGAATGTGGGGGCTTGTTCTGGTTTTCCTAAATTGGTTTAGATAACCAGTAGAGACAATGTAGTTCCCCAACCCCTCCTGATGCACAGATGGCGCTACAAGTTCTGCTAAGTGCTGACTTCACCACAGTGCCCCCTCCACATCCCTTTCCTCTATAATATCCATAGACTAAGGTCTGGACTTTGTGGAGAAGAGCTGTGCAGCCGTCCTCCATATAAGGTACACTGAATAAAATTCAGTGTAAACCACATGTAGTTGTCTGCTTCATTTCTTGGTGTCAAAGTCCTTTCCCAGTTTGGAAGATAGTTTCCTGTTCCTCCTCCAACTTCCAACAAAAAAATGCTGGAAGAGGCTTTTTCTGAACTGCCTCTATCTGCCTAAAGACAGATCCTCCAATAGAAACACAGGTGTCAGAAATCCCCTGCCCAGGAGTTTCATCAACCAGAGAGAACTGAATCTTATCCCAGGAGAGGAGACTGGAAGTTAATACCACACCCAGACAAACTTTGTCACTAACTATCACACCTCCATCTATTCTTCTATGGGCTCATTTATCTTTGCTAATAATCATTTATTCTTTCTTGAGAGGCCTACGTCTCCCTAACTCTATCTCTATTAAGATAGTAATTTAAACCTGAATTCTCAGCCACTTTTAAAGTTATTAATCTTTTTTCTGAGTATCTCCCTTGTGTAATTAAGGTATGTATGTTAATAAGTTTTTGTTTGTTTCTCTCTTGTTAGTCTATTATTACAGGGGTCTCAGCCAAGAACTCAGAAAGGTCAAGGGAAATTATGTTTCTTCCACTGTGAACCAGGCCCTCACCCAACCACACTGGCACCTTGGTCTTGGACTTCTCAGTCTCCAGAACCACAAGCAATAAATTTTTATTTATTTATAAATAAATATATTTATTTATTTATAAGCTACCCAGTATTTGGAATCTTGTTATGGCAGCCTGAATGGACTAAGACAGTGATAAATAAACTTTTTTTTGATTACGTGAATGAATGATTACAACACAGTATTATCATTAGTTTCAGATTAAGTGGGAATGAAATAATGCAGCTTCTTAGGACTTCAATGTGGGAGGGCTCAGTAGAACCGAACATTAGTGACAAGGACTTGAGACAGACAGAGCAGGCTCAACCATTTATCCATCTGCGTAAACTTGAGCAAGTTAGTTAACTTCTCTGAGCCCCAGTGCCCTCAACTGTAAAATGAAGGTGTGACAGCCCCTAATCCACCATTTATGTTAAAAAATGGAAGGAAAAGGAAAACCTATGACACAGAGGAGGCTGCAAATCCTCAGAAAGGGCCTCCAGATGCTGATACAAGGAAAAGAGAGGAACAGAGAAGCCACACCAGAGGTCTTGCTCTTTCCCTTCATGAAGCCATAGCCTCTCTTTTAACTGTGGCCAGGCCAAACCTGGGCCTGTCCTCAGAGTCTGGCCTCCAAGGGACACTAATTAAGACGGACTAGATACTCATCTTCCTGTGGAAAATGCATAAGGCAAACCCACAAATCTAATTACCAGCCAAATAACGAAAAAGAATTTAAAACCAAGAAGCCACCCTCTCTCCTGCACATCTTTCTGCCACCCTTAAACATAAGCACCATTTGGGGACAGCCTTGGAGGACAGGCCAAAGACACAAGTACTGGCAACTGACTCTCTCAGGCCAGGACTTGAGTCAGGAAAGGAGCAGCAGAGGGGACTTCTATGCTGCTACCTTTTTCCAGCTGCATTTTAAAGTAGGGTGTGTGTGTGTCCCTTGCTTTTCCTGGGATCTAATCTACATCACCAGGATAGGATAGCAAAGGCGTGAAGAAGACAATAGTTAACCTGGCATACAAAGAGTCTCTCCCTATTTCCTTGTCTTTACATAGAAAAGACATTTGCACAGAATGCTGGAAACCCTCTAAAGAGAAAGGGCTTTGCATTTACTGGTGGCAGCTTGATGTCCTCTGAAACACCAGTAGCACACCAGTGTACCCCACTGTTTATGCATTAGGAGCTGAGCTATCTCCCAGGAACATTGTCTATTCAGAACCCAGGCTGAATGCCTTATCTCTTTTACGGAATTTCTAATGTGTCAAAGAATCTAATTTGCAAAACAAAACTACCTTTAGCCAGAGGGCTTCTGATGGGCTTTATCAGTTACTCTGTGTTTTTTCACAGCTAAACAATGGCTCTTCAACCAATGGGTCAAGTAGCTCAGCTCCAGACTATGTATTTAAAAATACAAAAACTTGGTGAATTGTTCCTTAATCAAGAATGAGAAAGATGTCATTGTCAATATTAAAAAGCAAGAAATCAGGCTTCTGGGGGTATATGATCTCCCACTCTTCCCAGTGAATTAGGTCAGAGAATCCCCTTTTCTCCTCCCAGAGAGCCACACTGGAGGCTGACTTTGGGAGTGATTTAAATTGGATATTTTTATTTAAATTTCAGTTTTTCCTAATTCAGATGATGTTAATATACAATCAAACATTAACCACATTCTGACGCATGCAAACCTCCACTGAAAACCCGCAGACAGATGGTCTTTGATCAGGTTTGCTATCTAAACAAGAGGAAGAAAAATGAAGCTACAGGGGGCAAGGGCTGGGGAATAAAAGGTGGCTAAAGGGGCCTCAGGAAGAGGAAATCCTATTTTGAAATGATTTGATCAGGAGAGAGTAAACATCGTATTTGCTCTAGATATTGCCCGTGGATAGGTGTAGCCTGGCTCCCGGTAGATTTTTGCACGCTCTGCACTGTCATATTTGCATCAAGGAGAAAACAAAACAAACAAGCCACTTTAAATAAATGGGTATTTCATTAGCCTTTTCTCTAAGTAACAGCAACAATCATTGCCCTGGATGACCTGCTTTCTCACTGCTGCTCTACCAATTACAGGGATGTCTCCTCCGACAAATGGTTCTAGAACACATTTTCCTAAATCTTAAATTATCTCTCTTGCTACTTTATAGAAAATGATGTGAGGAATAAAAGAAATGATGCGTATGTCCAGTTAAAAGTAATAAATATTCAGAAGATACTATATTATGATTATAGGCTTTTCATGGCTCCAACTGTGGCTTGATTAAGTAAATTCATCTTTGAAGGATTTTTTCCACTTACTTTTAAAATGGAGACACAAGCGTTGAGTACTAAAATGCCTCTTTGTCTTTAAAGTGAACTTATTTTGACCTTTTGGATGAGTGGCTTGTCATATTTTGTCTGTGTCCTAAATGGGATTGTAAACGCTCTCCTTCAGGGTGATGCCCATGCCAGGCAGTCAGGCTGTTTGGTCAGTCCCACGGGGTGAGTGCCTACTGTGTGCAGAAATACTAACCTGGGCCCTGAAGAAGACCAGCAAACATGGAGCTATTTGTCCAGCAGTGACTAGTATCTCTGGTCACTCGGGGACTAACGCTAACACTTGTTTAATCGTTTAAAGTTTACAAAATGCACCTAAATGGACATTATACCATTGGGTTCTCCAAATGATCCTGTTGAGTCAACAGAGTGGTAATTTTTACTCCCATTTTGTAGATTAAGTGACTGAGACTCAGGGAAGTTCAGTGGCCTGTCCCAAATCCACAGCTAGCCGGTAATGGAGCTGGAGTTAGAATGAAGCCTGTCTGAAAGCCTGCTATCTCTTCCACTGAAGGGAACTTCCACATGGGGCATCCCGGCCTGATGTGTGACCCTGCTCACGATCCCTGACAAAATGCTCTCATCCACATTCATCCTCTGAGGATCCGAGATTAAAAATGCCATCCCGGATAAGAATCCCGTCAAAGAATGCTAATCAAATCTGGCCTGATTTGATGTCAGCTCTTCCGTTCATCTCAATTGCGAAGCTAAGCTATAATTAATACATAAAAGATGGTGATTACACTGAATTAGACAACATATCGGGAGAAACCACACTTTTAGATTGTCTTTCAGTAGTTGCTGTACCTTCAACAAATAAATCTAGCAAGGCAGTTATTATCAGGTTAATAGACTATCTGAGTGTCACTCATGATCTCCTGCATTGATTGTTATGCCCAATATCCTTCTTCTTCTTTCATTCTCCAGTGAAACAGGTTCCTATTCATCTTCCTACATTCTTTCCTTCTTCCAGCACTGTATTTTTATTGTTTTCTTCCATAGGGGAACATGTAACTTTAAATCAAAATAAGAGGCAGAATAATAGAGGGTCTCACATCTGCCGTCCTTACTCAGTATCAAAATATCTTACAAGGCCTCAAAAGAAGCTATCAAAGAGGCATAAAGGAAACAATAAACATGAAAAGAACAATAGGATATTTGAAAAGGAGAAAAATATCTCAGCCAACAGAGATGGGCACTTTAATGATGGTTACCCCGGGAAAAATACTTTCAGAAAAGGAGTTGTCTTACATTTCCCTATAAACTGGGGAAGTGGAGACCACCACTCTTCAGAAACAATGCCCCCTCACCATCTCTGAAAACAGAGACTGGGAAATATCTACTTCTATTGATGGGCCTAAAGAGCTGGTCTAAGGTAACTGGTGCAGGAAGACAGTTACTCTTTTTTTTTTTTTTTAAGATTTTATTTATTTATTCATGAGAGACACACACAGAGAGAGGCAGAGACACAGGCAGAGGGAGAAGCAGGCTCCATGCAGGGAGCCCCTTGCGGGACTCGATCCTGGGTCTCCAGGATCACGCCCTGGGCTGAAGGCCACGCTAAACCCCTGAGCCACCTGGGCTGCCCTACGATAGTTACTGATGGACCCAACAGCAAAATTCCAGAGGGAAGGTTGACTCCCTGACTATTTGGTGTAAGGACGAGGACACTGGTTTAGCTAATTCAGATATGCTGGGTGAGCCTCTGGGTAACAGATGTTGTAGCCAGGTTAGCTTCACATCTGGCTTCTCTACTTAATGACACAGAAACACTTCTGTCAGTTGGGTGTCTAAGTATATCCTAACCTAACTTACTACCTGCATAAAAAGCTGCTATCTCTGTATAGCTGCAGTCATAGGATCTTTGGAAGATGAGGACTATTTTTTCTTACATTTGTACCTATCCCATTCCATCCCAGGACCTAACATAGGACTAAACACAGAGTAAACTCTAAGGTCCTTTATTCTGGGGTATTTCCCTTTGGAGGCAAGATTCTTATTCTATTTACCTGTATTTCCTCAGAGCCCCTTTATTTTCTCATGCACATCAAGGGTAGTTCATAATAAATGTTGTTGAATTACATATCTGGTGTTCATTGAAGATTTCTTTAATTCAAATAGGTGAGATTTCAAAAATTAATTCCAAACCTACCTCTGATAAAGAGTGCTAAGAAATAATAAGAGTAAAAAAAATAGCAAACATTCTTTGAGTATTTATGATGTGGTGCACCGTTTAAGTGTCTTCCCTCTGCTACTTCCTCTTTTTGCTCACAATGACTCCATGAGGTCAGCATTATTTTTTATTCCCATTCTGCAGATGGGCAAACTTGGAGCTCAACTCAGCAACTCAGTAGCCCATCGTTGTATAGCAAGTAAGGATCTAACAAAGTGTTTCTATGATAAAACACACCAGAGAGGAAAAGTGAGATAAATCTGGCATTTTGCCCACTTCTGCGGTCCTCCAGATAGCTCCCATAGCCAATGCGATTGATGGTGCAGAAATCAGTTATCAAGGCGAAAAGGCAAGCTGCAGATAGATAAGGCCTGTAAAAATGGACAGAACATGACATGCCTCACTGGGAGGACTGATGGAAAGGATTGGTATTGCTTCCGAGAAATGTGCTGATTCTTATCAGGCAGTGACTGTGCCCTGACCTTTTCTAAGGAAACATGTTTGTAATGGGTTCTTGCCTACTTCTCCTTTTCAGTTGTAAGAAGCTACAGTCTGTGAAGAGGATGGACAGCTTCTTGATGATGATACTGGGCAGCCCTATGACAACCCATAATAATGCCTATCATGGTTACAATGACCACTGCTGCTGCAAGAGGCATGCCAAGAGGCTTAAGCGGCTGTGAGCAGCTGCATTTTCCATGGGGGTTCTCCTACTCTCAAGAAGTACACTTTAAAAAATGCAAATTAAGGAATACTTAAGGAGGATGCACCGTGAATGGATGATATAGAACCAAGCTGTAAACCACTCTATCATTGGCGTAAATCACAATCTTCCATTGGTCCAGAATAGAATGGGAGGGGCTTGCACTTCCACACCAGGACTGGCTCTGAAAAAAGCTCCATTGCCATTTACCACATTGCTCCAAGAGTGGGATATCTTATTAGTTGCTTTGCTTGGACTATGAGTTCTAGCTCACAACCAGTCCACCGGAGGTAATCAATGTATGTTTGACCAATGAGTAATGGGATGAAAGGATAAGTTTTATGGCTCATTAAGGATTCACTTTAAATAAAGATTGCCATATGCTTCTAAAAACTAGAAAAAACAAATATGTATATTTCAGACATTTTGAAGAAGCCTTAACACAAAGTGGGTTCCCCAAATTGCATTTCACAGATGCTGAGAAATACCTGGCCAAAATGGAGTGGAAAATGGATCAAGGTCCATGATCAGTTGAGCTTGGGAATTCAGGGTTTTTTTTTTTTTTAATTTTTTAATTTATTTATGATAGTCACAGAGAGAGAGAGAGAGGCGCAGAGACACAGGCAGAGGGAGAAGCAGGCTCCATGCACCGGGAGCCCGATGTGGGATTCGATCCCGGGTCTCCAGGATCGCGCCCTGGGCCAAAGGCAGGTGCCAAACCGCTGCACCACCCAGGGATCCCCGGAATTCAGGGTTAAGCAAAGTCAACCCTTTATCAAAGATGATACTTTTAAAGTATCATCTTTAAAGCAGGATTCTAAGCTTGTAAGATGCCAATATGCACTGTGTGTCTTCACAAAGGTATTATATTGTGTAGCCAAATATATTTGACCACGGAAATAATTTTCATTTGTAAACATTTGTTAACATTTAACATTTGTAAAATTTAACATTAACATTTGTTAAATTCCTCTGTTAACATTTGTAAAATTCCTCTGCTGAAAGAGTTAGCTTAGTAGGCATTTAAGAATTTTATAGGGTCAGGGCACCCGAGTGGCTCAGTCAGTTAAGTGTCCAACTTTATTTCTGCTCAGGTCCTGGTCTCAGGTACATGGGATGGAGCCCTGCACCCAGCAGCGAGTCTGCTCAGGATTCTCTGTCTCTGGCTCTCCTTTCCCCCCTTCCCCGCTTGTGCCTGCCTGTGCATGCTCTCTAATATAAATAAATAAATCTTTAAAAAATTATTTTATAGGGCCAAGGCATGCCGGGCTGCCTAGTACTTATCTTTCATACATTCCTTCTAGTCACTTCTACAATATCTATGGGGTATAGTTCTAAAAGATAAATGAGGAGGAAACAAAATAAATAATAGCTGTTCCAGTCCTTAAATATCTTACTATTGAATAGGAACAACAGATATACTAATATTAATACTACTAATATTAATTTACCACTTTCATAATCAAAGGATACATAAAGTGCAAGGAAATTTGATTAGAAATAAATAAATAAATAAATAAATAAATAAATAAATAGTAACTATGTTTAGAAGTCAGAAAAAATAAATTAGAGCTGACCCTATGGCATAACCTAGAAGTTGCTTCCTTGAGTAAATATCTAATACCTGCTTGATGATTCACTAAATAGAAGGGAAAAACAGGAATAAAAATGTCTGGCTATTTGAAATTTTGACAGATATTTAAACTTCTGGAAAATGTGAAGATTTTCATCCTATGTAGATGGCATTCTTTGAAAATCATCACTCATCTGAGAATGGTAAACGCAATGACCCTTTTCAGGCAACATCTGTTTTCCCTCCAAACATGAGGCCTGGAGTGAACTCACTCCTACTTTCTTTAAATTCCTTCATCCCAGCAAACCCCTCTGGCCTCAGTGTCTCACATGGGCTGTCTCCTTCTGTGTAAAATGTACTTCCTCTTACTCTCCCCAAACTCCCCCTTCTCTCTCCAATCTCAACTTAAATGGCACTTCTCCCAAGGGCTTTGCTTGATCCCTCCAATCTAAATTAGGCAACCCCTCTGGTCCCTCTCAACATTTCCGGTTCTTACAATGACATATTTATATTTTAAAATATGTCTTCCCCATTAGATTAAGCTTCATGAAGACAGGGGCTGTGTCTATTATGTTTACCACTTAATCCCCACCATCTAGAACACATCTTGGTGCTCAATAAATATTTGATGAATGAATACATGAATGAAATGAACAGTGGCTGAAACAAATCAGAATACCAAACTAAAAATTGAGATGTAGCTATAAACTCATATACCTAAATTCACACATCTGAGTGCTTTGCATGTCAAAAAAGTTCCCCATGGGAAGCTGCCTGTTTTCACTAATAAAGTAATCACTGCTTCAAATATGTTTAGAATTCTCCTTTTGGAAGAGTGCTCAGAGTCTGATTCAGGGTGACCTGATTTTGTGAAATAGTCAGAAATCATTCAGAATGGACTCTGAAGAACTTGGAGGAAGCTGAGTCATCTTTTGGGGGGGGAGGCAAGCAAAAGAGCTTGATGACTTGGAAGACAATTTCTAAACCAAAAACCCACTAATAACATACATCACATCATTGTTGCAATTATTAAGGAGCTACTGGAGACATACGTGAAATGGGGTAACACTTACTTGGATACTGAGTAAAAAATGAATGTTATGTCTTTAAAGTTTTTATCTCCTAATTTTTAGGGTTAATGAAACATCAAACAAAAATAAAGGATGCATCTGAAGATAAACTGGCCCAATATTCTCAATAGTTTCTAACTGCACATGCAACATGTAGGCTAATCCAGCCTTGTCCCACCAACAGGGCTTCTCAAAGTCATTGTTCTGAGGGAGTTATCAATTTCCCATAAGACTTATCTGGGGGACCCTATTTCAGGAGAAAGAATAATAATCGAGTGTTATAATGGAGATTCATCTGGTCTGGGTACAATTGCCCCCACAACCCACTCCTTCCTTGCACCATAATGAGATCATGTGTGAAAGCCTAAATTATGTAAATGAAAAGGCTCCACTAATACTGCTGAAATATTCCTGGAGTGTTACACTTGACAACCTCAAAGTACATTTCACACTGCTAATGACTTCATCACTAACACAACTGCCATGAGTCAAGCAGTTTCCATGGCAACGCCCTAGTACAGCTGTTTACCCATATAAAGTATTGCACCTACTTAGTTACATATACAGACAGATCACTAGATTCCTAGGTACTGAAATTGAAATAATTCAATTTTCAATGTCTCTCTTTATGAAGTGATTCTGCCAGCTATAGGGATTAGCATATCAATGTGACTTTGACAGGGGTTGCCGCAAAAGACATATTTTGCAGGCACTTCATGTCAATTAGAGCCCTAACTGTTTCATGGAATAATCATTCCTGCCAGATTAAGGTCGGGCTGCAAGGTAATTTAATTGGTGCCATTATATGTAGAAAAAAAATGCTCTAATAGAGTGCATACACTGTCTCTGCCAGGAAAGGGGAGGGCTGCACAAAGCAAATGACTGAAAGGAATTGCCTTCTTAGCCATTTGGAAGGGATTTAAAAACACCACACACACCAAGATGGGAACCTCTGCAATGTTATTTCCTGGATTAGCTGGGAGGAAAACTTTGAAGGAGAGAGAGGACGTTGGCCAGTTCATGGTTTTCTCCAAAGGTTTTTTTTTTTTCTTTTCTTTCTCCTGTGACGGAACCTGGGATAGCACAACCGTTTAATTGATTCATCACCACAACACCTATGTAAGCTTTCTGAAATGCTATGGTCACATCTGCTGAGGGGACCCTTGTCTCCAGGCAGGGGAAGAGAAAAAGGAAGGGAAGTCACAAGGCAGTGTGCTTAGCACATTCAGTGTGCTGAGGAGTGATGCTGCACCACTTTTTCTCTCTTGCCTGGAAGGGGAAAAGATGCCGAGTCACACCTTTACTGCTCTTTGTTGCCAGAACTCTCTAATATAACTTCCCGCTGTCTCACAGAGACTCATGTCATCTCTAGCTTCCCACAGTTGGAGGCTGGGGAAAAGGATCCAGGCTCTGAGCCACCAGGAGCAATGGGTAGCATCATTCAGGTTTCCCAGTCTTGATGGGACAAAGGCTGGGGAAATATTCTTAGAGGGGAAGATCATGGCTCAATAGGCATTTTCTGTTACAGATAACACTTAACTTACCTGTGCACCCTCATTGTTCCCCATTATTATCATGCAACCATTTATGGGAGAATGAGAAATAATGGTCTCATCTTTGTTTTGTTCTTCCTATTAATCCCCACCAGAAATAGTCTCATGTGAAGTTCTTTGAACTGATTATAAAGATTTACACATCCTATATTATGCTAAGAACTAATTTGGCAGTTAATTACATCTAACTTTGTACCATTCGTGATTATTTTGTGTTTCCCTGTCTTATAATTCCATCCTCAGCATTAGCTGCTTGAGGGCAAGGCTTGTGCTTTTTTACATCTTTATAGTGCTTCGATGCCAACATATGCCTCACACGATGTGTTTTGTATTCAATAATTCTTTTTTTTAAGATTTTATTTATTTATTGATGAAAGACCTAGAGAGGCATAGGCATAGGCAGAGGGAGAATCAGGCTCTTTAAGGTAGCCTGATGTGGGACTCGATCCTGGGACTCCAGGACCTTGCCCTGAGCAGAAGGCAGACGTTCAATCACTGGGTCACCTGTAAGCCACCCAGGTGGCCCTTTATTCACTAATTCTTTAACATTCATTGATGGTGCTGGGGAATCATTTCTAAAATATCAAAGTCTGTGAACCTTGGAGGATATAGCATATACAAGGAAAATACTGATTGTCAGAGGTGGTCTCTCATGTTAACTCTTTACCAATTAGGGAAGTTCCACAGACTTGCCTAGGGCAGCACTGACGCATAGAAATATAAGCCTTGTGTGAAATTTTAAAACTTTCTAGTAGCCACATTAAAAATTAAAATTATGCAGATGAAATTAGTATTTTTGTTTAACCTGAATATTCAAAAAGTATCATTTCAAGATGGAGTAAACACAATTATCAATGCATTATTTTGGGGTGTGTGCTAAGTCTTTAAAACACAGTGTGTTTTTTACTCCTTCCAGCAGATCTCAAGTTGGACTGGCCAGATTGCAAGTATGCAGTGGCCGCATGGGGCTGGCAGCTGCTGTGCTGGACAGAACAGCTTTGAGTTCCCACTATCACTAGTAGAGCAGCAGCAGACCCTATGTCTCCTGACCCAGCAGCCGATATTTCTTCCCTTTTACAGGGCGCAGCTGATTCCCTTTCTCTGTATCCCCCGCAGTGTATCTGGGCTTCAGCTATGAGCCAAACTCCAACAAACATGTCTGAGAAGCTCAGAGCCACACAGAGCTGGGAGAGCTCAAGAGAAATTGACTTTGCCTAGCTTTTAACAATGTAGGTTTATAATAGTGCATTGGGGGCAGCCTGGGTGACTCAGCGGTTTAGTGCCGCCTTCAGCCCAGGGCCTGATCCTGGAGACTCAGGATCGAGTCCCACCCACATCAGGCTCCCTGCATGGAGCCTGCTTCTCTGCCTCTCTCTCTCTCTTTCTCTCTCTCTTTCTGTGTGTCTCATGAATAAATAAATAAAATCTTAAAAATAAAATAAAATAGTGCAATGGAAAACTCAAAGGTTGGTGGGAGGAGGGAAGATCAGCCGCAGACAGGAGCTTGGCAGTTGGAAGCTTTGTCAAAGTTACGATCAAGAATCCATTGAATCTGTCCATTTGTCAGCAAGCAAGTCCTCGCCCTATGTGCCGTATTTTTCTCTTTCAGTGTAAAAACTCATTTATCAAGGCATGAAGTAATTCTCTCACGTTCTTCAGGTCTTGCCTCAACTCAACAGTGAACATTTAAATGATGTTAGAACACAATCCCTACTTGCCTGGTACCCTGGCAACAGAGAGAGGCTCTTTGTAAGTTAACATACCCACCTAGAGAATGAGACCACCTGCCCTCTGCTCAGCCCTGGGGGAAGGATACTTTTAGGGGATATATGTGTGCATGGACTGCACAGGGGACACAGATGATGCCAGAGGAGCTTTTCATTTGGGGATAAAGATTACATTCCAGAAACTTGCCAAACTGCACCTACTATACGACCTAGGTGTCCTGGTCAGGAGACAGGGTAAAAAGTGAGGACGTTGGTCTGTGGCTCAGTAAAGTTTATCAGCTTTGTGGGGATTTAAAAAAATAGTAGGACTGTCACCTTCTTATATTGACGGGTAGAGTTCTGTGTTACTGGAATCCCCAGGGTGTTTAATTAGGGCATTTTTATTAAATCTTGGTTCCTAGGGGGTTTAAAGGGCCACTGTGGAGGTGACTGGAGTGGGAGGTGGCTAGGTGTCAGTTCTCTCTTGCTTAAGCATTCTTGCATCTAGTAGCATCCTTGTTGCCGGCTCCCTTGGGCTGGAGGGGCTTATCTACTAGGTTAAAAAAAAAGATTTATTTTATTATTTTATTTTTTAAAAAATATTTAATTTATTTATTCATGAGAGACACACAGAGAGAGAGGCAGAGACATAGGCAGAGGGAGAAGCAGGCTCCCTGAGGGGAGCCCAGTGTGGGACTCGATCCCAGGATCCCTGGATCATATACCCTTAGACAAAGGCAGGTGGTCAACCACTGAGCCACCCAGGTGCCTCCCAGAAAATGTTTTAAAATAAAAAGGACTTTTTTACATGTGATAAGAAATTAAGCAAGAGAATGTAGTGAGAGACAGATGGATGAAGCGATGAAAGCAAACGATAAGCGATGTACTTGGTCCCTGAAAATACTTCCCCTTGGAAGGAAGACAGGCGTCCTTGTTGAAGTGGCTGAATGACCAACAGGTGTCCTGGGCACCTGCTTGCTCAGAGTTAGGATATACCTTGATGGCCCCAAGGTCTGCACAGACCAGTGGGATCCTGGGTTAGCCAGCCCCAGAAGGCTTTTCCCTATATTTAGCATCAATTGATGGAATACACAATTACCGCATGTAGGCGGTTTCATCTCCGCAGGAACCACAAGTAGGATTAGAGATATTCCCAGTCCTCAGAGTCCACATATCCCCTTGGGATAAGAGGTGTGGGTGGGGTACAGACAGGAAATGACAAAATCAAAACTATAGCACATGGAAAGTTCATGCTCTCTGCACTTGCAAAATGACACTGTGTTAGCTACTTAAGAATGATTTCAACCGGCACTCAAAATTGTTATGAGGAAGGAAATGTATTATTCTCCCCATTTCTGCGGTTCCCTGAGGACATGGGTTTTATCCTCCTCAAATATCTGGTCTGTTTTGGGGTTTGGCATATATCATGTGTCTGGCAACTTATGCCACACAGAGAAGCTGGAAGTGGTGAGTGAGGGTATCATGCCTGCCCACCTCTCTCCAAAGCTGCCTGGCCATAAAGTGGAGGTGTCTGGAGAGGTGGGGCACTGGCCCAGGGACTCTTTTCCAGCTGCCAGGGCTGGTAAACTGTACCTCCCAATGTTTGCTGTTGTTCTGGCCACCTACCCTCCTGCCCCACTGAAGATGGAGCAGAGAACCTGGCATGACATCTATCTGTTCGTGGTAGGGGCAAGGCAGCTCACATATTAACATATACAATCAATCCTGATACACAGGTTAGATCACCAGGAGGATCACAGAGTTTGGTTTAGTTTCTCAGCAATGGACCCTACTGCTAAACCCACCAGAGACCCAAGAAAATATGACTGAGGAGGAGGAGGGGCAGAAGCAACAGGTGCCACCATCTGTCCCTGTGAAGAGCTTTGTGCCTATAAGATTCATTCACTGTCTTCCTCTCATTTTTTTTTAACCTTTCACCAACCCTATGAATTAGATATTTCTGTAGGTACCAGTGGTACTACACTGGCTCCCACAGTGTTCCTGTTAAGAGAGGAGAAATGGAAGCACACAGAACTAAAGCAACTTGCTCAAAGCTGTTGGGCAAGAGATGAAGAGAGTTAGGGTTGAAGGGCAGTTGTCCTGCTCCTGGCAGGGTTCAGCAGCAAGAAGGGTAGCATACTGGGACTTGGGTGGTCCCCCAGGCTTATGGTGGGCACAGGTGGTCACACTGGTAGGAGTCCTGGGAGGGGAAGTTATCTACTGTTGCTGGTATCAGGCCAAAGGGAGAGGGCTCCGCTGTGTCTGGGAGAAGATGAAACTAGGAGGCACTGCCCAAATGGCCTATCAGAGCAAGTAGTGCCCCAGTGGGAGGAAGGGGCCCAGACAAACTGCCAAAGAGTCAAAGAGGAAAGATAAGACTCTGGAACAGCTGGTGAGATGGGGATGCAGGAGGACAAAAGGACAGAGTGAAGGAGGATCATTTGATTCTCATGGCCACCATGTGACCTCCACTTCCTCACTAAAACTTCACAGTATCAGAATTTGAGAGCATAAATCTGCAAGCAGAGAAGTCTGGAGAGAACCCTTTTTTTCCCCTGTCCCCATGAGCTCCCCCACGGGCTAACAATGAGCTCGACCATGAACCAAGAGCTGTTGCTCTCCAGGTGTCCGTGTAGGGACTCACCTGCAGGGCCTTGACCTGTGTGTGACCTTCACAGGACTGTACCCCAATTCCAATCAGTCCCCTTGTTCCTCTGAGATGACATGAGTGACAATCAGTATGCTGTTCATGCAAGTTGCTGTAATTCCTCCCCAAAATATTTACCAGCTTTTACCTTTTTCTAATTAATGCCAACAGGTAATCCCTCCTCCCACAAGGAAATAATTCCCTCTTCTGAGCAGGTGTGCTGTTATCCTTCATCCACGATAGCTTAGACACAGGCAAACAGGAGTAACAGGCACCACCTTCTAGAGGTTATAAAAGGAAAGGTCTTTCTGCTTTCTTTTAAATCTCTGTGGGGTTAGTTTGTTTGTTTTAAATGAGACAGCGTGTAAATGGCTCTCCTTAGGAGAAGGGAGTTCTAATGAACAAGCCTGGCCCATTTTCCACTGGGTAATGAGTGCACCCAGGTAGCTGCTGGGAACAGTGATGTATTCAGTTGTCACCCTGATTTTACACTGGGGCTGGGTGGCCTGTTAAATACATGAACATAAATCTATCAGCTGTTTTTACACGTTCCCATTTGGAAAGCCAAAGTCTTAGAATAATACATGCTCTGTGTTTGCGAGATTGGCACAGCCCTTCAATCATTTCTCTAACATCTATGAGCATTTACAGGTGCTGTGTATTATGGACCCTAATATTTGTGCACACGTGTGCATGTGTCTATGCATGTATGCACACGTGCACACACACAGAGTCATGCATACGATAGAAGAGTGAATACCAACAAAAAGAAAGAGGGCTTTGTGATCACTAAAAACCCTTTCCAGTCCCTCGGCTTCAGAGAGGGAGAAGATGAGGCATGAGACAAGTAAAGGCAACACTCAACCAAAAATTAAAGTGCCCTCCATCAGGCTTCTACAAAATGAGGGCAAGTACAGTCTCTTAGTTTTTGCCATTGCCAAAATTTTTGGATTCTAGAATTTGGAACTTGGTGTGAGAAACCACAAGTCAAGTTTTAATAAAGGAGAAAAGAGAAGCGACAATGTGATGGGAGTTTTGGACATGCAGAGGTGAGCAGCATAATAACTGGATGAAAACGCTGGAGGTGGCAAAGACAATGTTCAAAACATTGACATGTTTCTGAATTCAAACAGCTCTGAGCATCCAATCAAGGGCATGCGATCTATATGGACAAAGATGGAAATCAATAATGGACCAAGGTAAAGAAGAGACAGTTGTACACTAACAATGATAAAGCCAAACAGGAAGTGCCCAGATAAGAACATGAGGAAGTCTAGAGGACCAATCTTGGAAGGGCTTCTGACAAAATACAGTGCATGTGGAAATTCATACTCAGGTCAGCTGTCAGTGCCGAGAATAGTGAGGAGGGTCATTTAAGCCACAATGTGCCAATTTCTAGAGCCCTTCAGGTCTGGTTCTGAACCCTGGCCACATGGTATAAACACCTGGGGAGCTTTTTATAAATACCAATTGCCAGGCTCCAAACTAGACCAATGATGAGAAGCTGGGACCTACCCACTGGCATTTGCAAGCTCTCTAGGTGATTCCAATGGGCATCCAAGGTTAAGGACTGCTACTCTCAAGAAATATGGGGCAGCTGCTGATTCTCTCAGTCGGTGTCTGATATGCACCCCAAAGTAGAGACTTACACAGACCCGGGCCCCAAGAAATGTCATGTATAAAACTCTGCTTGTGGTTCTCTGTTGTCAGCAGGTAAATGCCTCTGCCCTAAAAACAACATAGTCAGTCGCTGATAAAATAATCGCTGGACTGCAGGCAGAAGCTTCTAGCTCTATTCTTAATTCTTCCACTAATGAGCTAAATTATCCTTAGCTTACCACTTTAGTCCAGTGCCTGGACTGTAACTCATTTTTTGTGAATGAATAAAAAGGCACTGAGTTTCTCATCTTGTAAAAGAAAAAAATTAAATGAGAGGTCCCCAAGACCCTGTCAAATTCTAAAATTTGGGAACTAGTATAGATCCTCTATCATCTGCTTCTACTTTACCAATAGAATGTATCACCCACATTTAAAGTTACCATAGTTATGTAAGGTGTTAATATTGAGGGGACTCTGGGTGAAGGATACACGAGAAATCTCTGTAATATATTTGCCACTTTTCTGTAAACTCTGGACACCCAAATTATTCCAGAATCAAAAGTTTATTAGAACAATACAAAACTCTTCCATACCATCAAGTGGTTTCTCCCCTTCTGAACACACTGTATGTACCCACGTCTGAGACTTTCCTGGGACTAGCCCCCTCCCCCGATTTTTTCTCTTTCTTTTCCTCTCCCCTTCCCTACATCCCCATTTAAGTTCCTCACTTCTAGTCTAAAAGATGTAGTTGGTCACTTCTGAGACTCTTCCAGCTCTCAGACCCCCCATTTTGTCTTCCATTATCTCCTCCAGCTCTGGCCAATCTGTCCCTTCATTTAGTTTCTGGATCAGTTGGTGTCAAACCAGGACAAGAGAAACAGGGACTTGTGACACAGAGGGTACAAAAGATGAAAAGCCAAGTGTGGAAGGAGGGAGGCTGTGATCAAATAGCAGGAAGCCACTCTCTCTGAGCTGGAAGAATGAAGGGATAAAGTTGTTTTACCAAAGCCCAGGGTCCAGGTAACCCAGGGGAATGGAGCCCTAGGGTAGTCTGTCTATAGAGATCTGGAGCATGGAGGTGACACAGCACCTGCCAAAAACACTGCCGAAGCAGAAGCAGAGAGGGAGAAATCTGCCCTCCACCCTCCCAATGCCTCCCATTAGCTGAATCCAGGCCAAAGCCAGATGCCACGGGAATTTGAGAAACAGAATCTTGTAAGCAGCAGCCCCCAGGGGGTATGGAGCAAAGTGGGAGCAGGATAAGGAATAAGTTTGTGGGAAAAAGGTCAAGAACTTATACTGTACCTATAGCTTGTATAACACAATATGATGCTTGATTGTATCCCATTATGTCTGATACTCTAAGACAGGCCGTCCAATAGAAGTGGAATGCAAGCCATGAAATGTAGAGAATGTAGGAGATTTAAAATTTTCTAGTAGTCATATTTAAAATACTAAAAAATATGTAAAATTAATTTTAATAGTACATTTTATTTCATCCCAAATACCCAAAAATATTATCATTTCAACATGTAATTGGTTACCAGGTTTAATGAGATAATTTACTTTTTTTTCCATACTAAGTCTCTGAAATCCACTGTGCATCTTACACTTACAGCACATCTCTACTTGGACATTTCAGTGCTCAATAGTCACATGTGACTGGTGACTGACTATTGGAGTTTTGAGTTATTTCATATGATTTCCAAGTTTTGAGAGTGTAGGACAAGAATCCACCAGGAGAATGTCTCTGTATCTAAAAGAAACCTCACAAGAGTTAAAGTTTCAAAACATTCTTATTGAACTCAGAATTGAAAAGGAAGAGGAAAACACAACAGGAACCTGTTGAACATAGATCTTGGAAGTCTGTGAAAGGCAGCACTATATATGCCAGATTTAATAACATTTAAAGCTTTTTCACACATCATATTAAGTAGCTTTGGAATCGTGGGCTATGCTATTGATTTGTAGGTTTCTCTTGGATGATGTTGAGTGATGAACATTAGTTTTTGATATCTTCCACTTTTATTAATCAGAAAAAGACTGGAAGTGTTCAGAAATGTCCCTCCTGTCATCTTCTCAAAGTTGGAGGGAAACTTTTCTTTACAGGATGTAATGACTCAATGCCTGGGAAACTTTGGGATTGTAAAAGTCTCAACAGGCCATGGGGATCACAAATCGGATGCACACAATGTAGGGACAGTGATTAGTTTGTGATCCATGGGGATCACAAATCAGATGCACACAATGTAGGGATAGTGATTAGTTCTGATAGAAAATGAGTTTCAAGTGGTGACCATGTCCTGTTTTTTCTATTCAGCAATGCTGTGCAAGTGTTGACTGTATTACTAATTTTCACAGCCTGCATGCATTTTATAAATGTTTTTATTCCTTTGATATTTAAGAAAATTACAAGTGGCACTATTGCAAATGCATACAAAGTAAATGAAGAAGATAAAAGGGAAGCAAAGAAGGAAGAAAGGAAGGAAGGGAGGAGTTAGAAAGGAAAGAACAAATAAGGGAAAACTGAAAGCAGGCAGAATGTCCACCTGGTATAAACTTACCCTGCCCCCAAAAGATACCTTGTTGTATTCTAAAATCTCATCACTCTGGTTTGCCCTACTGTCCAGCTTCATATACCTAGGGCAGGTGTTTCCTAGACATGGAGATACTCCA
This sequence comes from Canis lupus baileyi, assembly GCF_048164855.1. Lineage (NCBI taxonomy): Eukaryota > Metazoa > Chordata > Mammalia > Carnivora > Canidae > Canis > Canis lupus. Next base: position 35,678,970 of record NC_132843.1, on the reverse strand, counting down.
GAATGGATGAGGCTGGGTCTTGGCATTTCCCTCTGGCAAAAGGCCATTCTCTTGACAATCCTGTGTCCTTTATGAGCTGATTCTTTGAGATCAGAGATCAGACTTTATGAGAAAAATGGAAAGCACCTGCTTTGCAAAAACTGAGATGGTGTTGGTGTGGTGGAAGGATACAACTTGCACTCTAATGCCAGCTGAACCCAATAGATTAGGGACCTTTCCCTGACTTCTATAATAACTCCAGACTTGAAGCTGGGATCCATGTAACTTGAGTACCTCATGACTCCTAACAGAAGTGCCCCAGATGACTGGGTCATCTCTTACTCAAAGCAGAGCCCCCACATGCCATTCAAGCCAGATCTTACTAAAAGAGGCAGAGTGAACTTCTCTTCTGAAGTTGGCACCAGCTCTCAAACCTCCTCTCTGAAATCAGGCCAGGGGTGCAATGGCTCAGCATCTCATTCTATTTGCATTAGCCTGGTAGTAGTACCAAGTCCTTGACCCAAAGGCCCTCACTGCCACAGGGGAGTGAGCTATACCAGCATGCAGGTGGCCAGGACTTGGCATTCCAGGCCTGGATTCAAGGAGGAAGTAAGACTTAACCTAATAAGAAAGCAGCTATGTGGGCAAAGAGTATGTAGGAAGCAGGGCTTATGCAAGTCAGAGGCTGAGCCACTTACTGGAGCTCTGGTGAACAAGATTCACTTCTGATCCTAGAGCTGAGACTGCCCCTTCTCTATTTTATAGCCTTGGTTGCTGTCAGTATCATGCACCTAGAAGGATTTAATATTAACAGAAAGGTGTTAGATCTGGCATGGGAGTCCTCTACTGGAAAGAGACAGGATTCCTTTGCTCTCCTTGCTGTGGAGTGATCTTGTTTTTGCTAATAAGTAGAGAAGGTGATGGGCATGCTTTATTTACCAAGATATACTTCTAAATTCCCTCCACCATCTAAGAAAGGTGAGCCAGAATGATGACAAGCATTCTCAACATATTTCGACTGACAGAGTCCCATAATTAAATTTTGATTGGAAAGGGCCAGAAGAAACAAACAAAAAATATCTATACTATCCCATATTTCTTTTTTTCTCCCCAATAATTTAAGTGGTCTTTGAAATCAGGAATGATCTCAAACATTCTGTTGTTCATGTAACATACAGACCAAGAGTAACCCAGACTGATGCTTATGACAGTGATGGCATGAGCAAGACATTATTCACATGTCTATGTGTGTATGTACGAGTGTACATTTGCATGTGTGCAAGTATATATATGTATGTATGAGTCTAGAAGCACACAAATAAGGTGGCTGAGTTTGAGATGTAGTGAGTAAACTCTAAGAATAGCAGGGACACTGTTAACCCCCAGAAAAATGATTTGGAATTTAAATAGCAAGTGTTCAGAAGTGATAGGCAAAATAAACCTGGAAGACTGTTTGTGGTACAGATGGGATCTGATGCTCTCTGAGCAGGGAGAAGCACTGTCAGTGTTTTGACAGACACAGACTGATGTTCAGGACAGAGCCAAGAGGTACTGGGTAGAGGGACGTGGCAGGGTGTGTGTGTGTGTGTGTGTGTGTGTGTGTGTGTGTGCTGGAGACCTCTGTGACAGATTGACAAGCCTGCACAGGAATTCTTCTCAAAGCAGAGGGCAGGGAGAGAGGAGCTATGAAGATAAAGGCAGAGCAAGACTGAGATGCTGGTGGTGGGGTGAGGTGAGAGGGGCAGCACTGCATTTACCACATCTGCCTCTTTGGGGATTATTAAGGAGGTAAAGACAGGGGCCAAAAGCCAGACCGCAGAGGGGATAAGCATCACTGGACAGCGCTTTATTCTCCTTGCAGTTTGTGGAGCTGGTGGGCCTGCTTAGTGCTCCAGAGAGAAACCTCAATGACAAATGCCTCCCACGAGGGCTGAAGGTCAGAGGTGACCATACAGAGTGTGTTCCTATTCTAGGACCTGTAGAAATGTTACCCAGAAAGAAAACTAGAGCCTGAAGGGGTATAAAAGCACTATAAACTGTGTGGTCTGTGAGATGGAAGACCCCCATACAGACTTAAACACCTGGTGGTAGAAATACTATTCTCCAAATGGGGAGCCTCAACTCACTTAGACCAGATCATCCCCTTGCCCCTCCCAGCCTGCCCACAGCCTCTCAGAATCCTTGTATGCCTTCGAATGGGGGCTGTCCTGCTCTCCTCTTGGATCTGTCCCACCTGTCTACCCTGAGGCCTCTGTTTCCACACGCCCAGCGCTTCTGGCAGATGCAGTATCCTTGTTCTGATTTCTCCTAGTGTGCATCCGGGGCCCTAGCATCCAACAGGCAATGTGGTGGTGTGGTTACAGCATCACTTTAAGTCAGAAACACTCCACTCAAGTCTTTCCCTCATTAGCCCTGTGCTCCTGGACAAGTTGCTTACTCTTTGGGAGCCTCAGTTTCCTGGTTTGTGGAATAAAAATCTGTTAGTAGGAAAGCAGGCTTGTTGCACTGAAATCAGTGGTTCTCTACCAAGAGGACTTTGGCAATGTATGCCATTCTGGTTGTCACAAATGCAGGAAAGGAGGTTAATTCTAGCGTCCACTCAGTAGAGGCCAAGGATGCTGCTAAACATCCTAAATGCATAGGTCAGCCCTCCACAACAAAGAATCTTCCAGCCCCAAATGTCAATAGTGCTGAAGTTACCTATAAAATGTCTCTCAGTGTTTCATGGTTTTTTTTTTTTTTTTTTTTTTTATCAATGACAGCTTCTAGCATCGACTGCATGGATACATAATGCATAGTATTATTGGAAGAGTATAAGCTTCTTGAAGGCAGGCAGAGGCTGTGTCTAAAACCTCTTTTTTTCCTCATTCAGAGCCTTGTACAGCAAAAGGCCTCAGCAGTCATCACCTTCTTGATAAAAGTAATCATGGAGGAGACTTTGACTCCTGGCAAAAAGGTAAATCTGATTTGTAGAGCTGGATTCATCTCTTCATGGCTTAAGACAGAAGTAAAGCCATATACTATGCTTTTCCCCTCCCCAAGTCCTGAATTAGTAGATTGTGGATCATTCTAAAACAGTTCAGAAGAGAAAAATACAGTCAAGTCACTGCTTTCCAATGGGTTGACAACAAAAGAAAGGCTGTTTGACTAAATTCATCGCTTTTTTACTGCAAGCCATCAAAATGACATGAGTGGGGCTTGGTCAGTGTGAGGAAACATCACCTTTCACATAAATTCATCATAAATGTTTCAAGCGACCTGTTTTTGCTAGAAAATATTGTAAGTAAATTTCAAAGTCTTCCTATTATTCCTTCCTATTATTCCTTCTTAATTATCTTAAAACATCTCAGACAATCTGCTATTGCTATCATGTCATGTTTTCTTTTATCCCTGCCTGTCTGGAGCAGGAACTGGCCCACTGGATGGTCAGTGGATATTTGTTGAGGAGGAGGTAAACTTTCCCCATGGCCTGTAGAACAGAGCAAAACCAGGCTATAGGGCCAGAGTGCCTGCTGAATATCTCAGCTCCACTACTCACCCGCATGTGGTATCAGTCAAGTTGCTTATCATCTCTATATTTCTGTTTCCCATCTATGAGATAGGTATATATGTTGCCTATCTTTGGGGGCTGCTGTGAGATAATATATACTGTGTGTTTTATATCACATGTCATGAATAGTGAATGTGCATTAGTATCAGTCAGCAACCATGTTGTTTAGAAAAGCAAAACAAGCAATGATTCACCCTCCAGCTTTTAGGAACAGAATAGTAATATTTGTAAAAAAATTTTTGTTTTTACATTTTATAATACTTCATGAGCTTTATCCTTTTTGCCCAACACAGTGACCCTGTGAGTTAGGTAGGTCAATGCTAACTATTTCCTGCCCAACCCAGGTATCGAGCCAAAGTCAGAATTCCTGCCTCCAGTGATCCACTACAGTGATTCTTAATGGGGCAACTTTGCCTACCCCCAGGAGACATTTGACATTTGGAAACAATTGGAGGATGCTATTGGCATCTAGTGAGAAGAGGCCAAGGGTGCTGCTAACATCATATGATGCAGAGGACAGCCCCCACAACAAAATAATTATCTGACCCCAAATGTCATCAGTGCCAAGGCTGAAAAACCCCTGACTTAACAGGAAATCTCATGTTATTCCCACCAAACACACAAATGAGACACTCGATTAATATCAGAAAAGCCTTTACCCTACAAGGAAGCCACTGATTCATCTCATGGACTATGTTTTTCAACGGGAAGCTCCTAGAGAAGGCCCTTTGCAAATTACCACATATTTACTGAACCATAGAGTCACAGTGGTTATCAAATAATTTAGGGTTATCTGGGGCACACTATCTGAATGTGGCCTCGTAGATAAAGTCCTCCTATGTGTGGATAATCATAGAGAGCCAGCTTTGGAATGGAGGGAGAAGTGATACAAGATCAGGTTGTAATTATTGGGAGAAATCCATACTATTGAGCTGTTCATGTACATACTAAATACGTTCAGAAGGCTAGGAAATGGAAGCCCCTGTTAAAAGCAGGCTAAAAGAGGATGGGGGCTTTTTGGAGCCTCTGTGCACACTTTTGTGTGCCTGTAATATAGCACAGATACTGTATTGAGTGTGTTGTCTCATTTATCCTTACAACAACCTGATTACATAGGAACCAAGGCTTAGAAAAACTATCAGTGTATTTCATAGATCTTAAAACAAACATTTTTCACATTTTACCATCCTGGAATGGAATGCATCTTAACATTGATGCCACCTTAGAATCAATGTTGGCTTCCCGCCCCCCTTTTCTTTTTTTCACATTTTAATATATCTGAAGTAAGGATGCATCTTACCATCTTTGGCTTCTTAGATTTGTAAAATATGGTCACTTATCCAAGACCATACAGCTAATACATGGTAGAGCTGACAACTGTAAGGTAGTAGGTGTGATTCATGTCTAATGCAAGGAAATTCAAGTGGTGCATAGCAAGCTTCTCATAAAATCAGCTTCTCATAAAATCCTGAGATGAGTGGATGAATGCAGTGAGAGATTAAGGAAGGTGGTACATTTGTGTTACTCTATGTTTTTAGGGAAGTTTTAAACTTAAGAGGGACAGAATGAAAAGGTAAAGGCCAAAAAAAAAAAAAAAAAAAAAAAAAACGGTCAAGGCCAAGGATTATTGTTAACATCAACATTTAGAGACTAAATCTAAGAGAAGACAGGCACTTAAAAATATATGAGATATATATTTACATATATAATAAAATACATAATAAACTTTATGTATAATAATATTGTATTGCTGATAGAAGTAACCAGGACTAGAGTGGGAGATCAGGCCTAGCCACCAACCATTATGTCACTGGTTGTCCTGGATGTTGGTACAGTGATTCAGCCTTGCAAGGGAGGTTGCAGATCAATAAAATACAGTTTAACTCAGGAGTGCTTGATGATGATTCAGTTATTCAGATGGTACCAATCTATGCCTAGGAACAGAATTCATTTTTAACTCATTCCAAATGGGATTCTAACTCAGTGATAACATAGATAGGTAATGTCTAATACATATATCTGTCGAATGCAACAATGTATAAAGAAAAAGTCATGGGCTTTCTCCATTATATACCATTTGTGTTCCTTAAGTTGTCATGCTCACTAAAGTCAGATTGCTGTTACTTGGCATGTTTAACCTACCTCATTATTCACCTTATCTTTGTCTAGAAAAATCCACTCATCTTTCATTTTTTTTTCATCTTTCATTTTTCAAAGCTCATCTCCTGAGAGCTTGTCTTGATTTCCTCAGATTTCAGAGACTCTTCTACGCTCTCTGTGCACTTTGTGCATATTTCTGTTGCAATGATCATGAAGTTCCATTGAATATTTTGGAGTGCATTTCTGTCTGGTCCTTGTGGATCATCTTATCCTTCTGGACTTATCAGCATTGCCTCTGATTTACACATGATGGTGAACTTGCTAAAGAGATGAATGAAGTGTGCATGCTGTGAAATATCTCCTCACTCTGGCCCAGAGGGCACAAAGGATCTGCCTCAGCTGTCTCTCAAACCCCAATACCCAACACATTTTGCCTCACACATTTCCATCCCAACCCACAAGTCTTCTTGCTGTCCCCAAACACCAGGCCTCAGGGCTTTCACACTTGCTTTTACAATTGTCCAGAGCACTCTCCTCTTAGATGCTTGCTATGGCTTATTCCCTTTCTTGATTTGGGTCTCTGTTTAAATGTCATCTGCACAAAGTCTTCTATGACTTCTATGTCAAAAATAGCACCTTTCTTCTACATTCTCTGCTCTTATCTGTTCTATTTTTCTTTTAGCACTTATAGACAACATACATATTTGTATATGTTCACTTTTTTTTTTTAATTTGCTGATCTTACCCCACTGAAATGTAAGGTAAGAAAGATGGAGCTTTTTATTTGCAAATAATAAACAAGGAATCACTCAGTAATAAATGAGTGAATGAGTTGATTACTATCTTTAATGAGACTACTTCCACCTGGTGGTAAAATACAGAACTGCGGGCATAGTGCCACCAGAGAAAATCCCTTTTTTTGGAGCACCTAATACAGCCACACACCATTTTAAGTTGTTTACATACATTATCTCATTTGTCACTCATAACAGCCCTAGAATGTAGGTACCATCACACTCAAGTTAGAAGTGGAAACAACGGTGATTCTTCCAAATCCCATGCATTTTCTTTTATACCCTGCTATCTTTACACTATCTCATTGTTGTAAATCTACCTACCCCATTACCTTTATTCAATGATTTATTCAGTACTTGAGTTTATCCTACATGTTTCCATTCCTAGGGAGCATACAGCTTTTATCTTATAGGAGTTTAGCAAAGCATTTGTTTCTTCTACCTATTATTTACAAACACTCTTTCATTATTACTCTCATCCAACATTAAAAAGTCACTAAAAATGTGGAATAGCTACCACATATTCTGTGACACAAGAAAATTAGCACTTTGTCTCCATCTACTACCATCCCTTTCTAGGCTCTAACTGCTGTAATTTTTTTTTTTATGGAGTTCAATTTTGCCAACATATAGCATAACATCCAGTGCTCATCCCATCAAGTGCCCCCCTCAGTGCCCATCACCCAGTCACCCCCAACCCCCGCCCACCTCCCTTTCCACCACCCCTTGTTCGTTTCCCAGAGTTAGGAGTCTCTCATGTTCTGTCTCCCTCTGATATTTCCCACTCATTTTTTCTCCTTTCCCCTTTATTCCCTTTCACTATTTTTTATATTCCCCAAATGAATGAGACCATATAATGTTTGTCCTTCTCCGATTGACTTATTTCACTCAGCATAATACCCTCCAGTTCCATCCACGTTGAAGCAAATGGTGGGTATTTGTCGTTTCTAATGGCTGAGTAATATTCCATTGTATACATAAACCACATCTTCTTTATCCATTCATCTTTCGATGGACACCGAGGCTCCTTCCACAGTTTGGCTATTGTGGACATTGCTGCTATAAACATCGAGGTGCAGGTGTCCCAGCATTTCACTGCATCTGTATCTTAGGGGTAAATCCCCAGCAGTGCAATTGCTGGGTCGTAGGGCAAATCTATTTTTAACTCTTTGAGGAACCTCCACACAGTTTTTCAGAGTGACTGCACCAGTTCACATTCCCACCAAAAGTGCAGGAGGGTTCCCCTTTCTCCACATCCTCTCCAACATTTGTTGTTTCCTGCCTTGTTAATTTCCCCCATTCTCACTGGTGTGAGGTGGTATCTTATTGTGGTTTTGATTTGTATTTCCCTGATGGCAAGTGATGTGGAGCATTTTCTCATGTGCTTGTTGGCCATGTCTAGGTCCTAGGTCTTCCTCTGTGAGATTTCTGTTCATGTCTTTTGCCCATTTCATGATTGGATTGTTTGTTTCTTTGGTGTTGAGTTTAATAAGTTCTTTATAGATCTTGGATACTAGTCCTTTATCTGATAGGTCATTTGCAAATATCTTCTCCCATTCTGTAGGTTGTCTTTTAGTTTTGTTGACTGTTTCTTTTGTGTGCAAAAGCTTCTTATCTTGATGAAGTCAATAGTTAATTTTTGCTTTTGTTTCTCTGGCCTTCATGGATGTATCTTGCAAGAAGTTATTGTGGCCCAGTTCAAAAAGGGTGTTGCCTGTCTTCTTCTCTAGGATTTTGATGGAATCTTGTCTCACATTTAGATCTTTCAACCATTTTGAATTTATCTTTGTGTATGGTGTAAGAGAATGGTCTAGTTTCATTCTTCTGCATGTGGATGTCCAATTTTCCCAGCACCATTTATTGAAGAGACTGTCTTTTTTCCAGTGGATAGTCTTTCCTCCTTTGTCGAATATTAGTTGACCATAAAGTTGAGGGTTCATTTCTGAATTCTCTATTCTGTTCCATTGATCTATGTGTCTGTTTTTGTGCCAGTACCACACTGTCTTGATGACCACAGCTTTGTAGTACAACCTGAAATCTGGCATTGTGATGCCTCCAGCTATGGTTTTCTTTTTTAATATTCCCCTGGCTATTCGGGGTCTTTTCTGATTCCACACAAATCTTTATTTTTATTTTTATTTTTATTTTTTTTTGATTCCACACAAATCTTAAGATGATTTGTTCCAACTCTCTGAAGAAAGTCCATGGTATTTTGATAGGGATTGCATTAAATGTGTAAATTGCCCTGGGTAGCATTGACATTTCACAACATTAATTCTTCCAATCCATGAGCATGGAATATTTTTCCATCTATTTGTGTCTTCCTCAATTTCTTTCAGAAGTGTTCTGGTAGTTTTTAGGGTAGAGATCCTTTACCTCTTTGGTTAGGTTTATTCCTAGGTATCTTATGCTTTTGGGTGCAATTGTAAATGGGATTGACTCCTTAATTTCTCTTTCTTCAGTCTCATTGTTAGTGTATAGAATTGCCACTGACTTCTGGGCATTGATTTTGTATCCTGCCACACTGCCTATTTGCTGTATGAGTTCTAGCAATCTTGGGCAATACAAGCATCCAGCCAAAAACTGGAAAGAACTCAAATACAAAAGGTAACCTTGCACCTAAAGGAACTAGAGAAAGAACAGCAAATAGATCCTATACCCAGCAGAAGAGAGTTAATAAAGATTTGAGCAGAACTCAATGAAATAGAGACCAGAAGAACTGTGGAACAGATTAACAAAACCAGGAGTTGGTTCTTTGAAAGAATTAATAAGATAGATAAACCATTAGCCAGCCTTATTAAAAAGAAGAGAGAAAAGACTCAAATTAATAAAATCATGAATGAGAAAGGAGAGATCACCACCAATACAAAGGAATTACAAACAATTTTAAAAACATATTATGAGCAGCTATATGCCAATAAATTAGACAATCTAGAAGAAATGGACGCATTTCTGGAAAACCACAAACTACCAAAACTGGAACAGGAAGAAATAGAAAACCTGAACAGGCCAATAACCAGGGAGGAAATTGAAGCAGTCATCAAAAACCTCCCAAGACACAAGAGTCCAGGGCCAGATGGCTTCCCAGGGGAATTCTATCAAACGTTTAAAGAAGAAACTATACCTATTCTACTAAAGCTGTTCCAAAAGATAGAAAGAGATGGAATACTTCCAAACTCGTTCTATGAGGCCAGCATCACCTTAATTCCAAAACCAGATAAAGACCCCACCGAAAAGGAGAATTATAGACCAATATCCCTGATGAACATGGATGCAAAAATTCTCAACAAGATACTAGTCAATAGGATCCAACAATACATTAAGAAGATTATTCACCATGACCAAGTGGGATTTATCCCCAGGATGCAAGGCTGGTTCAACACTCGTAAAGCAATCAATGTGACTGATCATATCAGCAAGAGAAAAAACAAGAACCGTATGATCCTCTCAATAGATGCAGAGAAAGCATTTGACAAAATACAGCATCCATTCCTGATCAAAACTCTTCAGAGTGTAGGGATAGAGGGAACATTCCTCAGCATCTTAAAAGCCATCTACAAAAAGCTCACAGCAAATATCATTCTCAATGGGGCAACACTGGGAGCCTTTCCCCTAAGATAATGTTTTGGTTTGAATAAAGAATTATAGGAAAACAAAGTCTTAACATGAGTAAAGGAAAGACTGTATCCCAGGAAGGAGTTTTAAAAAGAGAATTCAGTTAATGCATCTCTACAGTTCTCCCTGGAAGAGACCTTCAAATTCATTCATCAGTGAGAGAATCAAGTCTGGAAAAACTATTCTTGGAAGAGCTGGGCTTGAGGAACTCACACCAAGAATAATATTCTCAAGAGAGCCTGGGGTGTGTTCAATGAGGAGTAAATGATGTTCATGAGGACAAGAGAGTTGAATTATCAGGAAGGTCACAGAGAATTATGAGTCAGACTCCCTTGGGCAAGGCCTGAAATACTACTACAGAAGTGATTGTAAATTTGGATCTAAGGACACTGCCCTGACTCTGTTGGGCTATGGTGGTTTCCCACCTTTGACATCTGTTGACTGGTAATATCCTGCCCTGAAAAAATATGAATTTGCTAGAGGATGGATTTCCTACTCTATGGATGACTTATAGAACAAAGCTGCCTTAATAAAATGTTACATTCACAATTGTGAAAAAAATCAGATATTTGGAAAACCTGGATCTTATAAAAACTTGGGACAGCATCTATGAGGAAAGATAATAAAAGATGTATGGTTGGGCCTTAGCCTTGGAAAACAATGGTTAAGGCATCATTTAACCCTAAAGACTTCTAATAATATAAGGAAGAAAAAAGGATTACAAGTTTAGTAAATTGTTTAAGTCTTGCTATTTAAGTAAGTAGCAGACTAAAATTTTCTCTTTAAGACAGATGTTTATTCTCTTTAAGACAGATGTTTAATCTCACTAATGAAAACGATACACATCTTGCCTGAATTGACCCAGGAAGGTCAACATGGGTGAAACTATCCAGCCAAATTACAGCTGATCAATTCACTTTGGCCTCTGCCCCAAGCACTGTACAGAGGTCTCAGAGTTTGCGGTACCACTGTTAGTTAGGTTGTGCTATCACCAATACAATGGACTCCTGACAAGCCCATTATCACATAAATGGAATCCAAGAATATAAGGAAGTAGTGGTGAAATATATTACATTTTCTTAAATTAGGTATTTCTTGTATTAGGTAATCTTCATTAGTCGTGTCTTGAAATTATAATTCAAATTAAATAAAATTCATTAAAAATTAAATATGACATAAGTTTGCAGCATAATGGAACCTCGGTGTTAAGTTGACTTAAATCCTCTTCACCCTTCCATGTCATTTAACAGATTATTACCCTGAGCCCAGAGAAGAAAAGTGACTTACAGTAGACACAGTTAAGTTTCAATTTCTAAAAGAGAAGATTTTGTTTCACTCAAAGAACAATCTGTGCTAACATAATGAATCTGGTTTGCTCTCCTACTTGTCCTACATCTTACTTTCCAGATCCTTGTTAATGCTTTCTTTATAGACTATCAGACTTTTCTTTGGAGACCTTGTTACTCTGCCCATCTGTTTGTGCCTCTTCTCTTCCTCTTTGCCACCCCCTACCACAAGCATACAACAAACACACATTATCAGAGAAAAAACTGACTTTATAGTTTGATGGTCTTATCATACACCATCCATTCTCTCTTGATTTGGTAGGGGAATTTTCCTCCTAAAATAGGAGGAGAAAAATATTCTCCCACCCACTTCAGTCTCAATGGTGTGAGTCATATCTTGATTTTACCTCCAGGTTCAGAGAGAGGAATGTGACTCAAACCTGACCAATCACAGCATCCAATTGCCCTGGCCACAGAGATTGGTACAGGGATGAGAATATGACCTAGTAAGACCCAAATAGGCAGTACCATAATAGGGGCATTCTGTCAGGAGTATCATAATAGAGGCATTTTCTCTTTCTTGCTAAACTTGCAGTTGCTAGGACATAAGTCTGGAACTGCTGGATGATCATTTTACTTCTGCAATGTATGGAGTCACTGAAAATGAAATCAATACATAGCAAAGCAGAGTGGAAGGATGAGGGAAAAACATTCTGATGATACTGTTAGAATTCCTTGAGAATTTCATCTGAGCTTGAAAGGTATTTCTGTTATAAGAACCAAAAAATCACTCCTTTATTTAAGGTATTTGGGTCCATTATCACAACACCTACAATTGCAAGATTCCTGACAGACTCTTTAGTGTAGAGTTTAATGTCTAGCCTCACCTAGAAGGGATCTGGTTGCTGATTTAATTATCTTTTTATCATTGCATGTTTTGCTAATACTTTTAAAGTCACTTTTCAGTTGCAGCATGCTTTTTCATAATGTCACAAATGCAGTTAAACTATTAGCCTCTATTTACATTTGAGCTGTGACTTCCTGATTTTCCTAGAATATAGGCTAGCATGGTCTTTTAGACTCTAGAATCACTTCTCAAGGGAAATAAAAACAAAAAATAAAACATTGCTAGAGAGAACTAAAAGTAAACTGGCCCAACCACTAAGATGTCTACAGAGGACACTTCCTTTGGGGAAATGTTGGCTTGATCTGACAAAAACTACTTTTCCCTTTGCTCTTATGACTTGGCTAAGTCTTGCAAATGCAGCTTGAAATTCAAACAGGCATTACTAACTTTCTTTACCTGGAAGTGGGGCCCCACTGTACAAAGGGGATGTGAGCACTGGTGCCATTAGCTGCACTACTCATCTACCAATGCCTGCTCTTTTACTTTTAGCCCCGCATGGATGGCTTTGAAGAACAGCCTCATTGATGTATAAAAGCAGCTAAAAGCTTACTGTGTTCCCCTATATGGCATATCTGTTTTAAAGCAAAGTTTTATTTCAAGGTAAAGACCTGCAGGCATCAGCCAAAAATGAATGAGAAGGAATTTCTCAGCACACTGAAATCCTACCCATCCATTTTGCTTTTGAGTAAGGAGGTCCCTAATAATGGAAATGAAAGGGCAGACCCTTGGGAATCAAGTTCAGGTCATTCTCAAAGTTTTATCTTGATTTGGCACTGTAAAACCTGGCCCATTCAGGTCTCCTTCTGGAAGCAGGACTCAACCTTCGGGCCTTACTTCCTTTTGTCAGTGATCATCACTAGCAACCTCAATGTCCTCTCATCCTATTTAGTACATACACACACACACACACACACACACACACACACACACACCTGAAGTGAGGCAAAGTGATAATGAAGAGCCTCTCCTCCCAGGTCAGAACTTCTATCAGTGCCTCTGTTTTCTTTTCCCCCTATTACTTTTGCTGCTCTAATCTGCAGAACTCTGGATCATTACTCTCATGATCTGGCTTCACTGTCCAGCCTCACCCATCATGTAGAGTTCTGCCTTTGGCCAGCCTGAGCCACAATGGTAACCAACGCCCCATCCATGCCCACTCAACCAGAAGAAATGCCAGGAGTCTGGTACTGTGACCACCTGCTTGCTGGTCCAAGGCTGGACCACACTGCTGACAACTGCCTATATGTGCTTCGAAACGGTTGCATGGCATGTATTTAGACTTACAAAATCATGTTGCTCTCCCAAAGAAACAGCAGGACAAAGAAGGGAGAAATAAACAGGAGCATTGTTCTCTTTCGATAAGGCAAAATCTTTTGTTATTCTGAATCTAACTGTTTATAAAACAATGGATTGTTTTATTCTGTTTTATAAACAGAAGTTGTACATATGATATCCTACCATTTATTTAGCATGGATCAGAAACTGCTTTTGGATTCTTATATATTATATATTATTATTATATATTAGTGCTCAGCATTTCTGTTTAACTTTTACATGGAAATTAACTACTTGTGGTTTTTTTCCCCATTTCTCTCATATTTTGTTTAAAAGACATATTTACATTACCCAGCTCCTAGCAGAGGGCTTAGGCTGATATTTGTATTAAATAAACCCATAGTTTATCAATACATATTTATTGAGCATTTGGTATTTGCTTCAACTTTGTTCTGGTTACTTTGGGATTTACAGAAGAAAACTTTATGATATTCTCCCCTCCCTGGAGATTATGAAGCTTGTGGGTGGGGGTTGGGGGATAGGGAGTAAGATTAATGAGCACGAAGCAAATAGAGACAAGATATTTTATGATCAAGTGGTGCATTGTGAGCAATGGGCTGTGTTGGCTGCAAGGTTTTAAAAAACAAACAAAAGTTCCTGAGAAAAGTAAACTTTTTACAGTCATGAACTGAAATGAAAGAACACCAACAGGTTCACCTTCAGTTCATGCCAACTGCTGCCTACAATTTATCTCTTTACAGTTGCTCTGTCTAGCCCGGGATGCTGCTCGGCATCCAAGTTCCATCAAAGCCATTGAGAAATACCAGCAATCAAAGCATTATCCACCCCCGAGAGTTTCTTCCCAGCACTCAATATTTATTGTCCCATCTCTTTCAGCCTTTCACAGCTCCTTGTCGCCATTTCTCAAGCTATATCTCCCAGGACCTTTGTCGTCCATCTCCTTGATGTGGTTGGCCCAGTGTTCTACATGTATCATCACCCTCATCCTTCATCTTTGGTTTCTTTCTTTTATATTTCCCCTAATGATGATGATCGCATTTTACCAGGTATGTCCTCTGTATTAAATAAATTGTTTAGAGTGTAACTTATAGTATGCACGCTACTTTAGAAGCAATAGTTCAGATGTCCTTTGACATCAAAACACTTCTAGTTCATGGCTGTATCTCAATGTCTAGTGCTGGCAATTGGATGCTGGATGCATGGATTAACTCACCCTCCTAAAAATACCTAGTTCTCTCAAGAATGGCTGCTGTGGGCCTAAAAGGGATGATAGCACAGTGGAATGTCACATGACATCATCATGCTTTTGAAGCCAGGAAGAATACAGTGAAAATAACAAGAGAAGGATGGAAGCTCACACAATGTTGTGTAGTTATCAGGTGAAGTAACATAGTATGGAAACTAAGTGATCCTGGGAGGCAGAGTCAGGTTCTCAGCTCTGTCTATTGCTAGCTAGATGAGGAAGATTGAATCTCAGTAGGTGTCTTATAACACACCCACCTATCTCATGTTTGAAAAAGTGACCCAATGGGGCAGGCTTGTGTCTGTACATGTTGTCAGGACTTTTAAGACAGGATTGAATAGTTGGAATTTTTGGCAGAATACTAAATGCTAAATGTTTCTAAACAAGTTGTCAATGAGGGCAGGACGATCCCCAGTACAACAGGAGAATCCTTAGTGCCCATAAAGGCATCTGCATAAATATGCACACTGTTTTCCTGGTTACCCTTCAAATCTGTGTCATGTTTGAGGAGATCTGGTCACTGTCCAGACTTCACTCTCATTAGTTCACAAGGCAGTGTTCTCACATGTTACAGAAAATACGGGATGTTTGTCTGGTATTTGTTTGACCACATTTCTTCCCCTGACCTGTATGTAGCAAGAATTGCCCAAATCACCCAGCTTAGCATTAAGCCTGACCACCACAGCCATAAAATTATAGATTCTTGGTCATAACAAAATTAGTGCACACATAGCTTGTATGTATAATTTGGCAGTGTGTCTGTGAAGGGTGTTTGGTACCCAGGGAACAGCCACATACCAACTGAAAACCTCTACTTTACAGTGAGCTTTTCATAACATTATGGCCATGAGAGGAAGTGAGAAAAGTATGAATAACCTGACCTTAAAACTATTCTTTTGCTTGAGTATGTTTGATATTATAAACATAAATGTATTATAAATATATAATATAAATAATTTATATATAAACACAAATATATAATATATAAATTTATAATATATAATAAATTGTAATAATATGTAAATAACATAGTATATGATACATTATAATAATTTGTAAGTATTATTATAATATAAATATTTATATAAATATATATATTTTAAAGGAGTTTTGGTTGAACTCGCTATGAAAATAAAGCCTAGGGGATCCCTGGGTGGCTCAGTGGTTTAGCGCCTGCCTTCAGCCCAGGGCATGATCCTGGAGCCCCGGGATCAAATCCCACATCAGGCTCCCTGCATGGAGCCTGCTTCTCCCTCTGCCTCTTTCTCTGTGTCTCTCATGAATAAATAAATAAAATCTTAAAAAAAAAAAAAGAAAAGAAAGCCTTGATTAATATCTATGAAGAGGTCCCATACTCAGACTGAACAGAAGTTTCAAGAATTCAAATGAAAGGAGTGGGGATATGTAAATAAAGTCAATGACTAAAAGGGGCCAATTATCATGGCATAGGCAATATCTGCCCCCATTCTCAGCCTCTATGATGGTGTGCTTGGGAAATGAACCTGTCAACATTTACACTCAAATTCTTCAAATTCAATGCCATTACATCCTCTAGTCCAGATGAGATGTGGCCACTTTCTCTCAAATTTCGTATTATAAATGTTGCTGCTATGAATATCTTTTTGCCATTTTTTAAATTTATTTTTTATTGGTGTTCAATTTGCCAACATATAAAATAACACCCAGTGCTCATCCCGTCAAGTGCCCACCTCAGTGCCCGCCACCCAGTCACCCCCACCCCCCACCCACCTCCCCTTCCACCACCCCTAGTTTGTTTTCCAGAGTTAGGAGTCTTTCATGTTCTGTCTCCCTTTCTGATATTTCCCACTCATTTTTTCTCCTTTCCTCTTTATTCCCTTTCACTATTTTTTATATTCCCCAAATGAATGAGACCATATAATGTTTGTCCTTCTCCGATTGACTTATTTCACTCAGCATAATACCCTCCAGTTCCATCCACGTCGAAGCAAATGGTGGGTATTTGTCGTTTCTAATGGCTGAGTAATATTCCATTGTATACATAAACCACATCTTCTTTATCCATTCCTGGTAGATTTCTTACCAAAAATGCATAACCACAATCTAATCATGAGAAAATTTAAGACAAACCCAGTTGGATGGTCTACAGATTAAGACCAGCATTCTGCAAAACTTTCAAGGCCATGAAAGATGAAGAAAGACTGAAGAACTGTCATGCTTAGAGAAAATTTGGAGGGATGAGGGCTAAATGTCATGTAGGATACTGGATTAGATCCTGGAATAAAAAAATCCCATCAGTGGACAAACAGGTAAAATCTAAATACAGTTATAGTTAGTTAATAGTATTGGAGTAATGCCAATCTCTTAGTTTTGATATTTGTGCTATGGTTATGCAAAATGGTAATATTTGGGGCAGCTGGTGAAGGATATATAGGCATCCTTTGTATTTGTTTTGCAACTTTTCTGTTAAGTCTATAATTACTTCAAAGTAAAACGTGTAAAACAAGTATTTCAAGGGTTGATCACTCATTCTGGCTTATGCTGGCCTTGCCTTTGTTCCATCTTCTCCTTGATGTTCATCACATAGCAATGTACTCAACTAATGTTGGGAAAGGAAAGAATGTAGTAAGGCAGAAAGTACCCGGGACTGGGTCATGTGCCTAGACTGCAAAGTGGGACGGCTCCTCCCAAAGTCGGAAGCTCTGACTAGCAACAAGGACTTTAATTCCAGTTCTGGCTTCATCAAATTGTTATTTTTGATGATATGAACTTGTGAAAGTTGTTCAATCATTTCTATCATAGAAATGAGCATAAATAGCGACCTCTTCTCCCTCACTCTTGGGGCCATTGTTAGGTTCAAAGGCCATAGTGAGAGTCTGAGCCAACATAATGCTAGAGGCATTCCCTTACTCAGAATTCCCACTGCATTTACTGCATGTCTAATTCATTCACTTTTGTGAACAGTGGTATACAGTGGTGTTTTAGGAGGGGTGGCGTGTGTAGTGGTTAGGACCCCAGGCTCTGGGTTTATATTGCCCAGTTCCCATCCTAATGCCACTGCATGCTCATGGTGGTGTCATTTTCTCACCTATAAAAATGAGGGTAGTGACAGGACCTAACTCATAGGGTTGTTGTAAGGATTAAAGGAGGTAATATTCATAAAGCTTTTAATCTTGCAACATGATAAACACTATAGTGTTTTCTCTTAACATTACATTAATGTCATTTTTCTTGATACTTCATGGCAATATTCAGAATACTATTGAACTCCTCCGGGTATAGCAACTTCTGCCTTCCTTTCTAAACAGTAGGTTTTTTGAGGGCAGGGATGTACCTGGCTTGTGCTTCAGCCTTCTGCAGCACGATGCCTTGTGCTGAGGAGCTACTCAATAAATATCTGATGATTGATTGATTCATAAAGCCCTAAAGCCAATGTTCTCTTACTTCGCAATTTTGCTTCAGGCCAACTTGTCATCTGTGTATATTTAAACAAACTTAGAAAATAGAAAATTCTCTAGTGCTAGAACTGGTCTTTCCTGAACTCTGTCAGAGTTTGCTATGGGAGTCATTAGCTTTTTGACACCTCTTCCTCCCATTCCTCTCCACCAAAAATCGCCTGTCAGCACCACGTCTGAGAAGACAAACTCAGAAATAGCACGCCGACACTCAATCTTTGACTGTACTCTGCCCTTCCCTTTCCTCTTGTCTGGAAGAAAAAGAAAATCCTGCCATACACTTCCCCAGATTATCTCTTTATGTTCTTTTGTCCTTGTTTCCAAGAATACATATTCAGAGTCAACTTGAGCTTCAATGCTCGGCAATTACTAAAGAAAGAAAATATCATCCTCCTCGTTAAGCATTTGGGCCACATTCTTCTTGGTGCTCCCACTTTCAGTATCTAATGTGCAGCGCTCTTTCGGTACCCTTAAAGATATACTTGTTTCCTTACTGAATGCATTATTCCATAGAAGAAAAAAATACCATCTTTCAATTTATGAATCACTCTTATCTTTACTCTTCACCTTTCCTTCTCTTTGTGTTTCTTCCACTTACATACTTCTAAATTATTTCTGGCCAAACATGAGGCAGCCAAGTTGTGATCCTGGGTCCGCTGCTATCATTATAATGGTTCCTTTGGTGCCATTTGTACGAAATGAAGTCCCATAGATTCAGGAACAAGGCAACCTCCTTTCATTTTTGCAGATAGCAGTGATTTTGCTCAAGAATTATCCAAATGCTGCCCCTCTTCCCAACCCTGGTTGTCATCTCTCTCCAATATATTATTTCTTCCCATTTCGCCCCTATGACTCAGTAGTGGAAATAGTTCATGATTCCAAGAGGCTTTATTGCTCTGCTTACCCTAAAAAGTGTCCCAGAATGACAGGAGTACTTCCCAAGCCTCTGGTATGGGGAGAGGAGAAAATTAAACACTAGCCCTTAAATCCTCCAAATCTTCTCTCCTTTCCTTCCATGCCTAACTCTGGTGGGCCAAAACCATGGGCTTGTGGGAGACAGAAAGGAATGTAGCCTGAGATGCACTGACACCTGAATGTGCATGTGTGCAAATGCATGGGCACACTCCAAAGACAGTGGCTACTCCTACATAAGACACTTCACTTATCTGTGGTGGAATGGAGATCAAGGCAGCCAAGAGAGGTATAAGGTCTAGATTTGAAGAACCTACACTGAGTCTCAGTTCTACCACCTTCAGACTCTCTTCCATGAACTTGATCAAATCATGAATGTGATCATCCTTGGAAAGGGGAGAGACAACTCACATCTTCACTGGGCTGTCATGGGGATCAAGACCCTCTGCACTTGTCAAAGCATTTACAAATAGCAAAATAATACTATGTAGATGCTATTATTCAAGAACAGAATTTATAGAAATGAATAAAAGTATAGTTATCAATATGGCCATTCAAATAAAGTAATCAATATGATTTTTGTTTATTATGTGGGCAAGAAGCATTGGAGAAGGTCCTTGGCCACAGAAGCTTAAAGTCCAGTTGAAGACAAAACTGGCACAGCTTGTCCAAACTCACACAGCTGAACCCATGAGAAAGCAGAGAAAATCTGGAGCTAAATTTTGTGCTGTGGCATATTCTGCAATGGTGTTAAGATTTCAGAGATTTAAATACCTCAGTAGGAAATAATAACATTGTTCATACACTGCTCCTTCTAAGTCCTGGTAATTCTTTTTTTTTTAAGATTTTATTTATTTATTCATGATAGAGAGAGAGAGAGGCAGAGACACAGGGAGAGAAGCAGGCTCCATGCAGGGAGCCTGACGTGGGACTCGATCCGGGGTCTCCAGGATCACACCCTGGGACGAAGGCAGCGCCAAACCGCTGGGGCCATCGGGGTTGCCCAGTCCTGGTAATTCTTTAACTAGACAGCAACAAAGGTGATATGTGAGATGTGGGCACTTCCTAGGCATCCACTTCCCTCACACTCTTGGCCACCATGTTCTTCTACCATCATCAGCCTCTTGTCACAGAGTGGTGGGAACAGGATAGAAGACTGGAGAGAGGGCAGCCTGGGTGGCTCAGCGGTTTAGTGCGCTGCCTTCCACCCAGGGCCTGATCCTGGAGACCCGAGATTGAGTCCTACGTCAGGCTCCCTGCATGGAGCCTGCTTCTCCCTCTGCCTGTGTCTCTGCCTGTCTCTCTCTCTCTCTCTCTGTCTCTCATGAATAAATAAATAAAATCCTTAAAAAAAAAAAAGAAGACTGGAGAGAGCAAGCTGTAGGGTCAATCAGCCTTGTTCAAATCATACCTCCCAAATGTAATAGCTGGGGACCCTGGGCAAGTTATTTGCTCTCTTTGAGTCTTGGGTGCCACAAGTGTACCTATCTATCATAGGAAGGTGGGGATGGTACATGAACACATGTTAGATACTAAGAACAATGCTTGGCCTATGATATGTACTCAGTAAAAGCTACTTATCATAGGTACTAACACTGTTATAATTACTATTACTGTAATGGTAGTATTTCCCAAAGTGTCTTCAGAAGATACTAGTCCTGCAAAATATTCTTCACAGGGTGGGTTCTGTGGCTGAAATATATGGTAACTGCTACATTTACATGTAAAAATGTGCATGAGCATTCAGACATATGTGAAATCCTTAAAAAAAGATAATTAACAGACCAACTAGGTTGTCTAACATACCTGGTCATGTGGCCCTTGGTTCCTACATAACACCAGTAACCTTAGACCTCCTCCATAAAGCACATGTCAGGGAACTTATTCCAAGGGAGTGAAAGAAAGGGAGGATATCTCCAATTTATAAATATTCTTTTTTTTTAATTTATAAATATTCTTAGTTTAGTTAAGGGCTATAGCAACAAGGAAATCAATTAGAAGTATTAACCATATTGTGAGTGATTTGTTAAAAAGTTGTCAAATAAACAGTTTGCATATTTTAATGTAATTATCAGCTCTTTATTTGATTGATTAAAATTGACTAAAATATTGAATTTTCTCTCTGGCTGTCAATTCACCTGCAATTTTAGAGAGAGCTTAAAATTGTGTCATTCTCAATCTCACTAATGACAAAAAGGCCACAAGGAATGCGATAAGGAATACATGAGTCTCATCCATCAGCAAACAAAAGTTAGGGATAACTCCCAAGAGAGCTTAGCTAAGCCTGAGACATAGGAAAAACCTTTAAAGAAGGATATTTAAGAATAATTTATCTAATTTAGAATTTATCTAAAACATTTCAGCTTTTCTCATCCTTGGAACAATTAATTTCATAAACTGAAATGCCATTTTATGAAGCAATTTTAGAGTCAATGTGTCTGGATGCAGTGATCATTATCACCTTAATGTCCACCTTCTATCTCTTTAAAAATATGTTACCATTGCCAGTCTCTGCGCAGACCCACCTTGACATGCCACCTTTTCAGAAGATGTGCCTTTAACAAAACATTGGGAGAGGTATCAGGAAAGAAGGTAAGGGTAGCAGGATCTAATAGAATTTAACTTCCAATATTGTCTCTAGGTATGTATACATGATATTTAGGAGGCCTTCCATTCAGGGCATTTCCAGTGCTGACATTCGAAAGCACTAATTCATGTTATACCTGTGTTTTAACTCTTTCCTCTTTCTTTCCTTAGATAGTCAAGAAAAGTAGCTTTGAGAAATAAAAGCTGCTGTTAGGTTCTTATTTTAGTCATCAACTGGTGATAGAAAGTTTCTTGTTAAATTTGAACTTTCCAATATATGTTTTAATGATAGTTCCATAATTGGTAACTTGGCCTCTCTTGAAATAAAATTATTGCATCAGAAGAGCAACACAGAACCATAATCAGTTAAGATGCCTTCACTCAATAGAGTGTATCAAGGGAATGAGAAAATGGACTTCTAAGAGTGACAAAAAAGGAGAGACAGGATGCAAGAAGCTATTCAGGACCCAAGCAAGTCACACCTTTCGGGAGCTCTCTAGATAACTGGAAGATCATGAAGAAGTACCAAGTTCCACTGGAATTCAAAGAGATCAAAGGGGTGGAAATGAAGGCAATGTATCTGTTTTTTTGTTTTTGTTTTTTTTTTTTTTTTTGCATGATGGGGATTTGGGCTGGCCTTAACTTTGACACCTCATTTCTATTCAGCAGTATTAACCATTCCTGTTGCTTTTTAATTCCCAGTGAGGGATCAACAATCCAAATCTTTCGATAAGGATTTGCTCCATTTGCTCCTCTTGTCCTCCACTATCTGAAATCTAGGGAATTTTAGATAGACAGTACCACCAGTCTCTTCACCAAGGAAAATCAAGGGACCTGGAGGTGGTGGTGGTGGACATGTGTTTAGGCTTCTCCAGGAGATACTTCAACCCAGGATAGAACCATCTCTCAGGTTCTCAATGGGTAAGGCCAAACCAGGTGTCAAGAATAAAAAAATAGAATGACTATCCAAGTCTGAATGGCTGGAGACAATTCAAAGGGCTTAGTCTTATAAGATCTACGAAGGGCAGGTATCTGGGCCTTCCTATTTTCTCTGTGCCTGCAGGCATCTGAAATGTGAAGGGCAGAGAAGCTGCCCATGAGACTGTGCCAGGGACACCACTGACTAGGGCTTGGGGGCCAGTGGCATATGGGTTTTCTTTTTAAATATATATATTTTTCATCTCTAAAACCACAAGTATTTGAAATACTCCCAAAGGAATGAAATCTCAGACCTGTGGAATGTCAGTCGTGGAAATTAAATGGCCACCACGTGACCTAGCAAATGCCACTGTGGAAAATAAACATATGATGCTGAGCAGACCCACTGTTTACTCTAACATTTTGAGATGACAGGCAATCACTTTCCAAAACCACGGCCAGAGGTAGAGCTCTCAGAAGGCTTAAATCAAGAGTCTTTTAAAGCAAATTGACTATTCGGCTGTGATTCTTCAGCAAATTAAGGATCTGCTCTTGAATGCTGGACAATGAAAGCCCGGACAAAGCTAAACACACACAAGCACACTCTTCCTTTTTGGCCACAAAAAAACCATGCTGTTAAGTACAGTCTTGCTCAATCCTACTTGCAGCTGTGCAAAACCAAGATCTTTTTATTTTAAAGGAGCAAATCCTGTAGCCTAACTCTGGTGTGATGCTACAGGGAATGTGAGCCAGGGATGGGAGGAGGAAACATCAGGGTGATAGAAAGTGCCAAAGGACGGAAAGAAAGGATGGGGAACAGAAAGGAGAGCTGAAAAGGATACAAGGGAAAGAGAAAGGGTGGCACAATATGAAGAGAATGATAAAGAAGGGAAAAGGAGAAAGAGAATGGGAAAAAAAGAGAAGGAAAGAAGTGAAAAATGGAAATGAGTGTGGGGAGAGAATCAGCAAAATGGCTAAGATAAGGACCAAAGGGGGAAAACAGCATTTTCAGTCCTGAAAATGGGACTTTCATAGAAGCCCCCTCGTCCCTTCAAATAGCATTACTAATGCAGAAGACTTGGCCAGCATGGCACCACACAGCTGGAATCAATTGGAGTGAATGTGGGCGGCTGCCCAGGCCGGCTCTGGGGAAGCAGTGGGAAGCCCTGCCCTCTGGTTTGGCAAGGTCTGGCTCAAGCCTGCCAGAATCATCAGCCTCTCTGGGGCAGCAAGAACTTGGCCTACCCTAGCCTTCAGCAGCCCTGGACCCAGGCCCATGTGGACCGCTCAGGCCCTGCTTGCTTTTTCACCTGAACTGCTAGAATATTAAAATAGGGTAATTTCTCTCCTCAGGAAGAGATAAAGAAGTAAGGATTCTTCCTGGAGAAAAGCAAAATCCAGTCAACTGCCTTTAGGCCTTCAAAGCACTGGAATAGAAGTCCAGTGTTTCACAGTATATAGCAACAAAATCTTGGCCAAACTGCACAATTGGATGGTTACTATTTATACCTCTCTTCTCTCCTCATCCTCAGGGCTGCTTTCCAA
The DNA here is from genome assembly GCF_048164855.1 of Canis lupus baileyi. NCBI lineage: Eukaryota > Metazoa > Chordata > Mammalia > Carnivora > Canidae > Canis > Canis lupus. Next base: position 35,654,805 of record NC_132843.1, on the reverse strand, counting down.
ATTTTGAGCATCTCAGCTCATTCGATTAAAGTATGTGTGTGGCCTACAATGTGCTGGGTCCCTGGCTCTGCTCAGGGGATGCTGAATAACAGACACATGCCTGTTTTCAAGTTACTTGCAAGCTCTTCCACATTCCTGTGTCTCTCCCTAAAGTCTCATGATGTTAAGTCAAAACCAAAAGAGCAAGGACTTTAATGAGTTTACAAAATTGAAGTAAATCTATTTGTTCTCTAAAGATAAGACCTGGAGCTAGAGGTTCAGTTCCATCTTTCAAATGGCTTGGGGTGGAGGTGAGGGAGAGGGAATGTATACTCATATTTGAAAATGATTAAAATGAAAATTTAATTCTTGATTATCCTTGTAACAGCTGCTGATGGAAAATCATGTGTGCACCAAATTTTAAAGTGCCTGGGTTCTGTGCTTTCAAATTAAGATTTTTTTATGCAGGCATTTGATTTTTAAAGTTATAATGAATGTCTGTTTTCAAAGCATCCAACATAATGCAAATAGCAAATACTTTAGTACTCTGCTTATTTTTCCAAATCTATGGATCTCTCTCAACTGCTTTGAGCTGTTTCTTGGTCTGTTTTAAGTCTATCATCCATTATGTTTCTTGTCATTACACTGCTCCTTCCTGCATCTCAATACTGGGCCAATGGGATGCTCCCCTTATCAGACTGTTAGGTCAAAGGTTCTTAGAGTGTGGTCTCCCAGCCAGCAGCAGCACCATCAACTGGGAACTCATTATCATTGCCAATTATTGGGCACCACTCTGACCTGTGGAATCAGAAACCAGGTGGGTTCTGACAAGTCCCTCAGGAGTTTCTGATGCTCAGTCTGAGAATGTGGGTTATAGGAAGGAACTGGGAACTAAACTGAAGCAGAAGAAGGTTGTAGGGTGGCAAAGCTCAACCTTTTTAATTCTGTCAGTCACAGATTTGCTTCCTGACCACCCCAACTCCCATCCCTTTTGAACACTTCTCCTTATTTTAGCCTATCAGTAGAAATGGAAGAAATATGTACCCAGTCATGCTTCCTAATTACTTCTGACCTTTCTCCATTGAGCACTCTTGCCTGTAAAAAGAATTCCATGTCAAAATTGCTTTGAGTATGTTGGCATTAGGTAAAACCTGAAGTGACAATAAGTAGCTTTAATTTTAATGTTTCTTCTCAACTTGGGTTTATGGAAAGCCTGAAGGTTCTCAAGTTTGAATAGCACTGATGTAGAACAGCAGGAATCACAGATACCGCTCTATAGACTGTTCTGATCTGTGATTGAGTTCTTATTAGAACAAAGCAAAATGTTCAAGTGAAGATGTTCAAGTTATTTTGCACTTCTTTGTTTTTTTAAAAAGGCCAGATAGGGGGATCCCTGGGTGGCGCAGCAGATTGGCGCCTGCCTTTGGCCCAGGGCGCGATCCTGGAGACCCAGGATGGAATCCCACATCGGGCTCCCGGTGCATGGAGCCTGCTTCTCCCTCTGCCTGTGTCTCTGCCTCTCTCTCTCTCTCTCTGTGTGTGACTATCATTAAAAAAAAAAAAAAAAAAAAAAGGCCAGATGGTCAATTTAAATGACTCTGACTCTTTAGGGTCTGAGATTATGGCCTTCAATTTTTTTTGTTATTAACATGTTCTCTTTTCTTAATCTCTACATTTTATCAAAGCAAAAATTAGAAACCCTAAAAGACACCCCTGTTAAAAAATTATTGGAAGTAAAATGCAAAAAGTCTAGGAAACACAGTTATAAGTCATTTCTAATGTCCCTGTATGCTTTCAAATTTCTGTGGTCTCATACTCATCTCTCTACTATCCCAATCTCAGGTGAAAACAAGATTTCATGGGCACCTGGGTGGCTCAATGGTTGAGCATCTGCCTTCTGCTCAGGTAGTGATCCTGGGGTCCTGGGATTGAGTCCTGCATCAGGCTCCCTGTGAGGAGCCTGCTTCTCCCTCTGTCTGTGTCTCTGTCTCTCTCTCTGTGCCTCTCATGAATAAATAAATAAAATCTTAAAAAAAAACAGATTTCAATCTTTAGATTTCTCTTATAATACAGTCAATTCTTGTTTTTTTTTCATGAATAAAATAAAAGCCTATGGTTCTGATATAGATGTTAAGAAGGTAGAATCTGTCCAATCCAGAGTTTGATATGAGGCTCAAGGCACCCCTGGTATAATCCTCATTGTTGGTAACAATGGCAACCCAGGTCTTTATATTGTAGAAATAGCTTTTATCAGTAACAGAGCTTTCTGAAGCAAGTTATGCATTAAAGCAAAGGACTCAAAAGATATGTGTTTCTTTCATCATGATTTTAATGTTTTATAAGCTAATGCTTCTCTATTTCTTTAAGCTCCAGACCAGGAAAAAATTATAGTTTGCCATATAGTTAGGTGGAGGCTGCCATTTGCATAGATGCTCTATTAACTGCCTGTTAGAGGCTGAATTGTGTTCTCCCCAACTTCATATTTTAAAACCCTAATCCCACAGAATGTGATTGTATTTGGAGACAGGGTCTTTAAAGAGATAATCAAATTAAAATAAAGTCATTAGAGTGGACCCTCATCCAATATGACTAGTCTCCTTACAGAAAGAGGGAATTAGGGAACACCCAAATACAGAGGGAAGACCATGTGAAGACACAGAGAGAAGGAAGCTGTCAGTAAGTCAAGGAGAGAGGCCTCAGAAGAAACCAACTTCAGTGACACTTTGATATTGGGACTTCTAGCCTCCAAAATTGTTGAGGAAATGAATTTCTGTTGTTTAAGGCAACTAATCTGTAGTATTTTATTATGGTAGCCTTAGGAAACTGATACACTACCTGTCCTGAGGATCAGAATGCATTTTCAAGGGAAGAATTCTCTTCTGACAGGGAAGATAGTTTGAGTTCTTTGAATACAGTGGGAAAATCTTGGAGTAAGATTCTTCTGTCTGTAAGTGAATTATGAGGTTTTTTTCAGCCTTGTTTCATAGTATATATGATCTTATAATCTTTTATATTCTGAACGATAAACACTCCTTCCTAGAATGATAGAGTTGAAGAGATTTCACAGATCGTCTGGTCTATCTGCCTTTCCCACCCTTTGTTTATAGAAAGAAAACTGAAGTACTAAAAGGTTAAGCAATTGTGTGGGGTCACTGGCTAGTTATTGACAGAGACAAACTTTGGTTCAAAGTATTGATCCCAATCCTAGTTTCCTTTGCCATATCAGTCTACCTTTAATTCTTTTTCTGCACATATTTACTGAATTACTAATATGCAAGGTGCTGTGATATAGGCTTTAGGTTAAGGATGGCATTTCTTAATCAAAAGTATGCAACAGAAGCACACAGTGAGATTTTTCAAAATTTAGATGCCAGGCACCAACTTCAGACCTACTAAATCCAAATGTGATAGAGTGTGAAAATGAGTGGAGTGTCAAAACCAGATGGCATATGTATGGCTATCTTTTTAAGAAAGTGCAGAACTGGGGTGCCTGGATGGCTCAGTAAGTTAAGCGTCTGCCTTTGGCTCAGGTCATGATCCCAGAGTCCTGGGATTGAGCCCCATGTCGGGCTTCCTGCTCAGTGGGGAGCCTGCTTCTACCTCTCCCCACTGCTTCTGTTCTCTCTCTCTCTCTCTCTCTATTTCTCTCTTGCTTACAAATAAATAAATAAATAAATAATAAGAAAGAAAGAAAGAAAGAAAGAAAGAAAGAAAGAAAGAGCAGAACCATGAATATACTATTTGCTACTCCTTCCCTCAGTGTATGAGAGTTCCAATTTCTCCACATCCTCACCAACACTTGAGATGGTCATTCGTTGTCATGTCAGTGCCACTTGTGCTGTTATAGCATAATGTTTGTAATGTTTGCATTTTATTTCATAATATAATTAGCCCCTTTTCTACTGATGGATATTTAGGTGATCCAAATCATTTATTATGAGAGTATTGCCTAACATTGTACAGCCACTTTACATATTGATCCACTACATTGCCAGTTTTCAGAAGCCATCATTCACAATGCAGTTTACATAAAGATATCCTAGACTTGTCCATTTGAAGAGCCCAAGTTTTCATACATTGGAGAAAGAGTTTCTAAAAGGCATAGTCAAACTGCCAAAGACGATATGCATTTAACTGCCTGTAACTGGGCACAATTTTTTCAGAAAGATGATAGTAGGAGCAAAGGGAATAGGTAAGATCAACCACAGAAAATTTGAAAATTTGAAGGATGAGAAGAAAGCATGTATAAAGACAGACTATGAAACACCAACATTTAAAGTACAGAGAGAGAGAAAAGAAAAAGTGAATGACATGAGAGGCCAGAGGAGAAAGAGAAGTGGACATTCAGAGTGGTTGAGTGACTTATCCAGTGCTGCTCAGCTGGAGGCCAGCCAAGCACAGAGGAGATCTGACAAGGCCCTATCAGTGCAATTGACTTTTGGGGCAAGTACTTTCTGTTTAAATTCCTTCTTGCCTACATCCTTCCTCCACTACCCCTTCACAATCTTCTGCATATTCATTTGTTTATCTTTATCCATAGCTATTCCCTTCCCACCTGACTTGTCTTTATGGAGGAGAAAACCAGAAAGCTCAATTTCTCCAGATCCAGCTCTGATAGGCACAAGCCATGCAATCTTGTGAGTCAGCTGCCTCTCTGGTAGGTCACTGGTAATGAGATGTGCTTTGAGGATCAGGTGGGAGTATAGGTGTCAAAGATACAGAAATGCTCATAGCCACAGTGGGAGAAGATGCAAAAAAGGTGCCCCAACATCACTGAAAGCCCAAACAATTGACTCCATGGTGCCTTGAATTGACCAAACTTGATAATATGTTGCAAGATGATAAGGATAGTAACAATGACATCCATTTTGTAAAAGAAGCCTAGTTTTTGCAGGATCACTCATTCAGAGTGATGTCCTCCTATAAGTGCCTAGTGCTCTACAAATACTTCTTAAAAAAGATTTTATTTATTTATTCATGACAGACACATAGAGAGAGGCAGAGACATGGGCAGAGAGAGAAGTAGGCTCCATGAGGGAGCCCAATGTGGGACTCCATCCTGGGACTCCAGGATCACGCCCTGGGCCAAAGGCAGACACCCAACCACTGAGCCACTCAGGTGTCCCACCTACAAATACTTGTACCCTGCAGGATTAGTCACATAAATTTCTCATAATATAAGCAAAGCACCTGAAACAGTGGCTAGCATGTAGCAAGTGATCTCTATAAGGTAAACAATATGATCACTGTTGAATATCAGGATATGACCTGATTTTGTAATGTTTGGCTTCATTTTAGCACCTCAGTGGGAGAACAATGCCCACCTGTAATATAAAAGATCATGTATCACAGGAGGGATACGGAAAGAATGGGAAGTTTTCTTTAATTACTCCGACTTCATTGTATGGAAGAGCATACAGCTTCTGTCTGCATAAATATTTTGTGTGACAACATCAGACAAGAAACGCTTATTCTCACCCATGGCCTGACCTGAAGAATCCAGAATTAGAGCTCTAGCTATGTTGTACAGCCTACCTGTGTTTACATGAAGAGGTGATTGTAATGCCAAGACTCCAAAGCTGGCTTACAGCTGCATAAATGGGGATGGGGAGGGTACATATATGTGGGAAGAGAGATCAAGGCAAAGGGACAGAAACCCAGGGAAGGAGAAAAATGGGAACCTCAGCCCCAGAAAAAAAATGACAATTTGTTTCTCTTAATCTCCTGAGGATTTCCTAAGAAACTTCTCTCTATAGTCTTCCACTAACTCTTTGAGGAGAGTTGTGAGTATGATTTCTCAAGGGACCTATACATTTCCCCAGTTAACTTGACTCAGGCATCTTATCTTCCAAGTTTCCAGTAATGTTCACAACTGGCTTTTGGTTCAGGGAAAGAGATCTATAAACATAACATTTCTTTCTCTCCAAGATGTCTCAGACCCCAAAAAGGAACTAGGTAGGAGAGGTTTCTGTGATAAAATCAGGAGGACTCAGCCCTTTTGATCTCCTGGACCACTTCTCACTACCAGACTGGCACTGTGCAGGGGGGTTTCCTATGGACAACCCTGACCTCACCCTATCCACTACGAGTTATTTCTGTAGATCAGGGACATGGAAAGGACATTTAGAAAATAGGCAGAAGGGTCAATGAGTACAGCAAGAGGATGAAGAAGAAAAACTCCAAGATGAGAGATGAAAAGAATGATGAAAAAATTAGAGCAAAGGAAGGGAAGAAAAAAGAAAAGGGAGAGTAGAAAAGAAAAAAAAGAACAAAGAGGGAAAAGAAATAAAATAGGTTACATGTGATAATAAAACATCTTAAAAGTGGTCATGGAAGAAAAAACAGCTGAAAAAACAAATGAGGACTAATTAAAATATACCCTCAACTGCATGCATGCATGGGTGTTTGCCAATGGTATCCTTGATCTACGACCCAAAGATCAAACCAGAGCTAATGCTGTGAAAAGGAAAGTATTAATATACATAGATGCTCATTAGGACTACTTAATGCCTCTTGATTTTAGCTACTAGTTTCTTTAAAGTGACCACACCTTAGTAGAGTTATCGAGGTATGCTAGTAAACCATATTGTTTGAATTTCCACAGGTGGGTTTATATGCCATTTCTTCTATTTCAAATCCAGGATCTGGCCTTAGTGATGATCCTTCTTTTCTTCTGGTGGTTATTAGGTCTGTTTTATATTGAGTCAATGTCTCTGATTCATGGAATGAATTTGACATTTTCTATACTAGTAATGAAAGTCATTGTTGCTGAGCATTACAGCTGGAAGGAGGAGAGACACCATTCATTGGACCTATGAGGAGACAAAGACCAGAGGAGCCAGGTGTTTTTCAGGAGGCCAAATACTACAGTTCTGCCTCTAGTAAAACTCAAGCAAGTCACTCAACCTCTTTGAGCTCAGTCATATCTGCTCTCAAAGGAGAATAATATATCTGCCTCAAGGATTTTTGAGAAGATTAAAAGAAAGAAGGCTTGAAATATAAATAGCAAAAACCCAAGAAAGTGCTCAATAAATGTTAAGCACATGTGCATACACATATACACAGTTAACAACACCTTACCCCTTGCATCTACATGCATGGCAGATGAGAAATAAGGCTGGAGTGTAGCCCCCAACCTTAGTGTCCTCATCAGGGCATCCCAGGTATATAGCCAAGTCCAAATATAAGATAACAGAAAAAGAGTAAATGAGTGAGCATATTAATTAATGTTCTTCCCTAGATTGAAAAATATGTAAAAATATTTTTATAAAAGTCCTTAAAGAAGGAAACGATTATGTCAAAAATATGTTTATGTAAAAATCCTTCTCGTTGATACTGAGGCAAACTCATATGTGAACAGCTGACAGTTGCTCCTGAGTGAGTGTTGCTTACACACATGTAGAGACACATGCATATATACAGTCCTGTGATGACTATCTTGGAGGCAACCCCACAAATAAATCTGGGTCCCTTCTATTTCCTTGAAAAGACACTAAAGGGAATTTAAAAGAGAAAAATTATGGAAAGTGGACAGCAATGAAAATATCATTTCACTCAGGTTCATAAATCATTTAAAAAATTCTCCTTTCATTTCCCACCACCCAGCAGATTTATTGAAAATTTATCACCAGTCCTTTCAGGGAAACTTTCCCTTGTTGAGAAGAGAGAAGATTTTGACCTAAATTGCCTAAGAGCTAAGCCAGAATACCATTGTAGTCCTGCGGCTCTGTTTCAAAACTAGCCTGTATTTTAGAGAATTTCAAACATCCAAGTCACTTCCAGTCAGTGGAGCTAAAATTGGGCAGGGTGGAACTGTGGCTGTCAGAACTGATAAACATTTCCTGAATGCCAATTGGTTGGAGAACCATGTCTCTGAATGCCATTAAAAAAGTCTGAAGTCTACCTCAACACATAACCCCAAGTTGCAATTGCTTGTCAGGAAATTGAGACTTTGTTTGAACAAGCTCAACCAATATTTTAGTCCCTTTTTCTGTGATGCAGGGCTCTTATGAGTAGTGAGACCTCTGGAAGAACAGGCCAAGTCTTCTGGTTTGGTACCAGGAGGAGAATAATAAAGTTCAAATACCTTGATCTCTGGGACCAGGATCTTTCTGTATGGACCGATGCCTTCCGTGGGCATCAGAAAGTCTCCAGAAGAAATAAAAATCAGATCAAAGCATGCATTATGTGCTATGGTAGGACAAAATAGGTTTGACAAAGACTAAGACCTTTTTCTGTGTTGGAGGAATTTTGTTCTCTTAGGCAAAGTTTATCTTTGGCAAAACTGGAAGAGGATGTTTCTTTTGCCACTTGCCTCCCTCCCTCCTTCCTTTACTGTGCAGTGACCACAGCCAGCTATTTATTTACTGCACAAATTCAGACCAGCCTGCTACACTCTATTCAAGGTGGTATTTAATATACATTTCTGCCCCTCCCCGCTAAAAGTCTTACTGATAGGAAGAAGTCTTCTGTTCCTGAGACAAATCTAACCTAAGCTGGTTTGGGCACAAAGTGACTTCTAGCTTACCTGGCTACTGAAAGGGTGTGGGTGTCCCGGGCCTCAGCAACACTTGCAATTGAGGACTATAATTCAGCCACCTTCCTCATTCTCTCCCTCTCTTCTATGCTTCTGCCTAAGTCACCTCCATTCTCTCCATTTTAGATTGGCTTCTTTTATAATGGGGCACATGGTTACCTACAATTCCAGTGCTTCATACCAGATCATCAGAGAGCTTCTACTCTTCTGGAAGTCAAATTTTAAAATGCTGAGGAAGGGCTTGACTGGGCTGATGTAAATAAGGTGGACATGACCAGAATAAGCAACCAATGACAGCAGAGTAAGGTTCTACAATTGGTCCCACCTCTTCAGGGGGTAGATTTGTCTGAAAATGGCAGCTCCCATTTGAACTCCTCAGGGGAAAAAGTGAAAGGGAGTATTTCTGGAAGAAGGAAGTAGATAGGAAGTTGTAGACAAAGTTAGACATGTTTCTCAGAGAAAATCTAAAATTTTCATATGCAAATCTGTTGCTCCTATTTATGTCTTGATACAAATAAGTAACTGAGGCCAGGATCTGGGAATTCAGCCCACAGGTTTCTAGGACTCCATAATCCAGAAATCCCTAGGCTATTACTCTTCTTATCAGTATTTTTTCAGTAGCACTTGCTTGGTTTTAGTAGTTATATTTTTTTATACAATGGATGTGTTTCTGGAAAGCATGTGTATAAATCGATTTTTCTAAAGAAAGAAAAATTTAAACAAACTGGTGATGTTTATTATTTAAATAACCCCTTTTTAAAAAAAGTGGTAATTCATTTAAAGTGAAGACCTTGTAAAAAAAAAGTGACGCATATACAGTCAATTGTTTTACAACAAAGAAGCCAAGAATATGCAATGGAGGAAAACACTCTCTAACTGAACAGCCACACATAAAAGAATGAAAATGGACCCCTCTCTTACACCATACACAAAAATCAACTCAAAATGGGTTAAAGACTTTAATATAAAATCTTAATCCATAAAGCTCCTAGAAGAGGACATGGGGGTAAGCTCCTTGATATCAATCTTGGTGATGGGTTTTTTTAGGTTTGACACCAAGAGCAACAAAAGCAAAAATAAACAGGTGGTACTACATCAAACTAAAAAGCTTCTGCACAGCAAAGAAGATCATTAACTAAATGAAAAGGCAACCTATTGAATGGGAGAAAATGTTTGGAAATCATATATCTGATAAGGGGTTAATATCTAAAATATATAAAGAACTCCTAAACAAAAATAATCCAATTAAGAAATTAAAATAGACATTTTTCTGAAGAAGACATACAGATGGCCAACAGGTATGTGGAAAAATGCTCAACATGACTAATCATCAAGGAAATGCAAATCAAAATCATAATGAGATCACCTCACAACTGTTAGAATGGCTGTTATCAAAAAGACAAGAAATGTAAAGATATGGAGAAAGGGAACTTTGGGTACTGTTGGTGGGAATGTACACTGGTGTAGTCACTATGGAAAACAGTATGGAGGCTCCTCAAAAAATTACAAATAGAACTACCATAGGATCCAGAAATCCCACTTCTCATTATTGATCCAAAGGAAATGAAAACACTAACCAAAAAGATATCTGCACCCCCATGTTCATGGAAGCATTATTTATAATAGCTAAGACATGGAAGCAAACTAAGTGTCCATTGGTGGATGAATGGATTAAAAATGTGATATATATGTGATGGAATAATAATAATAGAATATTACTTAGCCATAAAAAGAAGGAAATCTTGCCATCTGCAACAATATGAATAGACCTTGAGGACACTAAGGTTAATTAAATCAAACAGAAAAAACAAAGGCTGTATGATTTCACTTAGTGTGAAATCTAAACAAATTAAACACCCAAGAAACTAACTCATAGATACAGAGAACATCTGATGCCAGCAGGACTGTGATGTGTAAAGCCCATGCTATGGGCACCCAGTCTCTTAGACACTGCTGGTGGGCACTACCCATACCGACCTCTGTGATAGGCATGTGGTCTGTGCTTCTATTGCTAAACACCTTCTACCTGATTCATTTTCCCCCAAAGATGTCTTGAAGTTCTCAATCCACTTACAGTCAATATCTACTCTTTGGAAAACCTTCTTCTCTATAAAGAAACAGCTAATATTCTGTTCTGGTATGTTATGTTCCCAAATAAACTCTCAGGGCAATCCTAGCTCCCTTAATTTCAGGTCCTTATGAGCATCCTACTTTTGTTGTCCCATGTGATCATTCCTTCAGGTTGTAGCTGAGAGTACTAGTTCTGAGTCATACAGACCTGGTTTCATATCCAAGCTGGGTAAACATGGGCAAGTCACTTAACCTCTATGAGCCTGCTTCCTCATCTGTAAAATGGCAGCTAAAACACCTAAGAAGACTATTGTTAAGATTAATTAGGGTAATATTTAAAAGCACTTAGCACACCTGCAAACTCTCACAGTGAGCAATAGTAAATGTGACTATTAGTCATTATTTCTCATTCCTCCATTCAGCCATCCTTCACTGAGCACCCACTAAATGAGCCTGGCCCCATGGTAGGCCAGGAATCCAGCACAGGATAACCTGCATCTGAATACTAAATTTAGCTTTTTAGCTTCCTGGCTGCCAAGGCCCAAGATTTTTTTTTTTTTTTTTCCCCTGGGCCCAAGTTTATTCAGTTCTATGATACTTATACAAGAAGCTTGATACCAAAAGGTTTACACTCTAAAGGAATGGCTATATAATTATGGACTTTCAGATACTGAGATAATCAGATGAGAATAACATATCAGCACTCAATAGGCTTAATTTTGTGGTAGGACAAATCAACCCATATCGAAAATACCCCACACATCCCTGCACTGCCAATATAAACTAAAAAACACAAGCTAAACATGGGGGTGACTGTTGCAACACCTCAGTTTCTAAAAATAGGATAGGTCCTCCTGGCTGATGAGAAAAGCATGCAGGTTTAGTCTAATAGAGATGTGACCCTAGCTATAAATTATTGCTTTATAATTTTAAATACAGTGCTTAAGAAATGAACTCGCATGGCCAAGATGCACGTATGCATTCATTTAGTCCAATCTTGAGTAATTCACATTAATAAGAAAGACACAGGGCCCCATCTTGCCATATGCTCGCAGTCACTTTACTGGACTCGAGATAGAATCAAAGTAATTGCTCCATAAAGTAAAGCAGTTAGTAATAACCTAAACTCCAAAAGCCCTTTAATTTTCTGATTCATATCTTTAATCAATTTGCAACATGGAGCAATTGAGTTTTCCCTCTAGTTTTCCCAATTGTTTGCTCAAAAGGGCTGCTCTGCTGCCTTTGACTGACGTGACATTATTGCATTTATATTGACTTTTATGGCAGTTTTTACAACATTCGAGGTGCATAAGTTACATGAAAATGTAGCAAAGGAACATTTCAGGATGAAAGTAAGCCATAAAGAGAGTGCCTGGCTATAATGTCTGCAATTTACAGTGTGAGGACATTACAAATGGAGGAGAGCAAACCAGGCCTGGGCTTGGCGTCATCTGCTTCCAAAACCCTCAGGAAACTGCCCAAGCTGCTTTCCTACAGACCTGGACCAGGAGAAGCCAAAATTGTGTTGGTTGCTTTTGACTTTGCTGTGCTTTGAGGTGCTCTGAAATACTTTCTCAGACCTAAATAACTGCTTTCTAGTTTCAGAGTTGGAGCAAGGGAAAGTACTAAGGGAAAGTGCTAATGAGGCAATATTGTTTTGAAAATCAAATGAGTCAACTGAGGCCTCAATTAAACCAGGAGATGGCTTGAAGAAGATGCTACCACTGGCTGATTGTCACCTGTTCTCAGGTGGCCCCTCACTACCCACCATTCACTTCCTACCAGGGATGTGGTGGGGAGGTGGAAACAAATGGAAGGTCATTTCCCACATATAAAGTATCCCCACTTCCACTTCTCTAACTGAAGTGACCCCTTTTCATTCAGACCCTCGGCATCTCCTGCCTAACTGGCTCCAAATCTTTGGCCCTTCACCTCTCCTGTCCTCACTAGGGATGCTTTTCTAAGACATCAGTAAGAGCATGTCACTTCTATCCCAAGAACATGTCCAGCAGCTTCCTCCTCCTTCAGAGTGAACCCCCGATTCTTTCTTCAGCACTCCAGGAAAACCACATGACAGCATTATCTCACTTTCAGGGTGATGGCTTGTATTCAAGTTATGCCAGAGAATAACTGGTCTATGTACCAGCTCTTCACCTTGAGTGTTCCTACCACTCCTTTACCTATGCTCCATCATTTCTCTATCTACGAAAAGGTTTGGAGAGGTCAAGAGTTGGACCCTAGAACCAAATTCCCTTGGTTTGGGTCTCAGTTTACCACTTATCCCTCTGGGACCCTAGGAGAATTACTTATTTTCTGTGCCTCAGTTTTCTCATCTGCAAAATGGGTATAATAGCCATACCTATCTCACTGGATTGTTATGAAGATTAATTTATTCTACATATGTGAAGAGCTTAGAATAGCACTTGGCAGAGTATGGACTACTGCAGTGTGAACTGCTGTTTGTTGGATTCTTCTCTATTTCTTCTTCTGTATTTCTTCTTCTTCTTCAATGTTTCCTCCTCAGTGAAGCCATCCTACATTTTCCTGTCAGAAATGAGGCACCCTTCTGTGCCTTCCTTGCCCCCTGCATGCATTTTTTATTTAGAATTTTTACTAAGATCACATGTGTCTCTGCCCGGAAGACCATGATTCTCATAAGCAACAGGAGCTGCTGCATAAGAGGATCACAGTAGGTGACTGAACCAACTGTCAGCCTTGCTTACCTTCCTCACCCTACAGGTCTGCCACCTTTGAGGTCCCATCATGGCATGTTAAACACATGTAATGCAAAGTTAATTTCTATCACATTACCTGTGATTTGGGCTTGATTTTGAAAAAGTTCGAAGTTCCAAGGAAAATGTAAATCAGAGAAGCTACTAAAATCTTCCCTTAGATCAGCCCTCACAAACCTGCAGGCCTCCTTCTGGATAGACCTGCTGGTGAAGTATGATTGGGCCCAGGGGCTGGAAAGGTGGGTCCAACACTTTCCTACCTAAGGAGGATCTGGAGTTGGCTGGTGGTTAGCTCTGGAGGTACACTGAGCTGAGTGCAGCCACCCAGAACTCAGAGAGGCAATTCATGAGTAGCTACCACCCTAGAGATGAAAAAATAAAGTCCTTAGTTAATATTGTTGGTGGGAAATGTTCTTTCAACATGTGGCCTTTTTGTCTTGTAAATAACTTTTCAAGAAAATGCTCCTTGTGAACTAGCAGTGTCTTTGTTTCATTCTTTCTGATAATGTAGTTAATGCTTTTTTGCTCTTTTGGGTTCTAAGGCCCTTGAAGTTGAGGACTATGTAGATGCCTTTTAGGTACCTACTTTTTTTTTTTTTTTTTTTGGCTAGGTGCCTACTTTTGAGCATTTTATTTCTCAAATACTAAAACACACACACACACACACACACACACACACACACACACACAAATCACTCCTAATCTGACTTCAAAAAGTTATGTGAAATACAGACCAACAATATGACCCTTTCCATCCCTCCATCTACACTGCCATTAGTTGCATGTAAATTCTTCCTGTTGCTCTAGGTGTCTCTCTCTTGCTCTCTACTCTCTCTTATTTCCTATCTATCTTTCCATTCCAGCTATTTGTCTACATGCATAATGTATGCATATATATCCCATAAGCATACACACATACAGCTGGTGAACATAAAATTTTGGCCTGCAGAATTCTTTTCCCATTTAATGCTCTATCATCATCAGCATCTTTTCCCAATCATCTGAATCTCTCTCATTTTTATTAATGCTTGCACTCCTAGAAATGGAGTATCAGGTCAAGAAGTATGGGTATTTTGGGGTAGCGAGTCCTCAAATTCTGCAACAGCATGGTGCCATCTTACCCCTCCAACATGGCTTTCTGTACTCTAACCTCTCAGGTCATCAGGGACCCAACTTCTTGAATAGAGGAACAGAGGCCCTTCCATAGGTCTTATTTTCACCTTCCCCTAACTCAGTACCCCATAAGATGCCATACAAACAGCAAGTGCTCAATAAAAGCCTATTATAAGAATGAATGGACATGCAAAAAAAAAAAAAAACAATATAATGCTATCCAGTCAAGACCGCAACCACCTGTTAGACAGACTGCATACGTAGTTGAGGGACTTTCTGTGCTGCTTTCAGGAAGTTACTGAGCTTTTTTGTTTGTTTGTTTCCTCAGTTTCCCATTCATTCAGTAAGTATAGAGACACTGGCTTGTCTCCCTGGAGACCTTGGGTGGAATCTGGTATTTCAAAGTGCTTAATGGCGTTGCTCAGTAAATAAAAGATGTCATTAATATGCATGAAGCTATTTCATCAAGAGGCCAACAGAGCAAATTTAAAAGCTATCTTCAAGGGAAAAAGAACTAAACTGCCATTATCATGCATACTAATAACCACAATGGAAGTCTGCAGGAGCCAGGACAATGTGCTCCCCAGGGCCCCTCAGCCTCAACCAAAACCTTAAGGTGCCCCTGGTCTCGCTGTCAGCCTCTCAGGGAAGGGCTGGAGGAGAATCATCTTTTACCTCCAGACTCCCACAAGCAGCACGGAGCTCTCAGCATTCCAGGCTGTGCTTAAGGGCCCTCAGATGATGCATCTAATGGTTTCCGAGAACTGTCCTTAACGATATGAAAAATTAGATGGGAAACAGCGAATGCATGGGCAGGAGAAAAGCTCGAGAGGATTTATGATTTGCCACCACTCCAAGGTCACATTTCCACTCACAGGCATGAGAAATGGGGTGCATAGTTAAGGCAGAGTCATTAGGAGTGAACTGAGCACGCCTTGCCAACTGTAGAGTTAGCAGCAAGCTGGGGAAAGAGGTTATAGGGGCCTTGGGCTGCCACATGACCTTGGGTAAAGTCCTTAAACTCTTGTCACCTGGAAACTATACGTCACCTCATCTATACTTCATCCATAGGTAATCAGTGACACCTAAGTGTTCATATTAGCAGGGAGTCCAGTGTCTTCCTCTTGAGGCTTCTCCTTCTTTAAGCATCCAAGAATTCCCAATGGGCCAGTTTTCATTCAAATGTTGGGAGAACTTAGGAAGCTAGTGTGTCCACTAATGATCTCCAGTTGAGCTGTCTTTGTTTCTATTATTACCACAGTTATTGCCGATAACACGATTCCCACTCCACACAGCTCCCTGTGTTCTTTCTGTGGATGAGATGATGCCTATTCTAGTCCAGATCCTGTGATAGGTTTGCAAGGGGTCTCCTCATTTGTGACCCCCTACTACTAGGCTGTCAGTGGTTACGTGCCCATGCCCAGCAGCAGTATTTCTGGGTTCTCCCTCAAGACTTCCAGGTCCTGGGGTTGAGACTAGAGCAATACTTCCAGATGTGGGGATCCCTGGGTGGTGCAGCAGTTTGGCGCCTGCCTGCCTTTGGCCCAGGGCGCGATCCTGGAGACCTGGGATCGAATCCCACGTCAGGCTCCCGGTGCATGGAGCCTGCTTCTCCCTCTGCCTGTGTCTCTGCCTCTCTCTCTTTCTCTCTGTATGACTATCATAAATAAATAAAAAATTAAAAAAAAATACTTCCAGATGTGTGAAGTTCTTTCTTACCAAGGAATATCACTTCACCCATCCCAAGCTAATACAGGTGGTTAAAAAGGGGATGTTTAGATTCTAAGCCTCTCAGGAAATCCCTTGGCCCCTATGCAAACTTACTCATCTTTTTTCCGGCTAAGCATACTACAGAGTATTGAAAGGGTTCAAAGACATCCCCTTCACATCTTAGGTTTGCCTAATTAGGAGGGGCCACCTGTCTGTTCAGAAAACAGGCAAATTTGAAGAGTTCCAAAGTAACTTTCTATACCCACCTATACAATGAAATAGCAGATAATTCTCCTATTTAAAAAATGAGGTCTATCTTTACAGGCATTTTGCTCTCTGTATAATGTGCTTTACTAACACCTTCTTTATCTGTCTCACTGGGATGTTGTGAAGATCAAATAAGGCATTTGATGAAAACATGCATTTTGAAAAGTGAAACCAAACCAAACCAAACCAAACAAAAGCTAAATGATAAAGACAAGGAATTGCCATATAAATGATTCATTCCATTAGAAATATAGTTTAGTTCTAGAAACCCTGAGTTGACTTCTAGGCAGATAGGGTCTCCTAAAAGGCAGTAGAGAATAAAAATTGGTTCTCTGAGGAAGGTCAGGGACAGAGCATGCTTGATTTGTGGTGCAAACATGGAGAGGAAGCCAAAAAAAATGGAAAGACAAATGAAAATTGTTATAAGGACAGTATTACTAATTACAATATCCATCTCTCACTTAAATAATTGCTGTTCCCTTAGATTTTCTTCTAAAATTTTGTATATTTTTGGAGCTACTTAAACACTCTGGAATTCAGTTTCCTAAATGTGAAATGAGGGAGATAGACTAAAATCAGTAGTTTTCAATTTTTTTTTAGACATAGAATGTCTTGAATGAGCAAAGACTCATAAATACAAATGACCAATAAATAAATCCACTGAAGTACAGTATTTGAACACTCCATGACTAAGAGATAAATGATAGTCTTCCAAAATCTGTTCATACTTTATAGAGTAGGAGTTGCTGCCCTACCTAATGAGTCCACCATGAGGCTTTTGGAGATATTTTAGGGCAATGGTCTTTGGTGGCAAGGCCCACGTCCTCAGCCCACGACTGCATGTACAATTACATTGAGCTTCTTGAGTAATCTGGCACTGCTGGGGAGATGAAGGAATTTATCTAAGTAATCAGCACTTAATTTTTCCTAATTTTTCAAACAGAGAGAATAATTGACTCTGGCCAGAGGTATAATGTGAAGAAATTACCTCTGATAATGCCTGGAAGGCCATAAGCAGTCTAGACAATGAATAGTTCAGATAGCCTTTCTTTATCTAATATTAAGCCTGCATTCTCCTAATGAGCTAATTTCTCACTTTTCTGATGGGTAGCTTTAAAGGCACCCCTTGCTCCAAAAAAGCAGAAAAAAAACAGTGTATACAGAAAAGAAACAATTTCACTTCTCTGCATAAAGGAAATGCTTTTAGGTGGGGCAGTGGGGGAGGTGGGGGTGGAAAGTGAAGAATACTTCGGAATAAACCCAAAAATGTAAAGATGACCTTGGGAGGCAATAAGGCTAAAAGGCACTTACAAAAATCAACTCAGCAAGCCAAACTTAAGAGTTGTGACAAACACATGCCCCATCACAACTTAACTTCGTTTCTCTTCAGAGTCACACAGATTGTCCTTTCTTCATAAACCTTTTCATGATGCATAGAAGGGATCCCAAAGCAAGAACCAAGAAATAGGGGAATTTTCTTTGGTTTCTTTCAATGCTTCACTTTCACCCATATCAAGAGAAAAAGAATTAGGGGCAAAGAATCACATATTCTGTACAGCAAGACGTTAGTTTGGGGAGAGGGGGTTTGCTGTGAATAACACAGCACAAGGACATGCTTTTGCCAGTCAGGTGAGTTTAGATTAGGAGAAAGCTGATCTTAAGAGGTCAGAATGATGGTCACTAAGGTTCCCTGTGAATCTCTTCAGAGATAGGAACTTCCTGCCACTCCAATTCAAAAGTTCTACTGTTGGACCACTATCAGTGTTAGAAAGTTGTTAGAAAGTAGAATGAGGGGATCCCTGGGTGGCTCAGCGGTTTAGCTCCTGCCTTTGGCCCAGAGTGTGATCCTGGAGTCCCAGGATTGAGTCCCACATCGGGCTTTCATGGAGCCTGCTTCTCCCTCTCCCTGTGTCTCTGCCTCTCTCTCTCTCTCTCTCTCTCTCTCTCTCTCTCTGTCTCATGAATAAATAAAATCTTTAAAAAAAGAAAAAAAGAAAGTAGAATTAAAGTAGATCCAACAGTTTCAAAGACAAATGCAAGAAGAAGAAAAAGTGTCTGAACAGAAAGAAAGTATATTGAATATTAAAAATCTCATGTAGGCATTTAAGTTGGAGAAAAATTGTGGAGGAAGTTAATCTGCAGCCTCTCTTGCCAAGGATCCATATAGCACTGGATAGCCTGTTCCACATATCTTGGCACTTGATTATATTTTTAATTATCTTATCCTTTTATGGTTTCATGGGTGTGCCTCTCAAGTGGGTATTCAAGTTGCCTAACAGCATCTCCTGTGACATCCAGCCTGGAACTAGCTGGCTGTTCTTTGAAGACCTTGGTGACCAAACCAATTAATCTGAACATATAACAGATTTTTAAAAGTGATAACCTAGAATATATTTAAATATAGTCTGCTGATTGGGTCCCAAAGAGATTGTCTATAATGTCAGCTTGGTGTATCTTGGTTTGCCAAATGGATCTTTAAAGCTAGAATGCAAGTTGGTTATTTCTGTCCATATTTCTATATTATCACTGGAATGCCAAAGAATTAGGTTGAGATGTGTTATTATGATGACCTAGGTGATCCTTCCCTTTCTGCACCCACAAGTTCAATTCTGGTCCAAGCTCTCCTCATCTTGTGTTTTTATTATTGCGTTGGGCTCTTAGTTGAAATCCATCAGCCTGGTTCTCAAGGTGTTATATGAGAGGCTTCTGGCTTCACTTGTTGCTTCTTCCCAGAGCAGCTTATGGGCAGTGGCTGCACCCTGGATATTTATCAGGTAACCCACAACAGAGATGTTCAATAATAACTTTCTAATCTCCCACATACATCATATATATACCCCACAGCACTACATAATTGAGGTGAGTACCACTCTTCAAACTGGCTCCCCATTCTCCTGCACTATTATTGCTCATGTCATTTGCTTATGTCATCTTCATTATGGCCATATTAGGAGAAAATGCCAAAGATGGTGTGAAGAGACTGATTTGGATACTGTCTGAATGATAAGAAAGGAAAGATCAAAGTATCCTGGCTGGAGACAAGAAAGGATTTTCAGGGTCATGAGCTGAGAAAAGCCTACCTTGATCATAAGAATACCAAGATTTTATTATTTCAACTTTTGCCTCTGGGTTATACTGTGATCTTGGGAAGATTACTTACACTTTCTGCACATTTACTGGTTCCTTACTCTGTGAAGCTTGGAGAGCAATACCATTCTACTCTATGACATTTCTAGGAGTCTGTGCAGAATGGCTGTAAAACACCCCGTACTTTGGCACTTTTACCAATACACTTGTGTTTTTGTTAAATATTTAACATAACTGCAACCTGGGCTCAAATTTTTTTTTCTTGCCGGAGGTGTTAACACATAACAATTCATTCCAATAATTTGCACAAATGATATTAGGAATGCATTTTCTGGAAAACAACAACAGATTCTTCAAAATTCTCTGCTAGTCTTCCTTCCTTCCCTGACTCTCTGTGAGGACTGGATTTAGTTCAACATTTCTTAAAAGGCTTTCATATGCCAGACCCCATAAGGAACAGTTGAGGGAAAGGAGAAGGTCTGTCTTTAAGGATCTTGTGGCAGGCAAAATAATGGCCCTGAAAGATGTCCAAGTCCTAATCCCCACATCCTGTGGATAAGTTAAAGGCCCTAAAATGGGCAGACTTTCCTGGATTACCCTATTAGGGTGGGCACAATCTGCTTACCTAGCTCCTTAAACTGGAGCCCCTTTCCTGATGGTGGTCACAGAGGGAAGTGTTACTACAGAAAAATGGATAGCTACCATTATGTTAGCTTTGAAGCTGATACAAGAGGTCCACAAGCCATGGAATGAAGGTGACCTTCAGAAGCAAGAAAACTGACACTCCTTCAGAGCCTCTAGAATGGGACACAACTTTGCCAACACCCTGATTTTGACCTGTGTTAGACTGTTGACCTGCATAATTGTAAGGTAATAAATCTGTGTTGTTTAAGTCACTAAGTTTATGGTAACTTTTTATGACAGCAATAGAAAACTAATACAGACCTCATGAAGTAACAAAGTACGAATAAAAGGAGAATTCATAACTTAAATCTAAGGACATCTCAGATTAATTATGCAAGAGTGATATAAATCAATAACCCTGATAATGATGATGAAGGTTTTGATAATATTAAATAACACTGATTAGCATTCATGCTTGAGATATGTTTCATTATTGATCCCACTTTACAGATATGGAAACTGAGGCAAAGAGATATTAACTAACTTGCCCAAGTTTATACTTCAGTTACATGCAGATGTAGATTCTGAAACCATGTTCACTGCACAGGGTAGAAAGATCTCACCTGGGAACCCAGCAGTAACTTCCTAGATTAGATAGGATTTTGCTCGACCTTGAACTTCAGAGTAGGGTTTTGAGTAGAGACTAGTGAATAATAGTGAAAGGGAATAGAAGGGAATGGAGAAGAAATGGGTAGGAAGTATCAGAAAGGGAGACAGAACATAAAGACTCCTGACTCTGGGAAACAAACTAGGGGTGGTGGAAGGGGAGGAGGGCGGGGGGTGGGGGTGAATGGGTGACGGGCACTGAGGGGGGCACTTGATGGGATGAGCACTGGGTGTTATTCTGTATGTTGGCAAATTGAACACCAATAAAAAATAAATTTATTATTAAAAAAGAAAGAGACTAGTGAGATCAACCATGTGGAAGAAGTAATGTGAAGAATGGCATGGGGATACCACTGTGCTTGGGGGAAGGTGAAGAATGAGTTGACATCATGCAGAGTGCCATAATGTACTAGTAGATACAGGTTGAAAAAATAGGTTTAAAACAAGTCATGAAGCTCTGGCCGTGCTGGATGCTGGGTTCTAATTTGTAGGTAGGTGGGAGCTATAGAAGTGTTCTACATGGAGTGACATGCAGAACCCATTTGGCTTTTTACCTGATCCATCGAGAAAGCAAGTGGAAGGCAGTGAGAAGAGGTATTTACTTTTGTTTAAAAAGCTTTGTCTATGAGAAAAATCACTGGCTTGACTCAGGAGATTTATGCTGATTATCTGCCTCTCAAATTTTGAAATTTTTCTTCAATATTAAACTCCTTAGTTATGAACTTCTAATTTCTGATCCTCTGGAAGGCAGGAACTGGCTGCTATCTGTGTGTCTCTCCAGCACCCTTTTTAGGGCCTAAATCGGCATAGGGCTTTCTAGAGAAGAAACTGATAAATGAATGAACAGTCAGGTCAGGTTATGCATTCCTGAACTTCTTTTATTGGAGATACATGCCTTGTCTGCTTTCTGAAAAGACTATATGCCAATAATGCACAGAGCAGACGTTCAGGAAACATGTGTATGCCAAACCAAACAGTCTTGCTAAAAATTGGAGAGTATCCAGACACCAGATTTCAGCAGTTTCCGTGATTTCTGCCCTGGGAGATGTGGTGATGGTGGTGAGGGGATGTGTGAGCTGGGAAAGGCCAGCTGGCCCACCAGGCCTGCTTTCAGCTATAGAAACCACTGGAGAGGTGAACTGGGCCACACGGTCGGGGGTCTGTGCGAGCACAGAACATCACATGACAGGAGTGCTGGACATGTTAGGGGTGTGGCCTGAGAAATGCAGCATCCAAGAGACAGCTGGAGTGAGGCTGTATGCACTGGGACGTCTCTCTGCAGCTTCCCAAAACATCTGTCAAGGCCCTGAACTCACAGAGTGGTGAATGCTATTGGCTTTCTTATAGAAAAAGGTGAAGGGTGGCATTTTACATTGAGTATGATGAAAATCAAAGGCAGGCCAATGCTATGGAAGAGACAGACCTATGAGGGACACTCTGGACTTCTGGTTACCCTACAGGTTAGAAAAGGTTGTCTCCCCATTCCCAACTCATCCCCCACTGAGAGGAGTTGGGTGGTGGGGAGGTGGCCCAGAGACCCTCATGAAAAACTCCCTTCCATGAAGAGCACTAAGGGGCTGTATTCTGAGTTTGTGGCAGTCACTTGGGCATGACGTCTATGTCACTAAGCATCTAGAATAGTCCTAGAGAAGCCAAAAGAACCCCAAATCACTGCAGGCCTCACGTGATGGCAGGAAGGGGAGAGAGGGTGTCCACAGGAAGGCACAGACAAGGCAAGTCTCCCAGAAAGCATCCCCATAGCTGTTGGTAATAGCTCTACTTCTAGAGAAGTTTCTGACAATTACATTTATTAAGATTCATCCCTACATAAACTGCTGTCATGGTAACTTGACAATAGATTCTTTTTCAATGACCCTAAATATTTTTCCTTTTCTTTTTAGCAAAATACAATTCAACTTTAAAGAAAATGTTTTAACAATAATAATAATAAATCACCCCATACTCTGTCACCCAATACAACCCCTATTGCCACTGCCTGTTAATGTCTCTAATCAATGACAGATTCTTGTCTTATAGGAGGGACATTCCCAATGAGAAAACGGAAGTAGAAAAGGAAGAATTCTTCCATTATCTACTTAAAGTGATAGAATCTACTTTAATTGGAGCACAAAGGATCTATTCACACATGAACCTAGAACCTTCTTTTCCTACCGTGGAATCAGGCCCCAAGCCTTGGGGCAAGTTTTCGGAAATCTAGCAAATTAATTAACACATGCATCTTGTTAATGCAGGAGCAAGAAAATGTGGCTGACAGAAGCATGGAAGCAACAGTGTGCGCCTGTGAGGCTGAAAGTCTGGCTTTCAGGACTGGCACTTGCATTCCACTGCAGTATGAGCCTCATATGGCTTTCCAATATGCTCTCCACACCCACTGGGATCCAGATAGCCCAGCCTCCGATCTCTCTACCATCTTTCCTCCCTAGCATCTTCCCCTCCTCTCTGACCATCCAGTGCACAGATCACATTTTAGCTACAGGTGCAGTTGCAGAAAGCCATTCCTCTCCTTCTAACATGGGGAATGAAAAGACGAATTTGTGCTTTCCTCAGACCTCCTTCTAGCTAAGGGAGGCCTTGTGACCCCTTTCTCGTCAATGAGACTTAAGAAGTTGCTTTTGTTGGGAAGAGGTTGTCCTGAAAAGCATTTTCTTACCTGCTGGAAGGAGACAGATAGTGCTAGCACCAACCTCTCTCCTTTCCATCTTTCTGCCTTGAATACAGATGTAAAGTCTGGAGGTACATGGCCTTCTTGTGACAAGAAAGTGATGGCACCTGAGGGCAAGGGCAAAGGAAGAGTCGCCCTCCAACTGAGCTGCTGATCATGTACCAGCAACCGCCCACCTCCTGAGTCTTATTAAAAGAGAAAAATCAACTCCTGTTTATTTAAGTCACTGCAAATCAGGTTTTTTTATTACCTGCAATCAAAAGAATTCATTTTTCTTTTTAAGATTTCATTTATTTATTTGAGACACACAGAGAGAGAGAGCATGTGGATAACCAGGGAAGACGGTCAGAGGGAGAGGGAGAAGCAGGCTCCCACTGAGCAGGGAGCCCAATGTAGGGCTGGACCCCAGGACCCTGAAATCATGACTTGAGCTGAAGGCGGACACTTAACCAACTGAGCCCTCCAGGTGTCCCACAACCGAAGGTATTCTTAACGGATATAACTACCCTCATCAGCCTTCTCTAAGCAATCCAACCTGAGAGGCCATGTATACAGTTGTTACAAACTTGGGTTGTGGAATCAACCTTAGTTTTGAATCCTGAGTCTATCACTGACTAGCCATATGACCTTGAGCAAGTGATGTAATTGCTAGAAGCTTCATTTACTTATCTATAATATGGGAATCACAGTGCTATGTGCTTCATAAAAATGCTGCATGAGATAATGCACATAAAATACTTGAAACACTATCAGGTAAGTGTCAAATAACACGGGTTTTCCTAGCAGAGGTGCTAATATCAGCACCTGATGAACACTGAGATTTCTGAACGAATCTTTCTGTGTCCTGCAGCTGGGCTCACTCCCCCCTTTCACAGAGACCCATATTTGATTCTGCCCTGAGAAGAGAGAATCCAGAGTAGTCATGCCATCCATCTGCTTGGACCTGCCCCTTACAGACCTCCACTTCGGAGCCTGAGTTGGACTTGGATGTGATTAGCTCTCACAGTTATTATTTAGCTTCCACAACTGATTTGGAGCTTCATTCTACTTTAACCTTCGGTTTCCTTGAAGGAGGACCTTATAGCAGAGAGAGGGAAAGAAGAGAGTTATGACTCTGCTTTCTATCCCTCTGCTTCCTAGTGGCCCCAGACGCTCTGGCTGTTGCCATGGCAGTGGGCTCCAGGACACCACCACAACAGCCACTTGGTCTCCCTGGCACTTCAAGGATGGAAAAAATAAATCATTCAAGGAGTCCCTTTCCCTCTTGGGAACTTAGGATTATGCTGAAACTTTATTATTACTTTAAATAAATAAATTACTCCCTTAAGGCCAGATGAAAACATGCTCTTATTAAATTTTTTGAAGAGGGAAAGCAACTGGAGAATAAAATCAAAGGTGACCAAATGGATTGAAGTGGCTCAGAAGATGACATAATAGAAATTTGTATTTATATTATGCTTTTCATCAAAGGAGCATTTCACAAAGGCTCTGTTTCCCCAGAGTTGCCCCATGGAGCCCAACTTCAACACAGAATTGCCCAAAGTCTTGGGGGTCTGCCAGCCTACAAAGCCCAGCCTCAGGCTCTGACCACACTGGATGACCTCCTGTCTCAACCTCAGGGCCGGCTTAGTTTCAGAGCCCTTCTCGGAACTTCGAGAGAGTGTCTGTGTCCTCACTGGCCAGTGGGAAAGAGAGTGGCTTCCTCTGATGGAAGAATTTCTAGTGGAGATGGGTCATGAAAGCCTAATCGGGATGACTGATCACGCACCCACACAAGTATGCTGAAGACTGCTGGAAATAAGAAGCGCCTGGGTGGCTCAGTCAGTTAAGTGTCTGCCTTTGGCTCAAGCAGGTCATGATCTCAGGGTCCTGGGATCCAGATCCTGTATCAGGCTCCCTGCTCAGTGGGAGCCTGCTTCTCCCTCCCCCTTTGGCCCTCCCTCTGCTTGTGTGCACACTCTCTCACTCTCAAATAAATAAAATCTTTAACAAAACAAAACACCCCCACCCCTTAAAAAAAAAAAAAAAACTGCTGGAAATAAGAGCCTATCTGAGGTTGAGGTTCCTCCCTGACTATCCATTAGCAAAGACCAGGAGTTTTTTTTATTATTGTATTTGGTTTTCTCCAAGTGTTTCAGATATGCAGACCAGTGATGAAACACTTTTTCTTTTCTTGTATTCAAGATGACAGACAAGACATCTGCATATATATATAATTGAAAAAAGTAAAACATCTATCAAAAGATCATCTTTTTTTAAAGATTTTATTTATTTATTCATTAGAGACACAGAGAAAGAGAAAGAGGCAGAGATACAGGCAGAGGGGAGAAGCAGCTCCATGCAGGGAACCCCATGCAGGACTTAATCCTGGGTCTCCAGGATCACACCCTGGGCTGAAGGCAGCGCTAAACCACTGAGCCACCTGGGCTGCCCCCAAAAGATCGTCTTTTTTTTTTTTTTTTTTATTGGAGTTCAATTTGCCAACATATAGCAAACACCCAGTGCTCATCCCATCAAGTGTCTTTGTCTACACAGTGCTTGGTGCCTGGCAGGGGTTAAATAAGTGTCCTTCAATGACATAACTGCACAGGGGAGTTGATGAAGAACAAGGGTAGATCAATGTGATGGTAAATGAAAGTTTCCAGGTAGGGAGTGATCACTTTGCTTGGGGAGTTAGACAGGATTTCACTCCTCAATCACAAAAGCAATTTGAAAAATAGAGCTACTATTTATTGAAAGTCTCCTCTTTGTTTCGCACTGTTGCAGGATTCGATACATTTTTAAAAAAATTTTCACCATAACCATTCTCGTAGCCACCTTACAGATGAGGAGACTAAGGCTCAGAGAAGTTGTGATTTGTCCATGGACTTGGTGAGGCTGGCGGGACGGGGGCAGCTCTACCTGGCTCCAAACCCATGCTCCTCCTCAGTGCCTCCTGTCTCCCTCCACCCACAGTCTTGCCTCATCTTTCTACCACAATGTCCAAATCCATACTTGTTCTGTGAAAACTCCACACTTGGAATACCTTCTTCCTATTTTATTTAGCAAAATTCTTTATTTTCTTTTCAGCCCAACCCTACTCCAAAAGCTTCCAGGATCCAGACTAAGTCCCCAGCATAGTCACCAAGCAAATACTCTATCAAAAAAGGCAGAGGAGAGATCCTACATTGATTAATGAAGGTTTGTATATTCTGTGAAATGACAAGTGACTCCTACAACATATAGCAGGGCTATTCTCCATCTTGAACTTCTATCCTTTGTGACCCCACATGCACAGTGATGGTGAGCTCCCTGCAGTCTAAGTCGCAGCTCCATCAGCTCCCACCTCTGTGACTTTAGACAGGTCACTGAACCCCTCTAAGCATTATTATCTTCATTTGGAAACATGGAGACAATAATATAAAATCTACCTCATAGGGCAACTAGAAGGATTAAATGAAATATTAACTATTAAAGCCTTAGCACTACTTGGCACACAGTCATATTGGCTATGATTGTTGGTGATGAGGAGTGTGTTGGTAGAAATGGCAATCCTACATGCTCCTCATATGATATTATATGGTAGTAGCTTTGGTGAGTTGGCTAAGGCCCTGTGTGGCACTGAGACGAGAGTAAGAGGCTTTTCAGTGACATCAGCTGAGTGTCATTGGTGAGTGCTAAGGCATACATTTGCACTGTTAGAGCCCCATACATGGTGGCTTGCCATAATAGGCCCAACCCCTAGGGAGGTTGATCCCCAGCAACTGGCTTAACAAGTGTTAAACAACAGGATAAAAAAGGTCTGGGAATATTTAAAAGAGATAGTGTGCAGTGATATTCAGAAGGGCAGCTGGTAACCTCTGCAGGTCTAAGTGTCTCTATCTGAGATAAACACTTTCCCAACTCCTCTCTCTTGCTCACTCCTTCCCCTCCAGCGGGTGCCCAACCCCCATATCCATGTCCTTGCTCCTTGCCTTTGTCTATGTTAATCACAACCATCCTTACATCCCAGTTGAAATCTCATCATTCCATGAAGCTTTTCTCACCGCTGCAGCCCCTCTCCTTCCCCTGAGTTCTTAAATCAGAGCTGTCTGTATCTCTCACATGTCCGTTTCAGTATGGTGACCTTGCACTAATATTCCATTGTTCACATTTAAGCCTTGATGATTAGTCTGCAGTTCTTCATGGACAGGACCCATGCCAAATACAGTCCTCTGCATTCCAAAACCGAGGTCAGTCCTGAGGCCAGATGGAGCCGATAACCAGTTTTCAAGCTACATGCTTGTTGGAAAGATAAGTAGCAACTAGCTGAACTGTCAGGGCCATAAGACAAATGCTTTCATTTGAAATAAATAAATAAACTGAGAACAAAGAGGAGATGTTCCTGGACCAGAGTTACAGTTAGTATCAGAACCCAGGCTAGTGTTTCTCTCCTCAGGCTATGGGAAGTGTTAAGCTTTATAAGAGAGAACCAAAGCCAAATTATGCCTCCCACCTTCTCCATTTTCCTTTTTGTACCTTTATCTTAATGAAAGATTTGAGTTTTGTTGTCGAACTGGATACACAGTCAAAAATACATGTTCTCTTATGATTCACTGTAAGTCTTCCAAACTCTGCTAATTTGAAGACATGGACTCCCTAGTTTCAACTTCGACATTCCGTTCAACCCTGTTGAAATACTTAAGGTGCACAAAAAGCTCCCCCACACAGGCTTTGCACATCTTCCCCATGCCTCACTTCATTTGGCTAGACTTCTCCGTCCTCAGGACTTATTTTTAAGTCCTCTGCGAAGTCTTCACCAACCCTCCCCAGATTGGGGTATTCCCACCAAGTGCTGCTCTAGTTCTTTGGGACAATTCCTCCTCCAGACCTGTTAATTCCTGAAATATGTTCCTGACATGGGCTGCCATCTTGATAAGACCTGCCTTCCTGGCTGCAGTGACTGACGAGGCAGTGGGCACCAGATGAACCTGGGCCAATCAAAGTGTCTCTCTGTTGTGGCCACACTGATAGGTCCATAGAAGATTCCTTGATGCAAAATAAGCCAATTGGAGGCTCTCTCCAGGATGTTTCAGGCTTAAGCTGCTAGGAGGGCACTTACTTTCCTCTCTAAGAATGCACTAAAGATCAGAGGTCAGAGGGTCTGGAAGCCATGATTCTTTCTTACTGGAGAAGTCATTCTGGAATGATGAAGCCAACTGAGAAAGAAGAGCAAAGACAACATTTAGGAGAAGAGAATCTTGGACAGGTTTGATCCTTTATGTTTCCAGTGCAGTTCTCACCCTGCCAGTTAGATAGTTTGATCAAATGGCCGTATTATAGGGCTGATGGGCCCCCTCCCAAATTCATATGCTGAATCCCTAGCCCCTAGTACCTCCAGTGAAGGTAGCCTCTCAACTAAGATCAGGTAGCTTGCTTTAAACATGATTGGATGGCACTTTTCTTTTCCTCTGAGGCATTTTTCCAACTTCTGAATCAGCTACTTGCTTACTCCCAGGAAGGGGCTTTTCTTAGCTCTATTAAGAATAACTTTACCTGGTCAAGATCAATATCACTCTTGTATTTCATCTAATAATATCTGAATTCTAGTTAGACCACCATTCATTCACCAAATGTCTACTGCAGGCCCACTAGTCATCAGAAGTAGCCAGACCACAGTAGATCTATCACTGAACTTAGATTCAATGTCTTAACCTTCTACGAGCGTCAGCCTTGGGGACTACTTCTTAAACCTTCAAAAGCTTTATGGTCTATTTACACTTGATGGTGTTTGTTGCTTGTTTTCCCTGCTACAGTCCTTATGTACTGCTGCCTGCTCACTGCATTCTATTGCAGGGAAGCTCTTTCTCCTAAAACAAAGTTTCTAAATGTATTTTCCTGCCTCCCTATACATCAATAGACTCCTTGCTTGTTTAAGAGTAAACAAAAGGTGGTTCCTCAGGAAAATTCAGCAAACAGAGGTTAAAAATAAGCAATGAGAAATTTATTAAGCTACAAAAATCTTCAGTAACTGGCATTTGAGGTTTTCAGAGGTGTGAAAACAGAAAACGGATTTTTTTTAAGTTCTCTTTGCTCTTTTAAATGCATCTTTCCCTGTGAGTCTCACGTAGCTGCTCCCTTAATATTTCATCAATGGCTTTGATAATATCCTTCCACCTTTCACCTCCTCTCCTCCTCACTAGATTGTACCACTTGTGAAAACCATGGCTAAAACTCAGTTCTTTCTGGTGAACATGCTTGTAACAAATTACTGCCTTTATGTATTTTTTTTTGTTTCACTTATCAAAAGACTACACAAAACATGTAATTTAAACAGGCTTTTATTTAAATAAAATTTTGCATATTTATTTATTTAAATAAGTTTGGTAAACAGCACTGTTAGGTCTTCCGCAAAAATCCAGACAAAAAATATTAAAATTATTTGCACATCTATCTTTCAATACTCTTTATATAGACAGAAGATACATTCTTGAGTTAAGCCACAGGGTTTTTTTAAATAAATAACAAATGAATTCTCTATGAATCTAAGTGCCTTTGTCCTAATTATAGGAAAACAGATGAGAATTTATTTGTCTGCGTGTCACAATCCACTCAGCTCAGGATTCTGAAAAAACCTACTTTTCTGCTTTTTCAGAAGTTCTCAGTCTTATCTTTTTGAAGATTTTACCTTATTTTAATCCAGAGTATTTTTATGTATTACAAAAATAACAACTAAAAAGTGATTTTGAGTTCAGATATGTTTGTAAAATGCTAGCTAGAATAAAGTTTTGTTTTGTTTTGTTTTTTTAAGTGGCAAGACAATCCTCTGGGATTTTAAAATGCTTGCGTACCCTGAGGATCCACAATGGGTGCTTGTAAGCAATACTTACAATTTATTTGACCTCCATAACCACTTGGTGCAAAAAATCTTTTAGGATTAGTGCTATCAGTATGATGTCTCTAGTCATTGCAAGTGACTTACAGAAGAAAGAAACCTTAAAGGCCTAACACAACATTTTTATTTTCTTTTAAAAATTCAAGCTACCATTCTACTTGACTTTAAAACTACATCTAATTGCCTTAGAGGGAGTACTGATTTTGGTGTTACCACATGGCATATTCTTTTTAAAAAGGTCTGTATTTAAACACTTTAATCAAATACTCATAATAGAGAGAGAATCAAGACACCAAAAAACCACTCACTGGAAGTTAATGAGCCTTTCATCTTTGCCACAAACTATCCACCCAATGGAATAGTCTTTGGCCTTGAAAAAGAAGAAAATTTTGACATGTCCTATAACATGGATGAGCCTGCAACACATTCTGCAAAATCAAATAAGCCAGACACAAAAGGACAAATATTGTATGATTCTCTTTATGTGATATACCTAGAATAGATAAATTCATAGAGATATAAAGTAGAATGGCGGTTGTTAGGGGCTTCAGGAAAGGAGGAAATGGGAAGCTATTGTCCAATAAGTATAGAGTTTCAATTCAGAAAGATGAAACAGTTCTGGAGATGGATGGTGGTGATGGTGGCCCAACAATGTGAATGTAATTAAAGCCACTTAATTGTATACTTAAAAATAATGAAAATAGTAAAGTTCATGTTATGTATATTTTGCACTAAAAAAGTAATAGTTTGAGGTGATAAACATATGGAAATCCCATAAATAAGGAGGGTGGGACATTAAGAAGAGAAAGGAGAATCTGAAGTATTCAGATATTTGAAGAATATTTAAAGTAAATTTCTGTTCAGATCTTCTAGAAATTCTTTTTCTTTAATATAGGGAGTAAAGTAACACAGCAATTTTGAAAGGGGGAACTAAAGGAAAAATAATTTAAAAGTCCTAAATTCTTAATATGTTAAGTTTTAAATATATATGTGAGCCTAATGCATATAAGCACAGGGCTAAGTAATATTATAGATATAAATACAAAAAGTTTTTATCTTTGTTCTCAAGTAATTTATAATCTCATAGTAAGATTCACCCATTAGTAATCTGGAGTCACAACCCATCATGCTAAGAGA
This sequence comes from Canis lupus baileyi, assembly GCF_048164855.1. Classification (NCBI taxonomy): domain Eukaryota; kingdom Metazoa; phylum Chordata; class Mammalia; order Carnivora; family Canidae; genus Canis; species Canis lupus. The sequence continues at coordinate 35,623,348 of NC_132843.1, read as the reverse complement.
ACTCTGGGGATACCAGGAAAGGAGGCAGGTTTGATTGAGGATCCATTTCCTGTTCTTCACACCTACTCTCATTCTGTCAGCACTGAGATCCAGATCCAGATCCACTGCCTCTCAGAAGCCATTGGTCATTTGTTTTAACCCACTGTGGTCCAATTTCTGAACTCTTCCTGTGATCATATTCTAGTAACGATTCAGAACCTTGCCCTTTTCTCTCAATGGTTTTAAGTAAACACTGCAACATGGCTGATACATATTTTTATGCATTTTCACATGTTCTCCCTATTTGGTCAGAGGCATCCATTGCTTTGGAGATGATTAAAATTGGAATTTTAAAATAGGAATGAAAGGGAACAAAGGAAAATGGTGTTTTGAGTCCATAGTATAAGAAGGTTTTAAAAGCCAGGTGTGGTCAGGAGAGAAAGGATTCTCCATGTGGGAAGCTACCAGCACAAAGTGTTCAGGGCCCAGACAAGACCAACCTCACTCTGGTGGACAGTAGAGAGGACAGCATATAGGAAAGTTTTCCTCACACTCAGAGGGTTTATCAGCTTTCCCTGCCCACATCCCCTCCATCTTGGGAAGGGACACAGAGGGGCTTCTTTGTGAAAGGGGAAATATCCCCGATAAAGTATTTATAATTCAAATTCATTTGTCCCAATTAGACCCAATTACACCTAAGAAAGTATTCTTTTTTTTAAAGATTTTATTTATTTATTAGACTGAGGGAAAGAGAGAGAGAGAATGAGTGGAGTGAGAGGCAGAGGGAGACGCAGACTCCCCACTGAGCAGGGAGCCCAATGTGGGGCTCGACGTGGGGCTGGATCCAGGGACTCCAGGATTATGACCTGAGCCAAAAGCAGATACTTAGCCAACTGAGTCACCCACAAGCCCCTAAAAAACTATTATGAAATGAAAAAGACTGAATCATCTTTAATGGAAAATTTAAATCTACCGGCCACTATGCATAGGACTGAGGAGAATAGATATAGAAAAGAAAAGTATGGGGATCCCTGGGTGGCTCAGCAGTTTAGCGCCTGCCTTTGGCCCAGGGCACAGTCCTGGAGTCCCAGGATCGAGACCCGCGTCGGGCTCCCTGCATGGAGCCTGCTTTTCCCTCTGCCTGTGTCTTTGCCTCTCTCTCTCTATGTCCATCATGAATAAATAAATAAAAATCTTAAAAAAAAAGAAAAGTATTCTTTTATTTTTAATTTTTGATTTTTTAAAGATTTTATTTATTTATTCATGAGAGACACACAGAGAGAGGCAGAGACATAGGCAGAGGGAGAAGCAGATTCCCTGCAGGGAGCCCGATGAAGGACTTGATCCCAGGACCTTAGATCACAACCTGAGCCAAAGGCAGACACTTAACCACTGAGCCACCCAGGTACCCCTCTTTTATTTTCTGACCCATTTAGTTTAAAGTATGCAAATGATAATTCCTTTCACATGTTTAACACAAGGAGACTAATGTCTCCTGGAGATCTGTGGAATACTTTATGCAATATACCCAATAGATGCCTCTAAAATGTACTGTATGAAGAAATGAAAGAAAAAAAATATGGATTTCATTTCTTCCCTGCCTCTTATTCCACTAAAGTCAAGATAAATTTTAAAACAGAGATTTTTTTAAAATAACATAAGAGAAATCACAGAGAGAGTTCTGGAAAAAGAACTGGCATTCGGAAAGTCACAGGGTTTAGTCCTTGGAATATTAATACTGCTGGCCACAGACAGTCTTCCTGCCAAGGTTTCTGTAAATAAGCTGAGGTAAATATCTATCTGGACCAGTAAAGTCCCACGAAAGTAATAAGCAAAGTTTTCAATCCTCAAAAATATTTGAACATCTCTCTTTCTTATAGAGAAAAAATCCTGGAACTTCTCATAAATGGATATTTCCCTTGGGGAACTAATATCCTCTCCAGGGTCAAACCTGCATTCTCCTGAAGATTCAGTGAAGCAACACTCATGAGAAGTGTTTTTCTTTTTATTATTCTCTTACCTTAAAATTCACTTGGCTTTAAGAAGTCACTGAATATACATTCTTCTAATTGGAGCTTTCAGTAGGAGAAAAACTAGGGCAAATTTTAGACAAAGCAAAGACAATCTTAAAAGTTGGCAACCAGGTCAGGGAAGCCTTAATGAGAAAGTTAACAGACTGGGTGGCTTTTCCTTGTTGTGCATGATGAGGTGTGCAAAGTTATTAACAATAGAACTCTGCAAAAAGCAGTGTGGAAAGTAGGTGAATATTGATTCTCTGTCTAAAGCTCATAAATAATTAAAGAGGCAATTGTAGTTTAAAGATACAGGGATTACTTTTTTTTTTTTAGCTTGGCACAGTGGTATTCAGAGACTCACTATATTCAGTATCCCCTCCAAATTTTCTTCTCATCCTTTAAAAAAAAACTCAAATTTCATCTCATTCATAAAGCCTTCCCTGACCAGTTCAGCCATCACCAACCACTCCTTTCTCTGAACTTGAAGAGCATATTGCCTCTAGCACTCACTGGATATAAGCTGTTAGGTATCTTTTTTTCCCCCTCTTAAACAAATATGGTCCAATAGATAATAAAATCCTCCAGGGTAGGGATCGCATTAAATTCCTCTTACTATCCCTAGTACCTAGCCTGGAGCCTGATCCACAGTCCATAAGAGTTCAATAAATGTTTGTTGTTAATGATGATGTGTTGTAGATGCATCTGTAACATAATCTGGATAAACACAATACAGGAAAAGTGCAAATCATCATCTAACGAACATGCAAGCCAAGAAATCAATATGAGAGAGCTGTCTGAGCTCCGAATGAAAGACAAAGTAATGCCCTTCTCCCTGGCCCAACATCCAACATGGTGATGGATTATGCTACATAAAATTATCGATAAAGACCAATGTAGTCACAATGATTTCTAAATAGTAGCAAGAAATATTAGATACAAAATGTAACATTATAACAAAGGCAGCTGAACTGAGAGGCCATACATGGAGAAACAGATTTCCTTGATGAAGAAGTTTGTAAATAAGTAACCTAGAGCATAATGAAAGCATGGCATTTTCATATCCTCCCTTCTCTAGCTCCCCAACCCAGGGACCAAGGTGCTTATTTCTCACAAGATATTTCGAATGAGTGTCACTTGCCCCTGAAACAGAGGAGCAAGAAAGCAAACTTGGGCACTTAACCTTTGCCAAAACAAACCCAATCCTTCAAATGATCTACATTTTTACGATATGAGTCAGGTTGTGTAAATTCATACAACCCTCACTTACATGCACAAGAGGAGTAAATCAAACCACTTACCTCTTGTCTTCTTCCACAAGATTTGGCTTATTAGGAATAGAAAGTTGGGGCCAAATCTGTTGCAGCAGTGAACCTCACTTGTCTTTCTCTGTCCCTCTTTGTTTATTCTCTTTCTACTTAGACTCTTTCTTTTATCCTGATAGTGGGAAACTTACGCAGAAGGCTCTCTACCATTTTTATTGAATATATATGTAACATACTCAGCGCCAACATTGGTCTAACTGATGAAGTAGTGAAAGGATTAATCAGGCCAACAGCCCAAGTGTCTCTGGGCCTTGGGTAGAGAGCTAGAGCAAGGTGGGAGGAAGGGAAAAGGAGGTGGGGGCACAGATTGATATTCTCCTCACAGACTGCATATGCTTTGTTGCTATATGGACAATTGGAACAAGGATAATTAATTTAACTGATCACTTCAACAGAACATTGACAATGATTTGACTGACTTATAATAGCATTTACTAGTTCTTTAGCTTAACTAACCAACCAACAAGATTTGAATGAATGCATTTAATCCTCACCTCATCCACTACCACGTTTCTCAGTCACCTTTAAAATTCTGAATGGGTTAAAGAACTTGCAAAATTAATTGTCTATAGAGACATATTATTAATCCTTTTTTTGTGCATTAAATACACTAGCTAAAGGAAATGAGGATTGAATTCCATGGGTTAATCAATGTGTAGCAGTAACCATTTCTACAGCCAACTTGGCTTCCCTCACAGCCAAAGGAAGACCAAAACCATCTCATCTCTTTGAAATAATTGGCGTGTGGTATCTTTTTGTGAGCCAAAGTTCTTACTGAAATAAAGAAAGAATTATACATGTATAACATATTCCTAAACTTAGTGAATGCAGGAAGCTTTCATTGTAAGATATAGAATTTTCTTTCTAGATCCTGAAGATATGGCCTCAGAAATGATACATGTACTCACGGTCGTTCATGTCCTGTTGACAGTGGACTGAGGTGCTCCAAGTCTTCTCTTTGTCAGTAGATAGAGGTGGAAAATATTTCAATGGGATGTACTCATGTCCAAAACACCCAGGAAGAAAACTGGAAAGAACCTAAATAGAAGTACAGAGGAGCACATTTAGGATGGTTGTTTTTTTAGGACAATGGAGGCAGCCCTCAAAATGGTGAGTCGGAGAAATGGCTGCAGCCAACACAAGGAGGCACTGTGGGGCAGAAAGTGGAATTCTCCAGTAGATGGCACTAGGAAACGTGTGGCACCAATGGGCACTGTTACCAAGATAGGAACAGCTTTCACACCTTTGTAGGCAAGGCCCGATATGGAGTACCATATGGGCTAAAGTGAGTATAAGTGGGTATTTCATACCTCCTTAGGTTTGATTTTTATGTTGAAGATATACTTGGGATGGCACATGTATATGTTTGTAGGAGTATGATTCCATATGTGGATATGAATATGTGTGTGTATGAACACCTATGTACACAGAAAAATGTTAGGTTATATAGATATGGATTGATACGAGTATAGATATAGATTGGGGGGTATTATTACAATAAATGGAAAACATGTTACAGAAAGAGGACTAGCTTCTGTTGAGTATATACTGTGTACCAGGCCTTTCAATATACTTTCTCATTTAAATGTGACAATAGCTGTAAAAGTGGCTATTACCTCCATATTTACCAAAGAGGAAAGTTCACGAACTTCATACAGATTAAGGAGTTTGCCCAAGGTTACACAGCTGAAAAACTGCAGGGCCTGGATTAAAATCCACGTCTGCTTAGCTTCAAAACTTGAACGCAGTCTTCAAAACCATAATACAGTCATGCTTCACATCACATAGACTTGCAATAGATTCTTGCAATGTGCAAATTAACTCCAGAGAATATGGTTTGTGTATGTTTGTACAAACAATACAGACATGTGCATTACACAAAATTACAGTAATATATATGCAAAAGTTTGATCTATGTTGAATTACAAATATATATATGTATATATGTGTATATATTTATGTATATACACATATATATAAAGTTAAATAAATACCACATTCCACTTTCCCCCTTTTTACCCCAGATAATTATTGAAGAATCCCATTATAGGAAAATACAGAAGAATGAATTCCAATATGTGAGCTAATTAAAATGAGTTACTTAAAAAGAATATCAAGCTTATTTTAAAGTGGCTATACCAAATCCACATGCATACACGATGGGATACATTCACTATTTACCACAAAATGCATTTAGCATTAAGGTGACAATATGAATTCCATCAACACTGCCTTTTTATGTTGTAGGAAGAGCCATTTCCTACATGAGTAGGAAGAACTCATTTCCACTGAGTTGATTAGAGCACACCTTAACTCAACCCACTCCACTATGGTCCATTGTCATTGAAGGCTCATAGCCTTTGGGCACAAGCCTTTCCATCTTTTTTTCTTGTCTGGAGAGCGTGTTGTTCTGTAAGTTATGTTTTTGTCAGACAGATTAAAGAATGTAGTGCACATTGAGCATTTAGCCCGGTGTTTGGCAAATAATAAAAAGTCATCAGTGAATAAAAGTCAACAATGGTGATTATGATGACTGTAAGAAGAAGAAAGAAGAAGAAGCAGAGGAGAGAGAGCTGAAGGAAGGGAAGGAAACTGAGGAGGAGACAAAAGTTAAGAAGAAGAGGACAAGGGGAAGAGGAGGAAGGTGAAATTATAGCCAGAGATAAAGGATTAAGGTGACAATTTCCAGTTCTTGTCTTCTTAGTGTCAGAGCTTCTCCCAAAGGTACAAAAATGCCATATGAAACAGTATGGGATGTAAAATATATGCCCTACACCTTGAAAAGTATTCTATTATTCATTTTAGGTTTTGTACAATTTTCCCCTTTTTGCCTCAGATTGGGTACCTTTTCTGTAGGCTAAAGAAGACTGTCATAAGAACTGAGCCACTGGTTGAGATTATGGGCTTGAAAAGGAAGAGAAAGGCAAGAAAAATGTTGTCAACTTGTACTCTGGGCACTTGGAAAAAATACTCTGGTTATTTACAAATGGACTATTTGGCAGCATGGTAAAGGTTAACTTTGGTGCTCTGAAACCAGATGGAAGATGTGGAAGCTCCTTCTAGAGAAAAAGTGAACTAGATGATTTCTCTGGTGTTTCTGATCTCTAATTAATAGTAGCTGAATGGAGAAATCTGACCCACGTAGAAGGGAAGAAAAGAAAAATAATGCATTACCTTCAAAAGTAAAATTCCATTTAGTAAATTTCCTAAGCAGATTTTTGTCCTATCAGGCCTCAGTCTTTGTGTTTTTCCTTTGTGTTGAGGAATGTCGGGAACTGAGTTGGTAATAAATTAACAGCAATAATAAATGCTAACATTTATTGAACATTACTATATGCAGAGCACTGTTTCTCAAGCTATCACTTTATACTCAGTGTAATCCCATAAAGTAGGTATCATACTATAGATGTGAAACAGGAAGCTCAGAGAATTTAAATAATTTGGCTAGCCACACAGGTAGTAGTTAGCAAAGCTAAAACTCAAACCAAGGACGAGCTGAAAGGAAAGCCATCTTTGGTCTACCATGCTATGTATGGTTAGATAACATACAAGATGCCTGCTCCAGTAACTCACACACAGTAGGTATACAATAATGCTTCCCTTTGCTTTCTTCAAAGGAGTTACTGCCCTTGGATTGTCACTTCTTTCAATTGTTTTTAACTGTACACAGGTTGATATAATGCCAGATGTAGACAGTGATATTAACTTTGACCTGGGGGATCTGAAATATTCATTTTTTCCTGGATGTTTCTGTTTTGCTGATTCTAGATCTTTGCATAAAAGCCAAACATCCTTCCCTGGGCTTAAGAAGCCATGAGATATGGGCCAACCATCAGAGGTTGTTAGCTCCATGGAGGTGAGATACGTGGTGATGAGAAGGAAGATATCTGACTCTCCTGGGGTTCCTTTTTCTATACCATTCTGACACATTAATACTTAAATAATCATGTGGGATATACAAAAATTTTAAATTGAAGGAGGACTCAAAGATTGACCTTGTCTCCAGCAGATAAGTTTCTGACCTACTAGAGGACTACAGGAAATTGGATCAGGAGCACAGGGGATGGTGGCTACTAATTAGTTATTGCCACAACAGGAGGACATACCCATCAAGTATAGTCCTTGTCCAAGGAATGACTATTTCAACTCTTGCCCTGCAGAGTTTTATCTTCCTAAATCCCAAAGTAGGATAGCAAGACAAGTGAGGAAATTGAGGACCACAGATGTCCAAGGTCACAGCATTTGTGTACAAGTGAACAAGAATCTATGTTTTTCACCTCCCAGTCAAAAATAATCTTTGATTCAAGGCACTTCCACAAATATTGGAAGATGGTTTGCTGGGGAAAGAAAGGATCCTAATTAGATGTGTTTGGGAAATGGGGCATACTTGCTACCATTTTTTTCAGAATGTAAAATGTACATGATGCACATGAAAGTCTCTCATAAATCCTGCTATAAATTTTTAAAACTCGTTTTACCCATGAATTCTGTACATTTTGATCAGGTTTGTTTTTAAATACTTGTTAATATCCAGAGGCACTAGTATTTCTCAAAGCCCATTTTAAGGAATAACATCTCAAAGCAATTCAGAAAAGTTTTGGAAATGCTTCTTACTGGGAATCATTAAATAAATAATAATTGCCTTCTATTGGTATTTCTATGTGCATACTCTCCTCAGAATACCATTCTATGTTTGAGCAGATCATTCTAGTCCCTAACTTTTCTTCCATGATTCTCTATGTTCCTAGATTTGCCTTCTCTAAATACTCTTGCTATGCCTTCCTCTCCCCTCTATCTGTGACACTCCAGTATTCTCAGTATAAAACCTGACTTCTCAGTCTGGCATTTCAATCTCTCTGCACTGCTTTCCAAAATGAGTCCTTTGGTTTAATCAGTTGACTTACTCTCTGATTCCTACATAGGACACGAGCTTTCTTACTTCCTCACCTTTGTGTTCTCCCCTCTGCCCACATGTGTAGGTGTGTTTGTCAATAAATTGCAAGTTCCATCACTGTTCCCCTCACAAGACCTGGCCCTGTGTCTTAAACAAGGATGCTTTAACAACTCTAATTGTCCTCCTGCAACTGCCTTCACTCCCTACTGACTCTCAAAAATTAATGTCCACAGCAGGGTCACATTTGATGACCTGTGACTCAGCAACTCAGGTAGTGTTATTTTTAAGTTTAACTGTGGTGACATAGCTTCACTATTAAAAAAGTTAGAAATACCTTAAAGAATTGCATTTGTGAGGAAAAAAGCAACATACTTTATAGTTCTGTCTTTTAAAAAAATATTGAAATTCTAGAAATTCAAACCCAAGTTTTTGTGTTGGTTTTAAGAATAGATACCCATGGAGTTGCGTCAAGGACATACTGCAAGTAGTTCCATCTTTACCTTATAAAGTAACTATTTGCAGAGGGATCAATGAAGATGAAGGGAGAGAGGTTGAGACAGAAGGACAATCAATAGTCAAAAGATCTAGCTTTGGGCTCTGGCTTTATGGATGACTCCTGAGTGACCTTGGGAAAAGTGACTTAACCTCCCTGGGCAGCACTTACTTTGGCTGTAAAATAGGAAGTCTAATATTTAAACTCACAGGGTTATTGTGGGAATTAACTGTGGTAATTGCTGTAAAATGCCTTGTAAATTACCAGGGGTTTTGCAAATGTTAGTTACTGTTAAGGAAACATTCTGGGCATCTCCAGGTTTATTTGTTTGTCTGTTTTCATCAATACTAGAAGTATTTTCAACTGCACTCAGAATAATTTCTATCATGAAATGTGAGATTCTTTCATGTCCGTATTATTGCTCCATGTTCCAGTTCCAACTCTGCTCATATTTACATTTAGCAAAGTTAATTTCTTAACAAAAATTCTTCTCTTTACTATTTGAAGAGTTTTGCTCATTCGTAACCCAATGAAATATGCTGAACCCAAATTGGACTTTCAACTACACACACATACACAAACCATCAGATTTATTTTCCTTTCTTCCTTCCTTTCCTTCTTTCCCTCTTCTCCTCCTCTTCTTTCCTTCATGCCTTCATCGCTTCCTTTTTTTCCTTCCTTTCTTCCAGTGAGAGTCTAGAAATACTCATATCAGAAAATGCTACATGACCAGAGTGATTATATTTTACTTCTTCCCTGTCTGAGTCTACATGAAACACTTGTAAAGTCTCACCAATTTCTCCAGGGCATTAGACAGTCTCTAGTCAAATGTAGGTAAAATGTGCCTGTGTGTTATTTACCAATTAGGTCCCAGAGCAGACTATAAAGTTAATGCATAATCTACTATGCAAGACACTTGATTACTGAAGAGCATCCCTCAGGCATTCTGCAGCCTATAGGGGTGATACATTTTCTATGATATGATGGGAATTATTGGCTCACTGGACCAGAACACTCTCAGAGTCCACGTAAAGACCCTTATTTTCACAATGGATTAAAAGGGAACAGACTCTGGTTTCCTGCATATTCACAGTCTGCAGATTATTGATCTGATAATGAATCCATTCAGCATCCTCTGGGTATCCTTAGCTCAATGTATGTGCAACCCCCCTTCATGAGGCCTGAGTCACACAACTCCCTAAACCAGCACCTGCATAGCAGCTGTTTATGGTGCTCAACTGCTCAGATGACATGTGTCTTTAAAGTGTAGTATTTCGGCCTTCCTTAAAAATACAAGGTCAAGGAAAGTAATACCCCCTAGGAAATAATAAGTAAATTGCCATAGGCACTAAATTATAAACAAGAAAGGCCTATATAAATATAATCATAGAATTTCAAACCTGGAATGAAATGTAATAAAATTGTTTACAACTTACTGCACATTAAGGCTAGCCTTGGATTAAAGACAGGACTCCTTTTCAAATTAAGTATGTGTGTGTGTGTGTGTGTGTGTGTGTATTTTCCTAATCACATGACCTCATGTCATGCAGCCTCTGAGGAAAGTGTGTTCTCCAGTGGCTAACATGAACTACACTACACTACAAACTACACTACACTATAAAAATATTTCGGAATATTTGGGAGGTAAGGTCAAAACTTGATCGTATCTCCATCTGGTCTTTTAGAAAAATTATCTTCTAAATTTCAATATAAAGATCAATTCTGTTCTGAATGACTACTATCTCATATATGCAGATGAAACAATACCCTTTACTCCTCTATTTCCATACCACTTCTGTCCCCACCAGCCTTTCTACGTCATCTTTCTACCCCATGCTCTAATGGAGATCTTTCTGCTTCAAGCAGAACTCCAAATCAGAACCGTGATTTGAACTACCACTCTTTCTCCTACATTTTTTCTCCCTTTGGAATCCTCCCCCCCCCCCCCTTTTCCCAGGCTTCTGTCTTTTTGCACTAGGGTATGGAGGCTCTGCAGTAGATTCCCAGGGATTCATATAGGTCAAGTGTTCACTTTAGTTCTGTAAACTAAAAGAATGAATGGATTCCAAAAGAAGTCCAGCCAGGAATTTACTCTATAAGGCCTTGCTCTCTGACATGTTCCATGCTCCATAGGATCTTCATGTTTTAATATGAGAAAGACTGATGAAAAGATCTCTAAACTCACCACATTGGTTTTCTAGTGATAGGATTTTAGCTTCAATGTATGCAGTGAAGTATTCAGTCACGTGTCTTTGAATTGCATCTACTTAATCTCTTTTTCTATCAAGGGCTCATAAGCACCACAGAGGCAATAACCTTTTTCTTACTTCTGGGTTTTAACCCCCAGTGGTCCTCACTATATAGTTCTGTTCAATAAATGCTAATGTCCAGCTATTTCTGCTCCTTCTATCTCCAGATAATTTAGAGTTGACTATAATAAAAATAATTTGGAACTTACTGCCTGATGTCATTAAAAATCCCTTGTCAGGTAATTGATAAAAGAGCATTCCAGCTTCTCCCTCACACTCACTGGCTCAAAGTTCATGCAATGTGTACAAATGATACCTAAACCACCTTGGGCCTGCTGATTTGAGGATATTATCCATCAGCAGATGAATGGTAATGTTCATCACAGGCCATCTATGCTGCCTGATGACTGGTGCTCCAGGGCCTCACTGCTGCTGGGACACTGGGAGGCTAGGATTCTAGAGGAAAGTATCTTGGGACAGTGGTTCCCATGCTCAGTTCCAAGTGGTAGGCTCCAGTTCTCAACTAGTTTCATATCATGGTCAAGGCTACAACTGACATCTCCTATCTAGGTATTCTGAGAAAAGCTGAGACAGTTGCTACCAAAGTCAGGTATCTCTTCTCAGCAAACAACCCCCTACTTCCCATTTCTCCTTATGTCATGGCATTCTCTCTTCATGAAAAAAAAAAAAATATATATATATACACATAAAAATGGAATATAAGGCAGGAGGTTATTTTTGGAAATCAATTGGGTAGGTACCTTACTTGGAAAGGGCTTTTTTTTAAAGCCTCAAAAAGAAGTTTAAAAATTGGAAGTTGTTTTTAATTCATAAAACTCATTGATTGAACCTGGCTAGCCGATATACACGTATGGCTTACACTTCCAGTAAAATTTCCCTTGACATTAGCCAGTTAACCTGAATGTAAGGCAATGATTTGTTAACTATATTTCTTTTATTTCTAAGGCCAATTAGTAGGGAGCTTTTTAGCCATAATAAATTTGTAGTATCTACTTTATTCTCAAGAGTGTTATTGATAAAACAAAAATAAGAACACTTGCTTATAATAAGCATGGCCTTTAAACCCACCCTTACAAAGAATCTATATACACTACCCCCCACCCCAAACAATGCTCTCAGAGGTCATCAAACCTCAGCTCTACATTAGACCAGTCAGAAGCTTCACAGTCAATAGGGAGCCACATACTTCAGCTCTATAATCACATGGTGAGGGTAGACTAGATGGTTTCCATTTAACAACCATTCCATGAACCTGAATAGCTGGAACAGATTTTGGAACTTCCTCCCAGGTGCATAGATAGATCTGTAAATATGTCCTCTTGTTTTACTAAAAGGAGCTTCAAGAGGCTGATATTCACCCATCTCAAATAAATTTGTTTAAACTCTTGGGGGATTCCCTTTAGCTTTTTCATTACCACTACAGAATAATATACACATAATTAGGTGACAGCATGCCCTTTGTCTGAACATTATTAAATATACAACAATTATCACATATAGTATATTCTATGTGCATACAAGCCCCTTCAGGGTAATATACATATTCTCAACCCCAACCAAAAAAAATATGAATTATTAACATTTGCTCTTCAAGTTCTATAAAAGTAACTTTCAGATTGTGGTGCTAAACACTCACTGCTCTTGCATCTACACAGGCTGGCTGGAGAATTCATGTGCTGTAGTGTTTGACACACTCATTCTCTCAGGTGAAATACTGCAGGCAAACTGCATAATTTATTAGGCTGGTACAGCAAAGCTGAATAATTAGATCATCTCCTTGTACAAGGCTACATTTTATGATGATCTTTTTAACACTGTAATCTAAATTGGGGTTGTAGTTGGAGGCGTGGAGGGGGGTTGAAAGTAAACTAATTGGGAGATGCTCTATGAGAAATAACAGCTATATCATTTCATGCCATCAAAAGTAGGATCTCAAAAAAAAAAAAGTAGGATCTCATCCACAAAAGACTTTCAAATCATCTATATTATTGGCTAACAAGCACCTCAAATCTTTTAATAGTAGGAAAACGATTGTTGTGTATACATACACACAATATTATGCTTTTTGGTGGATGGGGAGGAGAAGCAAAAGAATCTTAGAAGCCAATAATTTCCTCTATGAACAGGCAGAGATGAATTTCCAAGTGTTAGCAAGAGGACACAAAGTTAGAGAAAGAGCAATGCCTTACCCCGCAGCTTCTCTTGAGCCTTGAAATGATGGTTTTGAGAGAGTAGCCAATGTCACCAAGGAGTCAACTCTGAATAAGAATTTGGGATCCTTCTCAGGTGATTAAGGTAAAGAAGGCAGCTGATGTGGAGGACACATGCATGTCCCGGTATTTGCTATCCTGGTTCACTCAGTCCTTCCTTATTCTTTATCAGCAACTGAACACTAAAGTGGGTTCAGTCAGCAAATAAAGATTTGCTTTTGAAGTGCCTCCCCTTGGATTGCTTTCATTAGCATCCCGTTCTCCTTCAATGGTCAAGTGTTACGTGAGGATCGAGTTATTTTCCCATTGGCAAATTTGCTTCTCATGAAGTAGCCAGACAACCCATCTCAGGGGCCCCAGCAAGAACCACTGGAAGATCATGCTTCCTGTAGCCACTCTGGTTCTGCTTGGCCTCCCCTCTGCCACATTGTTTCCTCCTTTTTTTTTTCTTTACACATTACTGAGAGGTTAAATTTTTACAAATCTTATATTCATAAGACATTTTTGTCTTTGAGCTGATGGAAGATAAGGGGGGCTCATACACCTGGCCTTCCTAGGATGGAAAACTCCATTTGAGAAACTAATTGGCTGTCTTGAAGGTTGGTACATGAGCACACTTTACCATGAAATTCAGACAGCAGAGGCAGATTCAGAGAAAAGGTAATGAGAAACCTTCACATGGGATCTGGTCCCTTTCTCTCTGAAAGAGGACTAGACCAAAGTCAAATTCTGTTCCTGTGGTTATTTCTGAACTGAAATAATAGGTACCTGGGGTTCTAGACACCCGAGTTTAGGTGCCTAGAACCCCAGCTTTCATCCTCATTTCATTCTCCTCTTTCATTATCATTATGACAAAAAGAAACAAAAATAGTCTTTTATTCCCCAACATTAAGCAGCATGATTTGCACATATTTGCCTTAAGCGTAGGGTAAAAACTAAGGCTCACTCATATTCATGGTTTCCTTTGAACATCACATAATTGGTCCCTAGATTTTCCTGAAATCTTAGATTTTATTCTGAAACCCTTACTATTAGCTATGACTTTATCCTAAGGATCAACTCCCTTTAAGCCTCAATATCTATCCCCTGCTTTTGGAAATGGAACTGTTTTTCCAAAGGCTCAGCATGCTGCCCTTTGGGCTTTTGCTATATCTATAGCAACCACTCTGTTGGGGAACCTTACAAATAAAATTAGGCTTTGGAGTTTGGCACACATAAAACGATACATTGCAATAATAAACATTTTAGGTTCTTTGTTTAAAGCAGCAACAACAGCTTATTAATAACTGCTGAGGTACTGCCCTTGGTTCTGAGTAAAGAAAAGGGATTCTACTTCTTAAAATTTAGTGTATTTCCAAGTTAATTTGCTCTCGCATTTAAGGCATTTCCTTTAGATAAATCAGTATGAGACCCACATTTAGAAGAGATGTATGGTCTCAACTGGCAATTGAGAGTGAAGTTCTCTGTTATTTTTGAAGGAGCTTCCTAATTTTCTCCAAAAGCTGTACATCCCTATTTCTAAAGTCTTCCCTTTCAAAGAAATCTAATGATTTTGTAAGGCCATTCACTCTGTTCTCAGCATTCCCATGAGGCTTACAGGAGAACAAGTACCAAATATTTTATAAGTGCGGATAAATAAAGAAAACAATGTCAGTCATGCTGGATTCAATGCAGCATTTCCTTTTATTCAATAATCTCCTTAGTAAAAGGAACCAGGACTCCTTGGAGAAATAGCTCATTCGAAGACTAGGGCAGGAAATATATAAGATAAGCTTAGAGAATCTTGCAGCACCAAAAATTAGGAAAGAGTTTAAATAGACATAGACACACACACAATAGAGATGGAAAGAACATCAAAGGTACACAAAGAGGCAAAAGCATCCCAATGGCCAAAGCTAGAACAATTTGGACCACAAAATAAAGTAGTAAATAAATATTCATGAGTCTGTAGGGGAGGAAAAACTTCCTTTTACTCTCTTAGGTTCTGCAGCTGGGTCTAAGAATTAAACTAATATAGTTCATTAACAGGAAGAAGGATACAAATTTTACATAATATTTTTATATGTATACAGGAATCTTCAGAAGGAAAATAAAGACCCAAAGAATCTGTTAGGCTCAAAAGCTTATATAGTTTTTAGAACAATAAGTTGTGGGGATATGACATCACATAGGCATTTAAAATAGGGGCAGTAAATTTTTGGACAGTGACTAGGAAATCAATGGGAGAAATTTTTTTTTTTAAAGATTTTATTTATTTATTCACGATAGTCACACAGAGAGAGACAGAGAGGCAGAGACACAGGCGGAGGGAGAAGCAGGCTCCATGCACCGGGAGCCCGACGTGGGATTCGATCCCGGGTCTCCAGGATCGCGCCCCAGGCCAAAGGCAGGCGCCAAACCGCTGCGCCACCCAGGGATCCCTCAATGGGAGAAATTAATGGAAGATAAGGATTATTTGAGTAGGTCTGTTTATACATTTTGAAGAGGATTCTCAGGCTCCAGTGAAAATAATTTTCCTTTTGATCTGATATCAACAGGGCATCTTTTCATGGGGAACTTTAGGACTTTAGGAACTGGTTTTGGGTAGAAAGGGGAAAATTAGAGACCCTTCTGTATCTGCTGTTTCTCAATGCTGTTAGCTAAACAAAACAAAACAAAACAAAACCAAAAAACAAACCCCAATATGCTAAAGTGATATATTTTGAAGTGACACATGTCCTGAACTCCTTCAAGCATATACTGACATAAGTAAATGATTAAATAAATGAGGGAGAATAGACAAATATCTCATGCAGAACAGTTCCAAATAGCTTCTGTGGGTAACCAGCTCTCAAGGTTGAATGTAACCCCCCACTCTCTTCTAATCAGGCTACTAATAGTGACTTCCTTCCAAAGAGATTACATACAATATGGACAAGGGGAAAAGAGTTAACTTTCTAGTTGGTAAGCCTACAAACATTACCTCAAACACAGAAGTGATGTCATCTTGATAGCCTGTACCCTTGATATGAAGTGATAAGAATGGTGTTATTAGTTCTGTGGTGTTCCCCCCAGAAAGCCATAACCCCACTCTAGTCATGAGAAAAAACATTGGACAAATCCCAATTAAGGGTCTTTCTGTAAAATACTTGCCCATTAGCCCTCAAAACTGTCCAAAAGTGGAAGTGTAACCTTCTGTCACAGGCAAGAGGAGGCTAAGGAGACACGATAACTAAATGTCATATGGTATTCTGCATGGTATCCTAGAAGAAAAAAAGATAAAAAACAAGGAAATCTGAAAAATAGTATAATAATATATCAATACTGGTTCACTAATTGTGATAAATGTACCACATTAATATGCTAAAATAGGGGAAAAAAGAATGTAGGGTATATGGGAATTCTAACTTTGTAATTTTTTTTATAAATCTAGAATGATTCTAAGATAAAAAGGTTGTTTCCTAAAAAATAACAACTTATTTACTATACTTCATGCAAAACCTAAGCATATATATACACTGCCGTTGAACAAATGTTTGTTGAATGTATGAAAATAAAATTTTTCTGTATTCTGTATTCTTGACTCTCATAAATCACCTTCCAAGAGGTCTTTAATACCAAAATGACTTTGAGGGCAGAAGTGGTATATGGAAAAAGTAAATTCTACAGTAGTAAAATTAGAAGTAATTTCTTAGCAATAAAAGTAAATATGGGGTGCCTGGGTGGTTCAGTCAGTTAAGCATTTGCCTTTGGTTCAGTAATGATCCCAGGTCTGGAATCAAGCCCTGAGTCTGGCTCCTTGATCAGTGGGGAGTCTGCTTCTCCTTCTCCCTCTGACTCTCCCCCTGCTTGTGCACTCTCTCTTTCAAATAAATAAAAATCTTTTTTAAAAAAAAGAAAATATGACATAACTTATAATCTCCAACACAATGATAACACCAAAATGATAACACCAATAAGAGGGTAAGCTTTTTATGTTCAAAATACTTTCACATTTGCAATGTCAATTCCTGCAATAATGAATTGAAAAAGGCAAGGTAGGCATTATTTTCTCCATCATAAACATCAAGAATCTTGGGGCAAAGGGAAAATGTACAATGTGTTTAAGGTAGAGAAGTGCTTCCTGAATCTACATTTTGGCAATAATTAGGTTGTGGACTTGGGTAAGCCATCTCACTCTTTTGGGGTTCAGTTTCCTGTCTGAAAAATGAAGGGTACTTTCATAATAGAGGAAAGTTCATGTATAATATAAACCCCCTCCAATCCAAACACACAGAATATATAATAAATTTATTTATTTAAAAATAAATATAGAAATGCACCAAATACTATGAAAAAAATCAAGCACCAGAAAGGAAATTTTAGGTACAGGCAGAGGCTAAAGCTCCATGGTCACAAAGGGGATGAGACGTTGCATATGGATGGTTCAGGTGGGACCCTCAGATGGGAATGTGCACTTTCCAAACCGGGCTCAGATTATGTGTCATAGAGACTGGAACATCTTCTCTTGTCTGCTCAGATGGGCTCTAGAAACATGGTCCTTTCCTAGAGCCTACTGCCAAAGTCAAG
Source organism: Canis lupus baileyi (assembly GCF_048164855.1). Taxonomy (NCBI): domain Eukaryota; kingdom Metazoa; phylum Chordata; class Mammalia; order Carnivora; family Canidae; genus Canis; species Canis lupus. The sequence goes on along the minus strand of NC_132843.1, from coordinate 35,605,617 downwards.
ATTCTCCCATGAGCCTGGTTTCCAGGCTATTGTAGGCAAAGGCACTGAAAGTATTGCTGAGCTTCTTGTACTCAGACACCAAAAAGGCATGGGCTAAGGAAACATAAAATGACCTTCCAGGAAAGGGGCACAGGAAGGAATTCCCCAAGAGATGAGTGAAACCAAAGAAATGGGAGAATTCTTACTCAAGGTAATAGAAATAATTAAAACATCTAAAAAGATGTTTAAAAATCAGTATCTTTGAAATCTTTAAAGACATAAGGGAGGAGAATGGGAGACTTGATAGTGTGTTAAATATTAGATTAACACAACTAAAGAAATTGCAAAGTGAAAGCTGAAATTGAGAAAATTTCCCAGGATGAAAACAGAAAGACAAAATGGTAGGGAAAAAAAATGAAAGAAACTGACATCGAGGCTGAGAAGTACCAATGCACCCAAGTGAGAAGAAAAAAAAAAATACAAAGAATGAGAGAGAGAGTCAAAAAGAGTTAGGTTATGGCTGAAACTTTTTAGAATTAGAAAGACAAGCATCTTTGGATTAGGGAAACCCACTGTATGCCCAGCAAGAGAAATAAAAATACATCCACACATAGACACTGCAATGGAGGGAAGACCATAAAACCCACCAAAGGAGACAAATTACCTAAAAAGAACAACGACCTGGTTGACAGCTCATTTTTTCACTAATAAAAGAATTTGTTCAAAGTGCTGTGGGAAAATAATTGTGAATGTAGAATGTTATGCTTTTATGAATAAATGTAAAATGAAGGTATCTTCAAAATTTTAAGGACTAATAAGTTTATTACTATCAGATTCTCACTGCAAAAGCGATTAAAGAATATAATTCATTGAAAAGAAAAATTCGGAAGTGAAGAGTGGGATTTGAGAAAGTTGGTGAACGAAGAAATTGTATATAGTGATAAAAATACATAAATACTGTAAACAGTAAAGAATATAGATAGGCTTTGTGTTTAAAACATGTTAGAATTAAAATTCCAAACAGCAGTAGCATGAAAACTGGGAGTGAGGAGATCTGAGGAGTATGAGGTATACTAAGGTTCTCTCTAGTACACTTTGTTAGAAAATTAGTAATGGAATATGTATATTGAAAATTTGAGGGCAACCGATAAAAGAAATAATATGCATAACTCACAAACCACTATGAGGGAGCAAAGAACAAAAGATAGAAAACTGTATCAACCCAAAAAGACTGGTAGTGAAACAGGAAAAAGAAAAAGTAACATAAAGAGAAAATACAAAATAAGATGGTAGAATAAACCCAAATGTATATAAGGAAGCAATTTTCAGAATAATACTTTATGCATAGCATTGATATCTATTATGTAAAAATTTTAAATCCCTAATAATTATAACGTATATACACATATATGTAATCAACTCTGGAATGCTTTAAGGAAACTGAGTCAAACTTATAACAGTGGTTGCATATTGGGTGAGGGGCCCAAGAAGACTTTATCTACACATATTAATTATTTGTATATTAAAAAAGAGGGATCCCTGGGTGACACAGTGGTTGAGCATCTGCCTTTGGCTCAGGGCAGATCCCACTTTGGGGAATCGAGTCCCACATCGGGCTCCCTGCATGGAGCCTGCTTCTCCCTCTGCCTGTGTTTCTGCCTCTCTGTGTCTCTCATGAATAAATAAATAAAATCTTAAAAAAAAAAAAAAAGAAAAACACAAAATGTTCAGGCTTATTAATTGGAGGTGATGGAAATCCAAGTATTATTAGATTTTTTCTTTGTATGCCTTATTTTTTTATTAAAAAAAAGATGTTTAGGCTGTTATTCCTTCTATATCTAATAATACGTGTATTTCTGAATTACCCAAAAGCAGCCAAGTAGCTTTAGGAAGAATCAGAACTAGTACCAAGGTCTCCTAATTCCAACACCATATTTTCTCAAAGCTTTACACCAATATTCTAGGTGTTCTGGTTATAATCAATGTTAGCTGCTCCCTGAGGTCCTAAGAGATGACTTTTTGAAAGTTCATACAAACTCTGAGCTTTCATCACTTTTTCTTCTACTCTCAATGCCTAGATTGGCACCAATTTACCCTGGAGAGCTTCTTGTGAGCCTTAATTGAGGACCACAAAAGATAGTAAGATCTCTAAGTGAGTAGTCTGAATAATTTCCCCAAGCAGATCACTGCGGAATTTCATTTTCAACATGAATGGTCACACTTCAGGCAATGAATGAGATGCACTGTTCAGGGGGAAATGACGCACTCAATTCTGTAGTGCTGCTCAACGGTCCCAGTGCAACTTAGCAGTACGTCAGCATTTTCATTATAAACCCATCAGGGGCATGTAAGTGCCTGGAGGCTACCTCTGAAACCAATGTGCTGAGTCACTGCTGAGAAGGTTTGGCCCGATAGGACCCACAGATTGTCACAAACATAAACATCAACCTCTGCCAGGATGCCTCTCCTGATTATATTGGTCCTCACCCTGACCTCTTTATAACCCTAATTTTCCATCCTTCATGATTCGTACACCTCAGAGAAAGCTTCCCCATTTGCTCATTCCTTCCTGTTGCCTTTAAACTCCTTTTGTACATAATGTAACATGTAGCTTAGCACTTATTTACATGTTGTCTTGGCCTGAATTATTCCAGGGATATTTGTTCTGTTTGCCAAGTAAATGGAAGAGCCCTCTGAAAGCAGTCCCTTGTTTCAGGGACTGAAACACAGTTTGAGAACAGTAAGACAACTACGAGGCACTGGAGAATTAGCTATGTGTTGCTTGATGCTTCATGGCAAGTCATATGGCTCCAAGTCCTCCTCTGCTGAGAGAAGACACCAGTTCCACTCCTCTGAATCAGGCCTCCTTCAAAGTCATGGAGTTGGTGGAGTGAGACAGGGCACAGACCACCCTCAAATTGTCTATATTCATGTTCCTCTATTATTCTATAAAGGTAGCAGTCTGTTTAAGAAATATTGCTCAGTATTACTTTAAGGTTGGCAAATTCAAAGCAGATTTTGACTTAAAGGGAACACCTAAAGGGTGATCAACAATAGCCTTATCTTACTGCCACTTCAGAGAATTACAGTGTCATAGAGGGAAAGTCCCTTAGCTCAGGAGCTTCAAAATTCTTCAACTGCAATATACAATAAGAGCTCCATTTTACATTGCAGCAGAGTACATACATATAATTGAATGAGAGAGGAACAGAATGAAAAATTTTAAAAGTTGCAGGAAATTCTAACTACTATATGTGGTTTAGTTGCTATTATAGGTCTTGTCTTATCCTACTCTATGATACTCTATTCCATTTTATTTATTTTTTAAATAAATTTATTTTTTATTGGTGTTCAATTTGTCAACATATGGAATAACACCCAGTGCTCATCCCATCAAGTGCCCACCTCAGTGCCCGCCACCCAGTCACCCCCACCCCCTGCCAACCTCCCCTTCCACCACCCGTAATTCGTTTCCCAGAGTTAGGAGTCTCTCATGTTGTCTCCCTTTCTGATATTTCGTGCTTATTTTTTCTCCTTTCCCCTTTATTCCCTTTCACTATTTTTTATATTCCCCAAATGAATGAGACCATATAATGTTTGTCCTTCTCCGATTGACTTATTTCACTCAGCATAATACCCTCCAGTTCCATCCACGTCGAAGCAAATGGTGGGTATTTGTCATTTCTAATGGCTGAGTAATATTCCATTGTATATAAACCACATCTTCTTTATCCATTCATCTTTTGATGGACACCGAGGCTCCTTCCACAGTTTGGCTATTGTGGACATTGCTGCTATAAATGTTCTATTTTAGTTTATTTTTTAAAATGTTGCATATGACTGAGTATACTGAATTTATGACTTTAATATAGAAAATACTTTCCTGCATCCCAGATAAGAACTTCTTATTCTCTTATCAGTCAGAACTGCTTCAATCATTTTAATGACCTTCTGATCAGCAGGAGTTCTTTGGAATATCTGATAAGATCTCTTTTTTTGTAACTTCTGTACCCAGACGTTTTGGGAGCTTTTCTTGCCGTCTTGAATTGTGTATAAGGCCAAAGTCCCTATTCAATGTGAAATGTTGCAACTAGACCCTTCAGGGTTTTCTGAGAGGTCACAGGTGGCTTCCCCCTCAATAAGCTAAAATCTCCTCCTCCCATCCCTGGTGTTAATGCAAAGACTGAAATTGCAAATTAAAACAAAACCCACTTAAAATACCTTAAAAAAACATAATATGGAGAGGAATATTTGACAAAAACATGCAAAATTTACACACTGGAAACTACAAATTACTGAGAGAAATTAAAGAGGGCCTAAATAATTTTGGTTTTCGAGGAAAAGATAATATTCCCAAGATGTCAATTTTCTCGAATGCAATTCCAACCAAAATCTGAGTAGTAGGATTTTTTTTGTAGAAACTGATAAGCTGATTTTAAAATTCATATGGAAATAAAGAGAACCCAGAAGAATAAAAACAACTTTGAAAAAGAGCAAATTGGATAATGAAAACTACCTGATTTCAAGACTTACTATAAATCTTCACTAATTAAAACAGTGTAGTATTGGCATAAAGATAGACAAATATACCAATGAATAGAACAGAAACTTCAGAAGTAAATCACCACATGTATGGACAACTTATTTTCTACAAAAGTGCAAAATTCAGTGTAGAAAGACAATCTTTCCTAGAGACGGTCCTAGAACAACAGAATATGCACATGCCTAAAAGTGAACTTGGAATATGTAAATATTAATTCAAACTAGATCATAGACTAAATATAAATCCAAAAGAATAAAATTTTTAGAAGAAAACTGGAGAAAAATTTTGCATTCTTGGGGTAAGCAGTGATTTTTCAGATATGACACTAAAAGCATAATCTATAAAAAATAAATTGATAAAATTGGACTGCCTCAAATTAAAAATGCTGAGCCTGGGTGTCTCAGTGGTTGAGCATCTGCCTTTGGCTCAGGGCGTGATCCCAGGTACAGGAATCAAGTCCTACACTGGGCTCCTTGTGAGGAGTCTGCTTCTTCCTCTATGATTCTGCCTCTCTCTGTGTCTCTCATGAATAAATAAATAAAATCCTTTAAAAAATAAATAAAAATGCTGCTTTTCAAAAGACAAGTCACAGACAGGGAGAAAATATTGACAAATTGTGTGTGTGTGTGTGTGTGTGTGTGTGTGTGTGTGTATCCTATAAAGGACTTGTACCCAGAATACATAAAGAATTCTCAAAATCGAACTCCAATAAAAAATACATATAAAAAAGAATATGTAAAATAATTATAATTGTTATTTTAATCATGTCTGAATCTTCCAGTAGTTTTCTCTTAATTAAAAAAATGTGGTTATTCTGGAAAAACACTTTTTTCCATCCATTAAATAAAAAAAAGACTATAAAAAAAAAGAACTGGGGGCCTGGGTGGCTCAGCAGTTTAGTGCCACCTTTGGCCCACGGCCTGATCCTGGAGACCTGGGATCAAATCCCATGTCGGGCTCCCCGCATGGAGCCTGCTTCTCCCTCTGCCTGTGTCTCTGCCTCTCTCTCTCTCTCTCTCTCTCTCTTTCTCTCTCTCTGTGTGTGTCTCTCATGAATAAATAAAATCTTTTTTAAAATGAATAAATAAAAAGAACTCTCAAAATGTAATAAGAAAACAAGCAACGCAATAGAAATATGAACAAAAGATTTCAACAGACACCTGATCAAAGAAGATAAAACAATTTTTTAAATAAGCACATGCAAAGATACTCATTAAGGAAAGAAAAATAGAAAACACATTTGAGATACCACACTATATACCAATAGAAAGGCTAAAATTTAAAAGGCTGACTGTACCTAGTGTTGACAAAGATGTGGAGGAACTAGAAGTTGTGTACATTCCTATGGGGATGTAAACTGATACAAGCATTTTTGAAAAGAGTTTAGTGTTTTTCAGAAAGTTAAACACCTACTATATGAACCAGCCATTCCAATCGTTAAGTATTTTACCCAAGGGAAATAAAAACATATGTTAACACAAAGATTTGTACATGGATGCTCATAGCAGATTTATTTGTAATAGTCAAGAACTGGAAACAGCCCATATGTTTATCAACAGGAAAACAGATAAATTGTGGTACAGGCATATCTTAGAAATATTGCAGGTCTGGTTCTAGACCACTGCAATAAAATGAATATTGCAATAAAGTGAGTCAAATGAATTTTTTGTTTCCTAAATACATTTAAAAATTATATTTACACTATACTATAGTCTACTAGCTACAATAGCATTATGTCTAAAAAATGCACATTCCTTAATTTCAAAATACTTTGTTAAAAAATGCAAACCATCATCTGAGCTTTCAGCAAATTATAATCTTTTTGCTGGTATAAGGTCTTGCCTCCATGCTGATAGCTGCCTACTGATCACAGTGGTGGTGGCTGAAGCCTGGGGAAGCTATAGCAATTTCTTAAAATAAGGCAATGAAGTTTACTTCATCTATTGACTCTTCTTTTCATGAACAATTTTTCTATAGAATGTGATGCTGTTTAATAGCATTTTACTCACAATAGAACTTCTTTCAAAATTGGGGTTAATCTCCTTGAATCCTGCCACTGCTTTATCAATTAAGTTTATGTAATATTCTAAACCCCTTGTTGACATTTCAACAAAGAATCTTCACCATAAACAGAATATATCTACAAGAAACTACTTAGCTCATCCATAAGAAGTAACTCCACATCCATTAATTTAGCATGAAATTTCAGCAATCCAATCATATCTTCAGGCTTCCCTTCTAATTCTAGTCCTTTTGCTGTTTCCACCACAACAGCAGTTACTTCCTCCACTGAAGTCTTGAACCCTTCAAAGTCATCCATGAAAGCTAGAATCAGGTTCTTCCAAACTCCTGTTACATTGTTATTTTAGCCTCTTCCCATGAATCATAAATAGTCTCAACAGTATCCAGAATGGTGAATCCTTTCCAGAAGGTTTTCGATTTACTTTGCCCAGATCCATCAGAGGAATCAGTGTCAATGGTAGCTACAGCCTTATAGAATTCATCTCTTAAATAATTAAAATTGAAAATCAAAATTACTCCTTGATCCATTCAGAATGGATGTTGTTACCAAGCATAAAAGCCTTTTTTATTAATTAAAATCATTAATTATTAATGATTAATCTCAAATTAATCTCAAGCCAAATCTCTTGGGTGGCAGGGTTCATTGCCAATGAGCAGTAAATTTTGAAAATGATCATTTTTTTTTCCTGAGCAGTAGGTCTCAACAGTGGGCTTAAAATATTCAGTAAACCAAACCATTTTGTAAACAGAGGCGCTGTCATCCAGATTGTGTTCCATTTATAGAGCACAGGTGGAATAAATTTAGCATAATGCTTTAAAGGCTTAGGACTTTTGGAATGGTAAATGAACATCAGCTTCAATTTAAAGTCACCATTTAGCTGTATTAGCTTATCACAAGAGAGTCAGCCTGTCCTTTGAAGCTTTGAGGCCAAGCACTGACTTCTCCCCTCTAGTTATGAAAGTCCTTGGTGGCATCTTCTTCCAATATAAGGCTGTTTGATCATACTGAAAATCTGTTAGGTATAGGCACCTTCATTAATTATCTCAGCTAGACCTTCTGGATAACTTGCAGTACATTTCCACTGGCTGCTACATCTTGTACTTTGATGTTATGGAGATGGCTTCTTTCCTTAAACCTCATGAACCAACTTGTGCTGGCTTCAAAGTTCTCTTCTGCAGCTTCCTCACCTCCCTCAGCCTTCACAACAGAACTGAAAAGAGTTAAGAATCTTGCTCTAGATTAGGCTTCGGTTTAAGGCAATGTTGTGGCTGGTCTGATCTTCTATCCAGACCGCTAACCTTTCTCTGTATCAGCAATAAAACTTTATCAATTTCTTGTAATTTGTGTGTTCACTGGAGTAGCACTTTTAATTTCCTTTAAGAACCTGTCCTTTCATTCACAACTTGGCTAACTGTTTAGAGCAAGAGACCTAACTTTCAGCCTATCTCAGCTTTTGACATGCCTTTCTCACTCAGCTTAATTACTTCTAGCTTTTGATTTAAAGTGAGAGACATGAAATTCTTCCTTTCACTTGAACACTTAAAACCCATTGTAGAGTTATTAATTGGTATAATTTTAATGTTGTTATGTCTCAGGGAATAGGGAGGCCCAAGGAGAGGGGGACAAGCAGGGGAATGGCCAGTTGGTGAAGCAGACAGAACACACACAGCATGTCAATTAAGTTTGCCAACTTATATAGGCAGTTTGTGGCACCTCCCAAATAATTATGATAGTAAAATCAAAGATCACTGATCACAGGTCATCATAAAAAATATGATAATAAAGAAAAAGTTTGAAATATTGTGAAAATTACCAAAATGTGACAGAGGCATGGAGTGAACAAATTCTGGAAAAATGGCACCCATAGACTTGTTCAACCCAGGGTTGCCACAAACCTTTAATTTGTAAAAACAAAAACAAAAACAAAAAAAAACAAAACGAAACAGTATCTATAAAGTGCAATAAACTGAAGCACAATAACACAGGTATGCCTTATTTACATACAATGGAATACTACACAGTCATAAAAAGGAATAAACTTCTGATACACACTACTATATGGGTGAATCTCAAACATGTTGAGAGAAAGGAGCTACACAAAAAAAGAATGTATATTGTATAATTCTACTTATAAAAAGTAGTAAGAAATGAAAATTAATTTGTAATGACAGAAAGCAGATCACTGATTGACTGAGGACAGGGTGAGAGAAGTGATGATCAGAGACCCAGATTGTAAGGAAGCACCAGAAAACTTTTGGGGGTAATGGCTATGTTCACTATATTGACTGTGGTAATAATTTAATTGATATATACATATGCCAAAATGCATCAAATATGTAATAGTTAAATATGGAGAGTTCAATAAAACTGAAAGAATATTTTAATTGTATGCTTGATGCTACATCTTCAAGTACACTAAAAAAAAGAGAGGGAGAAAAGAAAAACAAAACAAAACAAAAAACTGTACTAGTGTAAATTTCACTAACAGAAAGTAAAAAAAATTCTAGAATTAGGACAAGATGTTCACTGCTACCCCATAGGGAGAGGGGGTTCAATGAAGCACAGTTGAAAGCTGAGACTGAAAAAATACAAATCCATATCATATGGATTCCCCAATGAGTTCAGACTTCTCAATAAAGGCAAGTTTTATTTATATGCACAGATCATAATTCCCCCTTTGGGGTTATTCCTTCTTTGTGACAGTTCATCAAATGCACCAAGGCAGCTGCCCTAACTCCTTTTCTTGTCCAGAATAAACATCCCCACTTTCCCCAGAGGCAAGATATGGCCTCTAGATCCATTTATAGGTTTTTCGCCTTGTTTCTATCTGGTTTCTCTCATCCACTACCTAAATTACCCAGTGGGTGGGTAGATTCTATGTATATGCATAAAGTTCCCATGTCTCATGCCACTGATGTGGACAAATTCCCAGTTTTGAGGTTGAAAAGGAAGGTTAGGTATATTTGGACAAAGCTGTAGAGTTGCGCCCTACAGGGCCTACCTAATGGAGACAAAAGAGGGCCCTAACCAAGGTCCCCAAGCAATAGCCAGACCTGGGCATGAGGATGAAGATATTTCATTTAATTAAGCATTAAAATATATATAATTTTTGGGGGAATATGACTTAGAAATTGTTTCACTATCCATGGTATTCTAAAACAACTGTGTATGACTTAGAAATTATTTCACTATCCATGGTATTCTAAAACAACTGTGTAAATACATAATTTTATAAACTGTATAATTGCCTCTTTTGGCATTCTTTTTCTACTGGCATCCTGGAAAAAGCTGATAAGTTAAGAAATACCTTATATCACATCATATTTCTCTGGTTCACATCTACCTATGATTCCTTAACCCTTATTCTTCCATTTTTTTCATTCCTCTTACAAGATACATCTTTACCTCATCCAAAGTATGAATGAGACCATGGATCAGGCATGAGGGGTGGGGTAGAGGGGAAGTGAGATGAATATGACTCCCAATAGGACACAGACCCTGACTTCACAGAGCATAGTCTACTGGAGGAGAGGACTAGAATCAGACATGAATCTGGCTTAGAATGTGCCTTGGAGAGAGAGAGAAGCCAAGGAAACGGAGGCTCAGTGGAGATGGAGGTGACTGTCAACTGGGAGGAGAACAGAGGGTTACCCTCCTGTCTCCCCACTAAACTCTAAGTCCCATGGTACAAGAATGGTTCTCTCTCTCTCTCTCTCACCTATGTGAGTGAAGCCAAAATACCCTACCTGGAGCAAAGGAAACATGATGCCTTTCCCTTCTCAAAAAGGCTACATTAAGTGCAGAGAATGCACCTGCTTCGTATTCCTGCCCCTGCAGTTCTTAGGTTTGAGGCCCAGAACACATTATTTACCACTTCTCAGTATTTGTTTTTTCATCTGTAAAACCTGAATAATAGCAATACCTTTGTTTTTAATGGATGAATTAAGTAATATCTTGAAGTTTGTGTGAAGTGCACCTGAACTTGTGTAAATGCTTTATACAAGCCAGGCTGGCAGGATGGACTTCCTTGGTGTTATGAAATTGGCAAGATGTCTGGTTTTCACTAAGCTGGAGGCAAGGGAAAGAGAGAGGTAGATTTTGATTAGTTTTATGACACTGCTATAGCCCATCTTTATCTCACATTAAGAGTTAGACCCGTTGACCAACTTGGTTATTGATTCCATGACAGAAATTCCAAAGGGAGTAACCTGAAATGATGATTCTCAATCCCAACTGCTTGCACTAATAATCTGTGACAGTTGTTAAAAATGGGAGATCAGACCCACCCAGAGGTTCTGTTTCATTCAACCTAGTTTAGGGGCAGGGAAACTCTATTTTAAATACCTACTCAAGTTGTCAAAAACAGCATTTGGAAACCTGAAGCACCTTCAGGTCTGTCAGTTTCAACACTAAGTGTCAACATTCATTTATTTGTCTGTCCCCCAAAAAGGGATTTGCAAACTTTTGTAATTTGATTTCCTCCTTTCCCAAGCAAGATCTAAAGGAAGAGTTTGCAGAGAAAATTACTGTATAAACAAGGAAAATGTTTAGCCTGCTGAAGATTAAAGGTCAACAAATGATTCCCAAGCAATTATAAAAGCCACTTTGTATGCAAATAATGCTGCTAAATGGGAAATGTGCTAATTACAAATTTTTCTTATCTCACCTGCAAAGCTCTTCCTGATGTTCCAATTCATATTATAAACCTGTACCCTGTTCAAGGCCTAAGCATCAGCTATATCTTAGGGAAAACCTGAGACTGTCATCTCAGTCTCTGTCACCAGAAGGTGACATTCCCCAGGAAACTACTGAGAGAGGTTGGTTCACCAAGGTGAACCAACAGATGACACTGCCTGCCTACTGTGACACACACCCCTGGCTCTCCCTTTGTTGTTGGATTTGTGATTTGGCTCTACACTTACTTCCTTAAGCAAAAGTTCCTCAGCTTCTCACACCTAGATTAAGACATAACCTGGATCAGGGGCCAGGATGAATTAGCAATAATCATCATCGAGCAGGTGCCCAGTGATTCTGTAAATTCTCATCTGTGGACATTGGGAGTTGGAAAATAGGGATCTGGGCAAGATAGAAGATTACTTCTGGTTGCTCACTGAGTTTGACCTCTCTCTTATAACTCCTTCAAATTATATTCTTGATCTACCAACATTGACTCCCCATCTTATATCATCTCCAACTCAACAGTCTATGTCTGGTTTATAAGGACTTCTAGGTGGTAGCTATATTCAAATACTTAATTTTCTAATACCTTCTAAATTATACTCTCCAAACAGGAAAGACTGATGTTCCTAGAATATATATGCATCCTGTGAACTCTGGCCTAAGTCTCCTCTTGTTCATAGAGACTGCTCTGAAGGTCACTTAGCATAAGCAGACTGCCTATGGCACAAACCTGTCTTTGGTGAGTTGGGAAATAGACTCTATTAGCACTGACAGGGCACTTCCTAGTGTTCCACAGATGCCCTCCAGTCTCATGTAATGTCAAAGAAATGGAATCTACTTTGCCTTTCAGACATTTTAAGATATTTTACTGACTTTATAATACCCATTGGCATAAGAGAATTCAAGCTTGACTCAAAAGGATATATTTTCACAACGATAAATATTTTTTACAGTATTCTCTAATAATAAAACCCTCCTATCACTAAAATAACTAATTTACTTATTTACTTATTTATTTTTACCAGAAGTAGAGACTAGGGAAAGGAGGTAGTTATCAAAGACATGGATGGAATGATCTGGGAACCCTACATTTGTCCTGAGTCACAGATGTTTTTCTTCAGGGGCATCAGGAAGAGACCTTACTTTCTTCTTTGGCAACCACCCTTTTTTTTTTTTACGATTTTATTTATTTATTCATGAGAGACACAGAGAGAGAAAGGCAGAGACATGGGCAGAGGGAGAAGCAGGCTCCCTGCAGGGGATTCTCCAATGCAGAACTTGATTCCAGGACCCAGGATCACGCCCTGAGACAACGGCAGATGCTCAACAGCTGAGCCACCCAGGGACCACCCAGGCAACAGCTGAGCCACCCAGGCAACCACTCATTAATGCTAGAAATAATCCTAGTTGATCCAGGGAATCTTCCAACACCATGGTGTCAAGACTATCTCCTTCCCAGCTTTCAGTGAACACTACTGTTTTTTCTCAAGGAGAGTTTCCTAGGGAATGTAAATCTCAATCTACAATTTGAGATCCTCCAAACAAAAATCATTATTGTTCCACAGCTTAATTCCAACTGCAAGTCCATTCTATTGCGGTTGGTGGCAGACATTTAACCTTATTCAGTTTGTCATTCCTTCTACTTCTTTCTTCAGATTATATTTACATTTTGATGACATACATAGTCCCAACCATTGGGAAGGCCCCATTTAAGCTCTGAGGTTGTCTATCTACTCAGTTGACCATAAAACATTCTAAATCTTCTCTGATCTTCCATTACTGGTCTGTATAAGTCATGGCTTAGGCTTTTTTTGTTTCTGCTACAGTTACCAAAGTAGACTAAAACATTTTAAGTTAAAAGAAAACACAGAATGCTCCCGGGTGGTGAGAACTTTATGAGCAATCATGCCTTCAAAAGGAGGATTCTTTGGCACAGCAGATGGGAGTGCTATGGTAGGTGACAATGATTTCTGAAAACACTCCAAAGGATCTCACAAGTGACTATAGAAGATTGTCCCAGAAGAGAAAGTAACTGAGAAGCCTTTCATATCGAGGAATCTCAAGGCTTAAGAAGACAAGTCCTAAGGTTATGCAAAGTTTCAGCTACAGAGGATAGACAGAGCCACGAGATCATTTTCAGAGCTTTACCATGGGAACCTGGTAGAATTCCTGAGTGGAAAATTTGCAAAAATGTAAATGCTTCCCCTAACATTGTGGCCTCCAGAAGTTTCTTACTCTCACAGTAGTTCACATTCAGCCTTGAAGAATTCATCAGAATTACCATGTAAGTATGCCTAGCATTTTCACTCTAGTGGCTTCTGCTCTAGTCAAGGTGATCTCAGCTGTAATACTTGGGGTGTGCCTGTCTCTCCAAATTTGGGGGTGGCAATTTACCCTGCAACTCCAGTTCTCTGATGGGTCCAAGAAAAAGCCTTGATATTCACTTTATCCACCTTTTCTTGTAAGTAAGGAAGAGAGTGATGACTACCAAGCTCTTTACAAGTGGGAGCTGAAACTAGAAGTCTCTACAAGTGTTCCCCATATTTTCTTCTGTAAACTTTATAGAGTTAGGTTTTACACTTAAGTCTATGATCCATTTTTAATTAATTTTTATGGTTGGTGCAAAGTATTAATTGAAATTGTTTCCTTCTTTGCATATGAGTATCTAATTGCTCTAATATCATATATTGAGAAAAAAACATCCTTTCCCCATTTAGTTTCCATGTACCTTTGTCCAAAATGAGTTGTCCATATATAAGTGCATCTCTATTTGGTTCTACTTGCCTTATATCTATATTAAAATCAGTATCATATAATCTTGATTACTGTGAATTTCTAAGTAATAAGTATTTGTCTGCAAACTTTGTTCTTTTCAAAGGGATTTTAGAACCATCTTGCCAATTCCTACAGAAAAAAAAAATAAAAGACTTCTGGTATTTTGATCGGGATTGTATTGAGTTTAGAAGCCAATATGGAGAGAACTGATATCTTAACAACACTGAATTTTCTGACATAGGAGCAATGTATATTGTTCCATTTATTTAGATCTTTATTTTCTTACAGCAATGATTTGTAGTATTCTGTGTATTGGTCTTGTAATTTTTGGACCAAATTTTTTAAAATTTTTTAAGAAAGATTTTATTTATTTATTCATGAGAGACAGAGAGAGATACAGAGACAGAGAGAGGCAGAGACACAGGCAGAGAGAGAAGGAGGCTCCATGTAGGGAGCCTGACGTCGGACTCAATCCCGGGTCTCCAAGATCACGCCCTGGGCTGAAGGTGGCGGCGCTAAACCACTGAGCCACCCCAGCTGCCCTGGATAAGATTTATGTCTAAGTGTTGCATATATTTTGATGAAGCAAATGCAATTTTTGCAAAACAATACTATTTCTTATCAGTTAAGCCATTTAACTATTGGATATGCTATTAATTTCAGCTGAAAGTATACAACCTATGCCTTGTTTAATATTTCAATCATTATTTGTGATTTCTTCCATTACTTTTATACTTAAAAAGTAGCTTCCTGTTGTGATATTAAATATATATGTATCTTTTTTCCCCTCTTGGCTTCAAAGTTTTAAATTATACTACTTTACTTACATGGATTGTTTGTGTGTATCGTGTGAGGAAAGGATTCAACACTATCTCTATTTCAAATAATTTACTACTGTGTCAGCACAAGTCACTCTTCGATTTTTTAAAATTCATCCCTTTATTTGTGATGACATATTTATAGAATCTGCTCACTTACAAACTTTCACAAATAAGAATCACGGTATGTTCCAGAGCAAAATTATGTCACCCAATCTGCACCAAGAGGTAGCATTTGTGGTCATCTGTAATCTATTTAGTTTATTTACTTAATGCATTTGTATTTTGCATTGCTAATTTTGAGTTATTTTACTAATATCATTAAGCCTATCATATTACAGATATGCAATAGCAGTGTGAATATGATGAGGAGAGAAATACAGCAGAGATAATTTTTTAAAGCAGAGTTTTAAAAACAAATCACAAACATTTGAAGCTTCTCAGAAAATGGTAAAAACTGCACATGAGTTCCACAGTTAGAAATGACTCTGATGGACAAATACAAATCATGCAACATAGGAAAGTGCTGGGCTCCTCTGCAATAAATCATAACTCACACTAGAAAAGAAAACTGATAGACAATATTTTAGGTGTGGACTAAAGAAATATCATCAACATCAGAAGCCATTTGTTAAATGTTCTGAGAGGACAGGAGTTTGAGAACATAAAATCTCTGTGGAAAGAGTATGCTGCTGATCTACTGTGGTTCAAGGCTTATTCATATCAGTACATGAAAATGAACAGCAAGGTATTCTGTGATATTATTTTAACTACTGGGGGTCTTCAGGGCTTTCAGGGATATTCAAGGAGAGCTACCTACCTTAGAAGTCTGTACCAGCTTCCAAAAAATTGGTAGTTTCCAAAAGGATGAGCTAATACATAAGGGTCAGCAAGAACCTGAAGGATATCCCTGGATTTAAAGCATTGAAAGACCATCTCTCAATCTAATTTGGTAGGAAAGTATTGGAAGAAGCCATCTTAAACACTACCCTCATAATCACTGTAAGCTTATGAACACATGAACCTGTGAACTATAGTTCTAAATATAAGTGTTCATAATCCTAATCTATAGTAAGCTCTGTTTTGGGCCATTTATACATTCCAGTCACCAGTCTGTCAAGTAGCATACTAAGACTCTACTGTTATAATTATTTTCTCACAACTTTTATTAAAAGAAATCGGCAATTTATATCTTTTATTCTTCCAGATAAATTCTAGAATCACTTCAGATTTAATTAATTTATGGGTTACAACAGAAAAGAACTGTCATATTTATATTTAGTTTTCCTGTATACAAACATAACAAATTTCTCATGTATTAAGTCATGTTTATGCCTAGTCTTTTTTTTTTTTTTTTTTTTTTTTGCTTCCTTCAAGTGACTATAGCACATTTTATATTTGGCTACCTTATGCATTTGGGTTTTTTTTGTTGTTGTTGCTTTATATATTTTTGTATTTTTTGTATTCTTAGAGAAATAATTTACTTTTAAAAATAATATCTTCTATCTGCTTTTTCTTGGAATATAGGAATTTCCTGATTTCTATGTATCTTTCCTATATTATCAAATACTTTTGTTGGCTTTGGTAGTTTTTATGTTAATTTCTTCTGAAATATTATCCATCTTTTTCTATGCTTTGGTACAAGAGGATTACCTGTCTTTCCAAAGTTTGAAATAATACGTTTTTCAAATTAGCTAGAGTCCTTAAGGACATTTTTCCCCCAATTATTTTTCTTTTCTTTAAATCAACATGGAAAACTGCATTTTTTAAAGACAACACTCATTTCTTTGAGAATTTCACATTTACTTCCATAAGTGTTATATAGCAGTTTGTTGCCTTAAAAGTAATGTGTATCAATTTTTTTTCAGCTTTTTATTGTAGTAAAATACACATAACACAAAATCTAGTACCTTCATCATTTTAAGTCTACAATTTGGTGGTATTAAATACCATATTCATAAAGTTGTGCAACTATTACTATCGTCTATTTCCATAATTCTTTTCATCTTGTAACACTAAAACTTTATACCCATTAAACATTTTATCTTCATTTCTCCCTCCCCCACCCTGTGGAAACCACCATTCTACTTTCAGTTTCTGATTTTGACTACTTTAAGTACTCCTTATAAGTGGAATCATAGTATTTGTCTTTTTGTGAATGACTTCACTCAGCAAAAAGTCCTTAAGATTCATCCATGTTCCCTCCTTTTTAAATGGACATACATTTTACTTGTTCATTTATCTGTCAATAGACAGTTGGGTTGCTTCCATGTTTTAGCTATTGTGAATAACGCTGGTATGAACGTGGGTGTACAAATATCTTTTTGGGATTCTGCTTTCTTTTATGTACCCCAAACTGGAATTGCTAAATCATATGGTAATACTATTTTTAATTTTTTGAGGAACTGTTATAGTGTTTTCTATAGTGGCTTATCACTTTGCATTCTTACCAACAGTGCACAAGAGTTTCAATATCTACACATCCTCACAAACACTATTTTCTGTTTTTGTTTTTGCTTTTGTTTAATGGTGGCCACATTAATGATTGTGAGGTGGTATTTCATTGTAGTTTTGATTTGTATTTCCCTAATGATTTGTGATGTCAAGCATCTTCTCATGTGCTTATTGGTCATTTGCATATCTTCTTTGGGAGAAATGCTTATTCAAGTTCTTTGCCCATTTTTGAATTGGGTTGCTTGGGGATTTTTGTTGAATTTTAGGAGTCGTCCTCATATTCTGGATACTAATCACTTATAAGGTATATGATTTGCAAATATTTTCTCCTTTCTATGTGCTGTCTTTGTACTCTGTTTTATTGTCCTTTAATGCACAAAATTTTAAAATTTTCATGAAGTCCAATTTATCTATTTTTTTTCTTGAGTATATCCATTTTTCTATTACCCTTTTAGTTTTTTGTTCTTTTTTAAATTCTATTTTTGAGGGGTCATTTATTTTATTGAGACTTCCCCCCCCATGTACCAGATATTATTTTAAAAATCCTGCTTAGCTAGTTTTCCTATTTCATAATGTACTGATTTTTTTACATTCATAAGATGCAAATTCATAATAAAGTTTATTTATATTTGAGTGAACTGTTAACCAAAGAATTGATACCTTTAAAATAACATTGAAATTGAAGTACAATACAGAGATTAAGCATTAGTGGACCAATTATAATCCTATCTTATTTGCTTCGTGATCTTAAGTATATCTTATAGAGTTCAATTTTTCAAATTGTTGAAGTGAAAATAGTATCTTTAGACCAAAGGAATAGGACAGTTTTCTGGACCCTGGAAGTATGAATCTGTAACATCTTATTAATCTTAAGTTTTATTATTTTTTTCAAATTTTTATTGGAGTTCAATTTGCCAACATATAGCATAACACCCAATGCTCATCCTGCCAAGTGCCCCCCTCAGTGCCCATCACCCAGTCACCCCAACCCTCGCCCACTTCACCTTCCCCTACCCCTTGTTCATTTCCCAGAGTACTGATTTATTTTGTATCTATTTTCATACTCCCTTTATTTTTTAGATTAGTGTGTTAAAATTTTATTAAGCTAGATGCTTACTACATTACTTTCATTCCTTATTGCTTAATTACAAAAACAACACATAATGGTATGAGTTTGCTCAATAATTCTGTTTTGTCCACAAATAATAAATTTTGATAAATACTGCTCGTTTTAGGTACTTTCTAATAAGTTTATAATTATAGTTTTCATTTCCTTTCAAATCCAAGAAATTTTTATGGAAATTGCCTGTGTTAAAAAATAAACTCTTGTTTAATACATATTTATGCAACCTCATTAATTATTATATTTAAATCTCTTAATTAGTCTACTTCATACATTAAAGAGTGTCACAGATGTAGTAAAGTATCCTGTTTTTGTGCACATTCTTTTAATTTCTTATGGGTTTTAAAATTATTTTGATATTATTGATTGGTATATAAATCTCTGCCTCAGATGACATCTTTTATCAAATAAAAATGACCCTTTGTCTTATTCTGTGTATTTTTAAATTTCACTTTATCTGAAATTGTCATTTATTCTTTTCTAATGTTTGAATTTGCTTGATACATGCTTTTGTTATTGTTGTTTTAGTTTTAACTTTCTTGAGAGCTGTTTTACTTATAAAAGAGCATATATTTGAAATTTTACAAATGGAGGATCTTTTAAAAAAGAAGGGTTAAGATAATCTACATTCACTCTATGCCTTGTTTGGCCCTTCTTCAGAGTAATGAAAAGACCATGCAATAATCCTTTGAGTTTTTTACCTCCCTCTGAGAAGCCACATTGCCTACTCCAGCCATACCTTCTCCCTGGGGCTTTGTACCTCTGCTCAGCAGAGGTAATAGGGCCAGGAAGAGAACTAGATGTAGGACTAAAAGCAGGAATAAGTAATAGGACTTATTTGGATCAGGCATCTAATTCAAAGAGATCCTATGAAATGGTCAGACTTAAAAGCTCACTAGGGCATCCTATATATTGATGACTGGGCAGCCCAAACACTCCTTCAGCTTATAGAAGTTGGAAAGCAAGACAAAGAGAGTCAGCAGTCAAGAAAGAGGTACAAACTCCTGAAACACAGAGAGCATGTGAAAAAGTCCTGTGGAGGAGGAGATGACAGAGCAGTCAGTCAGCAGTATCTGGAGATGCTGAGAGTACAGCAGATGCGCTGCAGTGGGAAACTGGTATGGAGAGCAAGCACAACCAGGCTGATGGTTGAATGGCATTCCAGGTCTCAATCACGTGTGCTGGGCTGGTGTCTTGAGCAACCTCTACTTCCCTGGGCCCTCTTCTCACCCTGGGGAACCCAAAAGTATCTAAATTTGTAATCAAAAGGGCCCAAATAACACATTTCCTCCTATTTTCTATTCATATATTTCTGTGCTCTTTCCTCTATTTTTCTATATTTTGCTATGAGGAATATAGGTTATGCTCCAGAGATTGAGATGATTATATCATGTATATCAGATTCTGTTAGTATCTTCCAGTTTTTCAAAAATATAATTTTACTAAGTTTTAGTTGATATTTCTGTAACTATTAAAATCAGGAATGAAATGGTGTCTCTCAAGTCTTATCTATACAAGGGAAGGGACTTAGCATGGTTTCATTGCCCTGACTTGATACTTCTTCCTTTAAAATAATAAACTAGGATTTTTATACAGCTTGTTAATAAATTACTATTCTTTTTATAATACATAGATCATCTTTCAAATTCTTTGAAATTTAAATTACTTCTTAACCACACTTATGAGCATTATTTAGTTTTAATTTGATGTTTAAGTGAATAATTTCAATGCTTGTTTCTCAGTCTTTTATACTTCAGTGTCCATATTCCTTATCATAACTAGCAAATGACTACACTGTGATTCCTAAGTACTAAGAATTTTAAGCACATAATAATGACTCATTTAACCCTCATAGCAGCCCTATGAGATGAGTGCTAATATTATCCTCATTTTGTGGATGAACAAACAGGCACAGAGTCAATAACTTGCACACGGTCACATGGCAACACAGTCAGGATTCGAAACTCAGGCAGTGACATGCCATGTTTTCAGTCGACATTGCCTCTTTTGTAAGCTCTTAATTTTAATTAATCTGTCCATAGGTTCATGTATTTTTTTTCAAAAACAGTAGCTGAGTTATATATTTTCTGAGTCCCCATATACCTGAGAATTATTCTTTATTCCTTTAATTTATGAAATACAAATTCATTTGTTTATATTAACATGGATCTTATTCTTTAAAACAAAACAATTTTTATTAACAGGTAGAAAAAACATTCACAGAATAACTTTCAGAGAGAACCCTGTGTTGCTTTTGCTTTTTGCTGTTCTTTTTTCATTTTCAAGAAAGAACACTGATAAACTACTAGAGCCAGGAAGTGAGATTCCAAGAGCATGCTTCTGTGGCAAAGGAAACTGGTTAGAGTAGGGTGAATGCAGCAAAGATAGAAGATTGAGAGTACAAGACGGGAAGAAAGGAAGTTACAGACAGCAAGATGGTCTATGGCTCTACATCATATGCTGCAAAGGCTCTTTAGGATCTCTCCCAAGTCTCTAAGCGAATTCATGTAAATAGGTGAGTCAGGGCTATGTTATGACATGTGACTCTGTGAAAGCTAATGACAGGCCTGGGTCTGGCTTGCTGATTGATAAAGGTAGAACAGACAGTGCCTGGAAAAGCACAAGAAGTAAGCAAGAAGCTGAAGAGAAGGTAAGCTCTTTGAGAATTTCCAGAAATCACCTGGGAAGGGTTCAACCTGTCCTAGACAAGGGAATGGGAGACTGAAAATAGTTTACTTAGATCTGTTAGGGGCAGGGATGCGCCAGCTGACATCTGCAGTAACCATCTATTTTATAAAGTTCTCTGGATATAAACTTGTGGCAACATTCTAATTATGAACTGTCATGGGAAAGAGATTAGTTCCTTCTTTTTATGATATTAGACATTTTCTACAGCTCAAAAGAATATATATATTCTAATTAATCACAAAGAGTAGAGTTACAGGTACCAGACTCAAATAGCCAGGGTGTGCATCAGCTCTCTCACGACTGAGTTGTGGAGCTTTGTGCAAACTCCATCCTTCAGGGCTCAGGCTTTCTCACGGTAGAACAGAGATAAATGCTGCACCTACCTATCTGTACTGTTTTGTGCGGCAGATATGATGTGCAGTTGATGTAAAGATGCCTTAGCATATACCTGGCACAAAGTAAAGGGCTTGATAAAAATTAGCTGTTACTGTGGTTACATATTTGACTATCAATTCTGTTCCAATTATTCTAACTCCTTTCTCAGGAATGTCTATAATTCTGTTGTTTATTCAGAGGCATTTATATTTATCTTTTATTTAAATAATTTATTTTGCTTTTGCTTCATATTCAGGTAAAACATCTCTGGTTTGCCCTCTAAATCACTGGTTTAATTTTCTACTATGGTCTTCTTGTTCTTTAATGCCAATAACATACACTTTAATACTCCTGCTGTGTTTTTGGTTTTCTCATGATTGTTTTTTTATCTTACCCATCTTTTTCATCTCATTCACCAATGTTTTCATCTCATTACTCTCCCTCCTAATAAGACTTTCAATTACTTCTTTTATGGAGACTAGATCCTATTGCTTCCTAATAAGAATGCAAAATTATTTTCAGATTTTCTGCTTTCCATAGTAAATGATTTTTCATAGCAGTTCACTTTTATTATATTTTGATATGAAAGTTTGCTATTATTTAAGTGTTTTGTCTTTTATGGACTCAATAATAAATGAATTGTTTCTTCTTCCTGGAAGAGGAGTGGAATCAGATCCTTTGTTGCCCACTGGCAGGCTATGTTCTTTTCCTGGGGCTCCTCTCTCTGCCCTCTATGTTGTGGATCAAATCTCTGGTTTACTCAGTACTCAGAGATCAAATCTCTTGAGTACTCAGCTGCAAACGCTCAGTGTCTTCATCTTCTTCAGCTTGAGCTTTGATAGTTTAAACAGATGAAATACATGAAAAAACCGAGGGCATCTTGAGAGCAGAGCCCTCCTACCTTTAGCTCAATCCTTTACTTTGAGTCATCCTCTTTCACTCATTCATGGATTCATTCATTCATTTAGATGGGCATTTAATAACTATGAATTATGTGTCTATACTGAGCACTGGGGATAAAAAAATACTTGATATCATCTCTCAAGAAGCACACATACATAATATCAACAAAATATAATTGTGAATTTATGAATACTTTGAGGAGAAAGAGCAATGTGGTGAATACATATTTCAGAGCAGAAACAAATTCAGTGTGGGTAGCTATCAAGGAAGATTTCTCTGTGGAATGACATTTAAGCTGATAACTGAAGGCTGAACTGAAGTCATTCAATGGTATGAGAGAGAGAGCATTCCAGATTGGGGAAAGAGTATATGTAAATACACTGATGTTGGACTGAATGCAAGGGGGGTATGGAATGCAAAGTAGCCAGGGGCCAGCTGAGGTAGTCTGCATATCTTATGGACATTGATCTCTATTGTATAAGCAATGGAATACCACTAACCAAGTTTTAAGCAGTGTAGTGATATGCTAGAATTAGTTTTTAGAAAATCTCCCTGCTTGGAGAGTAAAAAATGAATTAGAGAATAATTATCATGGACACAGTAAGACCAGCTAGAGGCTATTTTAAAGGCTTGAGTAAGGAGGCAGGGCAAGATGGCGGAAGAGTAGGGTCCCCAAGTCACCTGTCCCCACCAAATTACCTAGATAACCTTAAAGGCTTGAGTAAGAGAGAATGGCAGCTTCTACAAGATTAGTTGCACAGGGATGGAGGTAGGTATATTGGAGAGGCATATGAAAAGCAAAAGTAACAGAACCTACTGAAAGAATGGGGTAGAAGAGAGAAGAAGTCAAGGATGCCCCTTAGGTGCTAACTTGTGCAATTTGGCTAGATGATAGTTTTTCATTGAAATAATAATGAGACTGAAGAAAGAGAAATTAAGGAGTCAATCCCATTTACAATTGCACCCAAAAGCATAAGATACCTAGGAATATACCTAACCAAAGATGTAAAGGATCTATACCCTCAAAACTATAGAACACTTCTGAAAGAAATTGAGGAAGACACAAAGAGATGGAAAAATATTCCATGCTCATGGATTGGCAGAATTAATATTCTGAAAATGTCAATGTTACCCAGGGCAATATACACGTTTAATGCAATCCCTATCAAAATACCATGGACTTTCTTCAGAGAGTTAGAACAAATTATTTTAAGATTTGTGTGGAATCAGAAAAGACCCCGAATAGCCAGGGGAATTTTACAAAAGAAAACCATATCTTGGGGCATCACAATGCCAGATTTCAGGTTGTACTACAAAGCTGTGGTCATCAAGACAGTGTGGTACTGGCACAAAAACAGACACATAGATCAGTGGAACAGAATAGAGAACCCAGAAGTGGACCCTGAACTTTATGGTCAACTAATATTTGATAAAGGAGGAAAGACTATCCATTGGAAGAAAGTCTCTTCAACAAATGGTGCTGGGAAAATTGGACATCCACATGCAGAAGAATGAAACTAGACCACTCTCTTTCACCATACACAAAGATAAACTCAAAATGGATGAAAGATCTAAATGTGAGACAAGATTCCATCAAAATCCTACAGAAGAACACAGGCAACACCCTTTTTGAACTCGGCCACAGTAACTTCTTGCAAGATACATCCAATAAGGCAAAAGAAACAAAAGCAAAAATGAACTATTGGGACTTCATCAAGATAAGAAGCTTTTGCACAGCAAAGGATACAGTCAACAAAACTCAAAGACAACCTACAGAATGGGAGAAGATATTTGCAAATGACATATCAGATAAAGGGCTAGTTTCCAAGATCTATCAAGAACTTATTAAACTCAACAGCAAAGAAACAAACAATCCCATCATGAAATGGGCAAAAGACATGAAGAGAAATCTCACAGAGGAAGACATAGACATGGCCAACATGCATATGAGAAAATGCTCCGCATCACTTGCCATCAGGGAAATACAAATCAAAACCACATTGAGATACCACCTCACACCAGTGAGAATGGGGAAAATTAACAAGGCAGGAAACCACAAATGTTGGAGAGGATGCGGAGAAAAGGGAACCCTCTTACACTGTTGGTGGGAATGTGAACTGCTGCAGCCACTCTGGAAAACTGTGTGGAGGTTCCTCAAACAGTTAAAAATATACCTGCCCTACGACCCAGCAATTGCACTGCTGGGGATTTACCCCAAAGATACAGATGCAGTGAAACGCCGGGACACCTGCACCCCGATGTTTATAGCAGCAATGGCCACGATAGCCAAACTGTGGAAGGAGCCTCGGTGTCCAACGAAAGATGAATGGATAAAGAAGATGTGGTTTATGTATACAATGGAATATTACTCAGCTATTAGAAATGACAAATACCCACCATTTGCTTCAACGTGGATGGAACTGGAGGGTATTATGCTGAGTGAAGTAAGTCAGTCGGAGAAGGACAAACATTATATGTTCTCATTCATTTGGGGAATATAAATAATAGTGAAAGGGAATATAAGGGAAGGGAGAAGAAATGTGTGGGAAATATCAGAAAGGGAGACAGAACGTAAAGACTGCTAACTCTGGGAAACGAACTAGGGGCGGTAGAAGGGGAGGAGGGCGGGGGGTGGGAGTGAATGGGTGACGGGCACTGGGGGTTATTCTGTATGTTAGTAAATTGAACACCAATAAAAAATAAATTAAAAAAAAAAGAAATAATATTTTTAAATAGGTTTGGAAAGAAAAAGCATGAGATGATTGTTGATAATATTCAAGTTTGAGAAACTGTAGAGACATCTAAGCAACAATGTTAGGAAGAGAGCTAAAGCTCTGATCTGGAGCCCAAAATAAAGGTTTAGGCTTACTTTTTAAGCTTTGTAAGTCTCTGGTGAATAGACAATAACTAATGCTATAGATGCCCATAAGATTCCCAAGGAAGAGGAACTGATGTGTGTGTATAAAGAAGTGGGTTAGGACTGGGTTTTGTGAAACCAACTCCCCATTTACTAGCTGGGGAAAGAGAATGAAACAGCAAATCAGACCACAATGTACACATGTAGAAAAAAAATCAGGAGAGTGGTTATGAAAGGATCTAAAGGAAGGCAGGGTTTCCAGAAGGACTAGTGGTCAGCAATGTCAAATAAGACATTTGTCACCTTAGCTTTCTTATCTTTCTAGCTAGGAGTATAAAACTGTTATCCTGGGGGCTTCCATCTCTGAGTACATATGGAAATGGAAGTACTAGCTGGGAGGGGGAGAAAGTGAAGGGAAAAATCCAGGCTGGAAAAGCAGTACCTAGTGTGTGGAAGTTCTCTGTATGGTGCAAATACTGTATTTCTGAGCAAGGAAAGGTGGGAAGGAGGGGAGGGTCCTGCAGGAACAGAGAATAAGGGGTTGGGAACTGGGAGGTAGTGGTAATGAGGCAAAGGGATCGCATCGGTTCTGGAGTTAGACTGAGTTCAAATCCTAGCTCTGCTTCTTCACCAGCTAAGGAACCTTGGAAAAGTTTCCTGTGCTCTTCTCTACCTGCAAAATGGGAATAAAAATATGACTTCCTACCTGTTGTGGTTGTGAGCATTAAATGAATTAATATTTGCACAGTACTCCTGATAGTGCCTAGCACTTGGGAACACTCAGTGGGCAGCAGCTGTGATTTTTACTTCAAGTGGACAAGCTTGTTCTCTTTCTGGGGGCTACAGAGATGGAGAACCAGCTGTGCACACCAGTCTGACAGTCTCCCTAGCAGTCCGCTCACTGCTGCCACTTCCCCAGGTTGCTAAAATATATTATCTATCCTGTTTCTTCACATGAATTTTATATGGAGGTAATAGAAGGTTATTAGTCAGAGAGACTTTTATGCTACAGTTTTTAAATTTTATTTATTTGAACACATACTTGAAGTCAAGAAATCAGCCCCTCTTAACAGAATTACTTGTCACATAGACTGACAATTAACGGCTCAGCAAACTGATAACACCCTTATGTTTTACTCCCCTGAACAAATAAGTGTTCAAATAGTGTGACCCCTTTCAAAAGTACGCTGTCAGCACCGTTTACAGCAGGCTCATCAAGGTTGCTAACCCTGTGGTCTAATTGTAAGTCAACACCACAGAATACTCCACAATGTTGTAACCCATCACAATAAACAGTTTGCAGTGTGACTTACTGAACCCAACCAAGTCTTATTCCTTCCTGCCTGTCACCTTAGAAACAGCTTACTCAAGAACTCAGGCCTGTGGTCCTTTTTTTCCATGGAGCACAGTCCATTCTAAAAGTCACACACTGTGAAATGAAGAGGCTCATTCCCCTTCCCTGCCTGTCTAGCCCTCACACAAAGACTTCAGTACTGCCACAGGCAACCAGAGCTATCTGTCCACCATGGATATTCTGGAGTTGTTTTGCACTACTGTACCTCCATTCCCTTTAACCTAATGATCAAACATAGGTAACTATTTTTCATCTTCCTTTCTTTAAACTTAATATATCTTAAGTATCTTTCTGAATCAATATGTAGACAGCTCTTTTTTTTTGAAGCTGCATATTGTGTCATTGTAAGGATATTTGATGATTTATTCTAAAGGCTCTTATTATTGACAGACTCATGGTTTGTTTCCAATCTTTTGCTATTACAAACAAGGCTTCAATTAATAACCTTGTAAGTATACTATTTTGCACCTGTGCAAGAATATCTGTAGGATAAATTCCCAGAAGTGGTATTACTGGGTCAAAGCATATTTGCATTTGTTATTTTGACAGATATCACCAAATTGCCCTCCATAGGGGTTGTACTAATATAAATTCCCACCAGCAATGTCTGAAAAGGGCCTGTTTCCCCACAGCTTTGCCAACAGGGTATGTTTTTGATCTTTGGATTTTTGCCAATCTGATAAGTAAAAAAATGGGATCACAGTAAAATTTTAATTTCTATTTCTCTTATGCATAAGTTGTGCATCATTTCATGTAAGAGTCTTTTGCATTTCCATTTCTGTTCATATGTACTATCTATTGAGTTGTTCTTTTTCTCAGATATTTTAAACAAGTATAGCCCCCTCTTCTGTAATTTCTAACATACCACCCTGGCACTCAACCCTTGTTTTTGGTCAGGGCCCTTTCTTGCTTTAATTCCCTATTAATAAACATCTAAGTATATGTATGTGGGAAAAGGGGTACACGAGACTTATTAGAAGTAGAAAGAAATGAGGAATAGCAATTATGATTGACATTCAAGCTCTGAGGTTTTGTTTTTTTTTTTTAATGGTGATTCTGGCAGACTTTCTCCACTTATCGCAGGGTTTCATTTCTTCCTATCTCTGAAAGAAATGTGCAAATTAAAGAATATGTGTAACCTCCCTAGAGTGGTCTTCCTAGAACAATTACTCTCAAGATAGTAGTTAAGAAAATGGTGAAGCAAAGAATAGGATTTGAGAGAACTTGTCCAGGAAGAATCACCCTTACAACCACCTGTCAGTCACCTGGAAATCCAGTGGCAGAGAAGAAAAATGGCCAGGACTCTGTCATCGCTAGGGGGTAAGGTAGAGTGAGTGTCATTCTTAATAGAGATGCTGATGTGGTGGGAGAGATCTGCTATGACATGTTCACTGCGAGGACGAAAACTCATTCCCTAGGTGTACATATCTGATCTGCTTTAAAAATAGAAACAGCAAGCCCAGCTGAGGGGCTGTTCTGGGTGGGAAGGAAGCATAATCAGATGCAAGAACTGACCTGGTAACACACTCACATGAGGTAATGATTTACTCCGTAATATTTAAGGTGAAACTCAGAAAATGATTTGAAATATGACCACTGTCCTAAGAGAGCAAAACCAGGAGACTAAGTTCTGTCACCTAACAACTATGTGCCCTGAGACAAGTTGTTAAACTATCCTTGGGCTCAGTTTCCTGTTCTATAAAATGGGGTGGGGGGGTAGGTTGGGGCATCTTAGGACTCTTTTCCAGCTTTATTACACTGTGACTCCCTGATGGACCACAGAACCAGGGTGCTATCAAACACAGCCATGAATTTAGTTTCTAAACATTTAAAGAAAATTTATACTTAAGTGCTACTTGTCACTGACTGAAAATAATTGACAATTATTTGTGGTCCTCCATTCATGCTTCAAGTTGCAGGTCAGGTGTTAGGTCTTCCCAGCTGCCACAGCCCAAAGGCCCTTGTCTCTTCTACAGCTCTCTCGGCCCCAAACACCTAGGTTCACAGCAGACCTATCAGTGTTAAATATCAAGATGTTTTGTTGAGTCATCGTCCCATTCCCATCCACAAAGTTTTGTCTTGCTTTCTCTTTCCTTGATAAATACTTTCTCAGGTGATCTCTACTCTTGACACTTTAACTCTCAACTGCATGTGGACAAGAGGTCAAACTTAACCTCATATTGGCCTTCTGTGTTGAGCAGGTACTATTGCCAGGCATCATATACAATGCTTTGGTGTCGTTATTGTCCTTGCTTCTAGATTTAGATGACCAGAAATGGTTTTACTTTAAGATTTCCTACGCTTGATTACAGAAGCTTAGAGATGAAGGAAACATCACAAATACCAGCACTATCTCTTACCCATTTCAAAATTCCTTAATGCAGCATGCCTGCCAAAGGGCTATCTTGTTGCTTAACAGTCCTGCTCACAGAGAACTCACTACCTGACAGGTTATCACATTAGCATCTTAACAATGGCAGTAAGTGCCTTCCACTTTGCCCTTCTAGAAGAGATGTGACATTTATCCATTCCTCCCCAGGTCTTTACTCATCTTAAGTTAGGAGAGAGCATTTGGCAGTTTGATAGTACCAATTTAGTGTTTATTTAATAGTAAAAGTTCCAAATGCCAGCTGTAATCTTTAGTAGTTATTTTTGTGTTGGTGATACAATTCCAACAATTACATTTTACAAAGTTATTTTCATTAGGGTTGAGGCAATCTATGAATGAATCAGGCTTTTAAGACAGGAGAACTAGGATTTTGTCAAGCTTTGCTTACCAATAATGACTTCAGAGAAAGTTGCCTCTCTTTTGGTCTCAATTTCCTAATATATAAAATAAAGGAAAGAATATGCACAGTTTCTAAATATCCCCCCTTTTCCCAACTATAGCTTTTAATGAGGCCACAACAGTACTTTGCAAGTGGAAGATACCAAAAATGGTAAATAAATGAAAGCATGAATTTCTATGATCAAGTGAATATGCAGACAGGGTAGATAATCCAGTAGGGCTCAGGGTTTCCAGAAAAGCTCCAGTTATCACCAATATCCATGAAAATTCAGATAAAACAGGATTTTAACATCCCTGATGACCACTGAGATGACATTTCCACTTAAGACTCTTTTATTATTTTACTGCATTAATGACACTGGCTCCTAAGAAACATCATCCCACCCAAAATGGAAACACTGAATTAACTTTATGGATTACTGTGCTCTTTTCTATTAATTATTTTGATGGTGGCTGTACATATTGTGTACATAGAGGAGGGAGGAGGTCACACTTGGGAGACAGCCTGAGCCAAATCTCTGGAGCCAGTTTAATGTGAGGGTCCCTGAGGGGAACACAAGACAAATGTCAAGGACAGAGTGAAGTAACTAGGAGAATAATTCTTTGAGTGAAGTCAAGACTTATTTACATGCTCAACCCAAGGCAATCACAATGCTTACGACATTGATACACATGGAAGATTATTTTCTGGCACTAATCTGTGTGTGGAGAATTTAGTTGTCTGTGGAAAATAACAACCACGAGAACTGAAGGAAAACAGCTTCTCTAAATTTAGGACATCAATGGCAATTTGCCCCCTGAGGGCTAATAAAAGAAGCTATAACCCTATTAACCTTCCTTGGGTTTCCAAAATTGTTTGAGATGATTTGAGAGATTCATGGTGGAACTTAGCAAAAAAATTCATTATTTAGCTTTCACCACTATGTCCCAATAGGTTGTTGGCTTGGGCCCATTGTTGGTTTGGAACTACTAGTTTGTCTGTTTGTTTGTTTTTAAATATTTATTTATTCATAAGAAAAACACACACACAGAGAGAGAGAGAGAGAGAGAGAGGCAGAGACACAGGCAGAGGGAAGCAGGCTCCATGCAGGGAACCCGATGCGGGACTCAATCCCGGGTCTCCAGGATCACACCCTGGGCTGAAGGCGGCGCTAAACCACTGAGCCACCCGGGCTGCCCTACTAGTTTATTTAATAAGAAACTATACCATAGTGAAAAGGAAAGAACATTGGCCTGAGAATTAAAAGAGTGAGCAGAATTGTAGTCTCAGTCTTGTGAATTTGGTCTGTGCTTTCTTTATCTGTAAATGAAGGGAGAGATGACTGTTAAGATTTTTTCCAGCTTTAATTGTCCATGAACTTTTACATTTGTAAAAAATAAAGATTATATCTATCTAACTTTTATGTCTTCAACTCTAAGGTCATTGGACCTATCAGTCCTAAATTTCCATGTAATTACAATGGTGAATTCCCCTGGTCTACCTTTCTTTTCCACATAAGCTCTCCATTCTAGACTACCTGTTTTATTCACCATCCGATTGCAAATGGTGGCCTCTTATTAAAATTACACATTTTCTCTTTCCTCTAAATTTCCCATTCTTTTTGCAGGTTTTCACATCCATCAAGCCATAGGATAAAAGACTTTTTTTTTTTTTAAGTTAACTGATAAAATAAATGTACTACATCAACTAAGATTTGAATTTAAATAATGTTTTAGTATAAGTATATTCTATGCAATATTTGGTAAAACTTACTCAGTATTTATCTGAAGTTCAAATTTAACTGGGTAGCTTATATTTTTATTTGCTAACTTTAGTAACCTTACCTTTGACCAGAGTTCTGGTTCCCATCTTCAAAGTCCCACAGAAATTTGAACCCTTCTATGTGCACTTACATTTTTATCCAACATTTTGATCATATGGGTCCATCTGATTTCCCTAACTAGATTATTAGTCCTGTGAAAGACAGAACTAGATGCTACATATTTTGAATCCCCCCTACCCCCAATGGTGCTTTTTATTATTTCATAATTGGCTGATTCCTTTAAGACTCCACAACCCATGTACTTGCTCCCAATTACTAAATCAGTCTGCTTCTTTTTCAAGCTAAGATAACAATCATTCCACATTAGCGCAAACCCACAAGAAAAAAGGATGAGATTCAATGAAAATTAACATTAAGGTTCACAACAGCTGATCAATTGTTACCAGTTACAATGAAAAGTATAAATTGGCCTACTTTTTTCCTAGTGAATTAAAAATTACTATGAAGTCACTTGCAAATCTGAATTCTTAGTTTGCCAATTTTGTCCTAGCTGCTCTTAAACTAAATGATTCATTTTGCAGGGCACCAAATCTCCTAATGTTTTTGAAAAGTCTCATAAGATAGTGAGTTCTTTTTGTGTCTATATGAAAATATTCAACACTATATATTCCTGCCTTCAGAAAACCAAGGATACCAATAGACTTCTCTTTTCAAAATAAAGTCCTTTACTTTAACCTCATCCTCATGCTTGAGTCTGTTCTCTTTCAAGCCTTACATCCTTGTATAGAGTACTTATCATTTCACAAACACACTGTGGACCTTTGCTCCTCTGCCTTTGTCTCTAATGCTCACCTTCTCTGCCTTTCTAACTCCTCCTATTCACTAGTCCCTGGTTTATGAAGTTGAAGGGTACGGGATCCCTAGGAATCTATTGTGACACTATCACTTTAGATATGAAGAAACGATGGACCTTGGCTCTATTCAAGGATACTCTGTAGCAGAGTTACAGAGCCATGGCTCAACAATGTCCCCAAAGTTTTTTATTTCTGCTTTTCCCAAGTCCTTTCTTCAAGAACCACCATTAGCTACCACCTCTTTTTAAAAGGCTTTCCTCATCATCCTAGCCAGAAATGTTCTTTCTTTTTTCTTTAATACCAGACCTTTTATTTGTAATGAGGTATTTAGTGCTTTTTAGGTTGTGTTTTTGTTGTTGGCAAGGTTCTAAAATTAAACCATTCCTTTTGCAAAGAGCAAAGGGACTGGGTGTGCCTCTGGAGTACTATTTTCCTAACTGCCTGAGGATTCTGTTCAGAAGAAAAATGGATAGATGGTGTCACCTATTTGCTGTACTCAGTGACTGAGGCTTTCATAAGCAAGGAATTGTGGCTGCTCTTCACTCTTTGGGCAGGGTTCAGCACAGAGAAGCAACTATAGAAAAAGGAAGCAGGGATACTCTGGATTATTCCAGAGACACAGGCTAAGTGTGGTAGGAAAGAGATGGTTTTGAGTAGGACTTCACTATATTTCATTGTACTCATCCTTCATCAGCGTAACCTGTCATAAACTAATCAAGAGAGACACATGAAAGAGGTGTTCTTATGCTAGGGACATTTTTAAAAATTCACGTAAACTGTGACACTGTGATTACAACCCTACCAAAGAGCTCTGGAGGTGACACCAGCAGGAGCAACCTTAGAATGGGGTGATTCAGTGATCAGGAGAGTCCTGATTGAGAACCAGGCATGTCAGTGTTGGCTGTCAGATCAATGATGGAATCAGTTGTGGAAGGTGACACGTGACAGTCAGAGGACCCAGTGTCAGAATGGACTGGGTCACCAAATTGTTTTAACAAAAACTCCATAGAATACTAAAAAAATTAGATATCTTATTTCATATGGGAAGTTCATTATCAACAATATACCTTTTGGCAAATAACTGACTTTAAATCACATGGATTTTCATCAATGCCATTTTCTTTCAAAACTTTTTTTGGGGGAGCCCTGGCTCAGCGATTTAGTGCCTGTCTTCCGCGCAGGGCACAATCCTGGAGTCCTGGGATCGAGTCCCACATTGGGCTCCCTGCATGGGGCCTGCTTCTTTCTCTGCTTATGTCTCTGCCTCTCTCTCTCTCTCTCTCTCTCTCTGTCTCTGTCTCTCATGAATAAATAAAAAAAATAAAATCTTTAAAAAAAAAACAAAAAAACTCTTTCCTCAGGATGTTAGAATAAGAGGAATGTGATACATATAGCAACTACATATGGTTAACTTCTTAGTGACTCATACTCTCAAACCTTCAGTGGCTGTGTACCTACTTAATAACACTCATGGGTCTGCTACTATGTATAGTCCAGCACTAAGCTGTGGCCCATATAGAGCAGTAAATGAAACAGCCATGCCTTCTATTCTCACTCAACTTGGTCCTATGATCCAAGCCGTAACATACTCTTTATACACCATTTGACACCAGAATTAAAGTATCTAAGTAAGTTTTAATAAATGTGGAGCAGCAGATTTATGCTGAAAACCCATTTCTTCATTTTTAAGTCTTTTTTCTATCACCAGATCCTTTGCAAGGCACTGACTGCCTCATAAAGAGAGCTCTATTTTTTTTTCCCACCAAAACAATACCCTGATTAAAATGCTTCATCAACACCAAAATACCAAATAATCCAATTGAAAATGGGCAAAAGAACTGAATAAACAGTTTTCCACAGAAGAGACACAGATAGCCAACAGACATATGAAAAGATGCTCGACATCACTTGTCATTAGAGAAATGCAAATCAAAAGCACAATGAAATATCACCTCATACAAGAGTGGCTACTATCAAAAAGATAAGAAGTGTTGGCAAGGAGAAAAGGGAAACCTTTGTGCACTGTAGGTGGGAATGAAAATTAGTATAGTCACTATGAATAACAGTATGGAAGTTCTTCAAAAAACTAAAAATACAACTACCACATGATCCATTATTTCACTTTTCTCCAAAAGAAAACAAAAACACTAATTTGGAAAGATATAGGCACTTCAATGTTTACTGCACCATTATTTATGATAGCCAAACATGGAAGCAACCTAAGTGTCCATCGATAGCTGAATGCATCAAGAAAATGTGGTATATATACACAACAGAATATTACTGAGTCATAAAAAACAATGAAATCATGCCATTTGTGACAACATGGGTAGGTCTAGAGGGTATTATACTAAGTTAAATAAGCCAGACAGAGAAAGATAAATACTGCACAGTTTTACTTATGTGTGAAATCTAAAAAACAAAACAAACAACAAAAAAGAGAGAAATATTCATAAATAGAAAAAACTTGTGGTTGCCAAAAGGGAGGGTGAGAGGACAGGCAAAATGGGTGAAAGGGATAAAAATAAATATAAATAAAATACTACATTAAAGGAATAAGATTTCTCATAATCAGGCATACTGCAAGCATTTAAATTGCAAAATGGTAAATTTGAAAAGGAAGTCACTTTTACCAAGATGTAAGGACTTACACATGTAGATTCCATGCTTTGAATGTAAGTACATCTCAAAACTATTATTTTTACTGTGACTTACTAAGTGTTTCTTGTATGCTTTATTATTTGCAGTTGAATTTAACCCACACAAACTGTAAGAGGTAGAGATTCATTATTATGTCCATTTAACAGGGTAGCTGAGGCACTGAGAAGTTAACAGCTTGCAAATAGACAAAGCTACTATGTACTTTAGACAGAATTCAAGTACAAAATCTGCCTTCAGAAGCCACATGCTTTTGGCTATACAAAGTAGCAAGTAATTTGCCCTAACCATAACCACTAAAAACCATATTTGTTTTGCCATAGAGCCATGTAGGAGATAAATTTAAAAACTTTTTTTTTTTTTTTTTTTTTTTTTTTTTTTTTTTTTAATTTTTATTTATTTATGATAGTCACAGAGAGAGAAGGAGAGAGAGGCAGAGACAGGCAGAGGGAGAAGCAGGCTCCATGCACCGGGAGCCCGATGTGGGATTCGATCCCGGGTCTCCAGGATCACGCCCTGGGCCAAAGGCAGGCGCCAAACCGCTGCGCCACCCAGGGATCCCTAAATTTAAAAACTTAAAGGTGAAACAACTCACTGTTTTTGGTGCCAATTATGTGTTACCTTAAAAGAAAACTGCAACAAATGAGAAAAATAAAGCTCGACAAAAATGACACTGTCACAAACCATATGATTATGAAAGAGAACTATTCAGCATGATTATGAAGTTGCAGATCCAGGACAACACCAAGATGGATGAACTCTCCATCAAGCTATTCAGCAAACTGGCTGTTGGTTGAGCTAGCCAGGCTCAGGAGAGGTGGACCTGCAATAACACCCTAGGCAGGCTCACACTTAGTTATCCAACAAAGGACCAAAAAGGAGCGTAACAGTATGTAGATTTCCACACAGAAAATCTGACCTCAAGTCAGGTTATGATATACAATGGCAGAACTTAACTAAGAAATGACAAATGCTTATGCCTCCATTTGTTTCCTAAGCAGAGAGCTTAAATAACATCCTACCTCGCACAAAACCAGACACTACCTGGAAACTCTGAATAAGCACCAACTGAAGTCATCAGAAGGGTAGGAGAGCTGCTGCCAGGAGGGGAAGCAGGAAGGTGGCTTGCCAGGGGTCCTTCAGTCAAAGATGAGACCTGGGGAAAGATGGCCTAGGGTCCCCATGTCCCATTAGGGAACAAGCCAAGCAGTCACCCCTTGGCTGTGCTTTGTGGAAAATGGAGGGTGTAGATTTATCAATAAATATGCTTCAACACCTCCATAAAAGTGGTAATGAGGGGCCGAACACAACTGAAGCCAGGTTGCAGCCCCAGTGCTTGACATAGTCTGCGTATGAGTGTTTGTGCCTTCCTGTTTTGAGCTCCCAGAAGGAAAGCATTAGCCTCCAAATTCATGTTTCTCCTTCTTTGTGGCTGCAGTCAGTTCACTGGTTGTTGAGAGGCATGCTCAACAGCTTGTGGGGTGGGGGGGGAATGACATCTAGGGCTGCAGCCAGGATGGACGCTGACCCAACTGCACATGAGAATTATAGTGGTATCGTTCAATAGTATGTGGTATAGTAAAAATATATATATAGTAAAAAAAGAAACTGTCAATACATTTGAAAGTCATTATATCTCATACTGTCAACATAAAATATATCAAGGTGCTGACTGAAGCGGCAACCCCTCCTAGTGGAGTGGTAGGAAGTGGAAATAAAGATATTCTCTGTGCAACTGTCATGATACAGGGCCAGCTGTGGGTACCTGTTTTCCCTCACTGACTATAACATTTCCCTGGAAACCCTAGTGGGCAACCCTGAGTTCTTGACACTATCCTAATTCACCACATCCAGAGGGTTATGAGGCCAGACCAGAGAGTGACAGAACACCATGGAGTCAGACAGGTTGGCACTGCCCTCTTTGGGCCTCTAGCCAAATCAGCTTAGGCACAGGGTCAAGGCCACAGGCCTCAGAGTGCAGAAGGAACCACCTCACATCTCAGGAATGAGATGTATTGACTGTATTGTGACAATGATTCTCAGTACAGATTGCCCATATGCATTAGTTCATTTATTCTTCCCAGGTGTTAAGGATATTCATACTGCCTTCAAGGTGACTGTGGTACAAATGGGGCTTGGGGAGCTTGCCGGTGAACTGCCCAATGCCACAAACCTACGAGTCATGAGACTGGAATTTGAATGCAGTCTGCAGTTATCGGAGCAGATCGGCATCTGTACCATGTCCAGTCAGTTAAACTCAAGAGTAGAATCTGAGTCAAATCCAGAAAGATCTCGAGGACCATGTGCTTATATTGAGCAATGTTTGCAGTATAGCATATCACTTTTAAAACACAGTTTATGAGAAAAAAGTATTATAAAATACTCAGTCATATGGTCATATATACTGTGAGTCAGATAATAAATCCTATCAGCTCCAGATTTAGGAAACCTCCTCATCAGACAAGAACATTACAACAGGGGCTTGATACTGTCTGGAGTGTGTTCCAACCCTGGTAAGAGGAATCAACCCAAGCCAGATCTGCTGTGCTGAATCTTCCTTTAGATTCCTTTGCACAGTATTTTATGCTTCTTAGGCCAGCCTAGTAGACAGATTCCAAAACATTTCTTCTCATCTGCTTGAAGAAATCAGATGGAGCTAGTCTGACAATTCATTTTTGTTTAGATATTTTCTAGACATGTATAATACCAAATGCTGTGTAATCTAAAGAACTTTTGCCAGCTAACCCAGATCATAACTTAAGACGGTAACTATTCAACATGTTTTACAGTTTCAGGAACTTGAAGGTCTCTTTTCTCAAAACCTTTCCCCCTGGGGAGGAGCAAGATGGCGGAAGAGCAGGGTCTCCAAGTCACCTGTCTCCACCAAATTACCTAGAAAACCTTCCAATCATCCGGAAAATCTATGAATTCGGCCTGAGATTTAAAGAGAGACCAGCTGGAACGCTACAGTGAGAAGAGTTCGCGCTTCTATCAAGGTAGGAAGACGGGGAAAAAGAAGTAAAGAAACAAAGGCCTCCAAGGGGGAGGGGCCCGCGAGGAGCCGGGCTGAGGCCGGGGCGAGTGTCCCCAGGACAGGAGAGCCCCGTCCCGTCCCGGAGGAGCAGGAGCTGCACCGACCGTCCCGGGCGGAAAGGGGCTCGCAGGGAGTTGGAGCAGGACCCAGGAGGGCGGGGATGCCCTCGGGTTCCCTGAGACAGTAACAGACACCTGCGCCCCGGGAGAGTGCGCCGAGCTCCCTAAGGGCTGCAGCGCGCACGGCGGGACCCGGCGGGACCCGGAGCAGCTTGGAGGGGCTCGGGCGGCGGCTCCGCGAAGGGGGCTGCACGGCCCCGGGAGCAGCTCGGAGGGGCTCGGGCAGAGGAAGAGGCTCCGTGCGGAGGGGGCTGCGCGGTTCCAGGAGCAGCTCGGAGGGGCTCGGGCGGCGGCTCCGCGGAGGGGGTTGCGCGGCCCGGGAGCGCGAATCCACCAGCACAGGCTCCGGAGCACAGGGCGCCGGGACACGGCCCAGGATCCCGCCTCCCCCGGGACAGGCAGAGGCCGGGAGGACCCAGGACAGCAAGGACGCTCCTGCCCCGAGCTGAGCAGAGCAGCGGCCCCGCCCCGGAGCCTCCAGGCCCTGCAGACGGAGTTCCTGCCGGAGCTGAATCCAGGTTTCCAGAGCTGGCCCCGCCACTGGGGCTGTTCCTCCTGCGGCCTCACGGGGTAAACAACCCCCACTGAGCCCTGCACCAGGCAGGGGCACAGCAGCTCCCCCAACTGCTAACGCCTGAAAATCAGCACAACAGGCCCCTCCCCCAGAACACCAGCTAGACTGACAATTTCAGGAGAAGCCAAGGGACTTAAAGTACACAGAATCAGAAGATACTCCCCGGTGGTTCTTTTTTTTTGTTTTTTTTGTTTTTTGTTTTGTTTTGTTTTGCTTTTTGATTTGTTTCCTTCCCCCACCCCCCTTTTTTTCTCCTTTCTTTTTCTTTCTCTTTTTCTTCTCTTTTTTTTTTTTCGTTTTTTTTCTTCCCTTTTTTTCTCTTTCTCTTTTCTTTCCTTCTTTCTCTCCTCTCTTTTTCTCTTTTTCCCAATACAACTTGCTTTTGGCCACTCTGCACTGAGCAAAATGACTAGAAGGAAAACCTCACCTCAAAAGAATCAGAAACAGTCCTCTCTCCCACAGAGTTACAAAATCTGGATTACAATTCAATGTCAGAAAGCCAATTCAGAAGCACTATTATACAGCTACTGGTGGCTCTAGAAAAAAGCATAAAGGACTCAAGAGACTTCATGACTGCAGAATTTAGAGCTAATCAGGCAGAAATTAAAAATCAATTGAATGAGATGCAATCCAAACTAGAAGTCCTAACGACAAGGGTTAACGAGGTGGAAGAACGAGTGAGTGACATAGAAGACAAGTTGATAACAAAGAGGGAAACTGAGGAAAAAAGAGACAAACAATTAAAAGACCATGAGGATAGATTAAGGGAAATAAACGACAGCCTGAGAAAGAAAAACCTACGTTTAATTGGGGTTCCCGAGGGCGCCGAAAGGGACAGAGGGCCAGAATATGTATTTGAACAAATTCTAGCTGAAAACTTTCCTAATCTGGGAAGGGAAACAGGTATTCAGATCCAGGAAATAGAGAGATCCCCCCCTAAAATCAATAAAAACCGTTCAACACCTCGACATTTAATAGTGAAGCTTGCAAATTCCAAAGATAAAGAGAAGATCCTTAAAGCAGCAAGAGACAAGAAATCCCTGACTTTTATGGGGAGGAGTATTAGGGTAACAGCAGACCTCTCCACAGAGACCTGGCAGGCCAGAAAGGGCTGGCAGGATATATTCAGGGTCCTAAATGAAAAGAACATGCAACCAAGAATACTTTATCCAGCAAGGCTCTCATTCAAAATGGAAGGAGAGATAAAGAGCTTCCAAGACAGGCAGCAACTAAAAGAATATGTGACCTCCAAACCAGCTCTGCAAGAAATTTTAAGGGGGATTCTTAAAATTCCCCTTTAAGAAGAAGTTCAGTGGAACAGTCCACAAAAACAAGAACTGAATAGATATCATGATGACACTAAACTCAGATCTCTCAATAGTAACTCTGAATGTGAACGGGCTTAATGACCCCATCAAAAGGCGCAGGGTTTCAGACTGGATAAAAAAGCAGGACCCATCTATTTGCTGTCTACAAGAGACTCATTTTAGACAGAAGGACACCTACAGCCTGAAAATAAAAGGTTGGAGAACCATTTACCATTCGAATGGTCCTCAAAAGAAAGCAGGGGTAGCCATCCTTATATCAGATAAACTAAAATTTACCCCAAAGACTGTAGTGAGAGATGAAGAGGGACACTATATCATACTTAAAGGATCTATTCAACAAGAGGACTTAACAATCCTCAATATATATGCCCCGAATGTGGGAGCTGCCAAATATATCAATCAATTATTAACCAAAGTGAAGAAATACTTAGATAATAATACACTTATACTTGGTGACTTCAATCTAGCTCTTTCTATACTCGATAGGTCTTCTAAGCACAACATCTCCAAAGAAACGAGAGCTTTAAATGATACACTGGACCAGATGGATTTCACAGATATCTACAGAACTTTACATCCAAACTCAACTGAATACACATTCTTCTCAAGCGCACATGGAACTTTCTCCAGAATAGACCACATATTGGGTCACAAATCGGGTCTGAACCGATACCAAAAGATTGGGATTGTCCCCTGCATATTCTCA
The DNA here is from genome assembly GCF_048164855.1 of Canis lupus baileyi. NCBI lineage: Eukaryota > Metazoa > Chordata > Mammalia > Carnivora > Canidae > Canis > Canis lupus. The sequence continues at coordinate 35,565,221 of NC_132843.1, read as the reverse complement.
GACCATAATGCCTTGAAATTAGAACTAAATCACAACAAGAAGTTTGGAAGGACCTCAAACACGTGGAGGTTAAGGACCATCCTGCTAAAAGATAAAAGGGTCAACCAGGAAATTAAGGAAGAATTAAAAAGATTCATGGAAACTAATGAGAATGAAGATACAACCGTTCAAAATCTTTGGGATGCAGCAAAAGCAGTCCTAAGGGGGAAATACATCGCAATACAAGCATCCATTCAAAAACTGGAAAGAACTCAAATACAAAAGCTAACCTTACACATAAAGGAGCTAGAGAAAAAACAGCAAATAGATCCTACACCCAAGAGAAGAAGGGAGTTAATAAAGATTCGAGCAGAACTCAACGAAATCGAGACCAGAAGAACTGTGGAACAGATCAACAAAACCAGGAGTTGGTTCTTTGAAAGAATTAACAAGATAGATAAACCATTAGCCAGCCTTATTAAAAAGAAGAGAGAGAAGACTCAAATTAATAAAATCATGAATGAGAAAGGAGAGATCACTACCAACACCAAGGAAATACAAACGATTTTAAAAACATATTATGAACAGCTATACGCCAATAAATTAGGCAATCTAGAAGAAATGGACGCATTCCTGGAAAGCCACAAACTACCAAAACTGGAACAGGAAGAAATAGAAAACCTGAACAGGCCAATAACCAGGGAGGAAATTGAAGCAGTCATCAAAAACCTCCCAAGACACAAGAGTCCAGGGCCAGATGGCTTCCCAGGGGAATTCTATCAAACGTTTAAAGAAGAAACCATACCTATTCTCCTAAAGCTGTTTGGAAAGATAGAAAGAGATGGAGTACTTCCAAATTCGTTCTATGAGGCCAGCATCACCTTAATTCCAAAACCAGACAAAGACCCCACCACAAAGGAGAATTACAGACCAATATCCCTGATGAACATGGATGCAAAAATTCTCAACAAGATACTGGCCAATAGGATCCAATAGTACATTAAAAAAATTATTCACCATGACCAAGTAGGATTTATCCCTGGGACACAAGGCTGGTTCAACACCCGTAAAACAATCAATGTGATTCATCATATCAGCAAGAGAAAAACCAAGAACCATATGATCCTCTCATTGGATGCAGAGAAAGCATTTGACAAAATACAGCATCCATTCCTGATCAAAACTCTTCAGAGTGTAGGGATAGAGGGAACATTCCTCAACATCTTAAAAGCCATCTACAAAAAGCCCACAGCAAATATCATTCTCAATGGGGAAGCACTGGGAGCCTTTCCCCTAAGATCAGGAACAAGACAGGGATGTCCACTCTCACCACTGCTGTTCAACATAGTACTGGAAGTCCTAGCCTCAGCAATCAGACAACAAAAAGACATTAAAGGCATTCAAATTGGCAAAGAAGAAGTCAAACTCTCCTTCTTCGCCGATGACATGATACTCTACATAGAAAACCCAAAAGTCTCCACCCCAAGATTGCTAGAACTCATACAGCAATTCGGTAGCGTGGCAGGATACAAAATCAATGCCCAGAAGTCAGTGGCATTTCTCTACACTAACAATGAGACTGAAGAAAGAGAAATTAAGGAGTCAATCCCATTTACAATTGCACCCAAAAGCATAAGATACCTAGGAATAAACCTAACCAAAGATGTAAAGGATCTATACCCTCAAAACTATAGAACACTTCTGAAAGAAATTGAGGAAGACACAAAGAGATGGAAAAATATTCCATGCTCATGGATTGGCAGAATTAATATTGTGAAAATGTCAATGTTACCCAGGGCAATATACACGTTTAATGCAATCCCTATCAAAATACCATGGACTTTCTTCAGAGAGTTAGAACAAATTATTTTAAGATTTGTGTGGAATCAGAAAAGACCCCGAATAGCCAGGGGAATTTTAAAAAAGAAAACCGTATCTGGGGGCATCACAATGCCAGATTTCAGGTTGTACTACAAAGCTGTGGTCATCAAGACAGTGTGGTACTGGCACAAAAACAGACACATAGATCAGTGGAACAGAATAGAGAATCCAGAAGTGGACCCTGAACTTTATGGGCAACTAATATTCGATAAAGGAGGAAAGACTATCCATTGGAAGAAAGTCTCTTCAACAAATGGTGCTGGGAAAATTGGACATCCACATGCAGAAGAATGAAACTAGACCACTCTCTTTCACCATACACAAAGATAAACTCAAAATGGATGAAAGATCTAAATGTGAGACAAGATTCCATCAAAATCCTACAGAAGAACACAGGCAACACCCTTTTTGAACTCGGCCATAGTAACTTCTTGCAAGATACATCCACGAAGGCAAAAGAAACAAAAGCAAAAATGAACTATTGGGACTTCATCAAGATAAGAAGCTTTTGCACAGCAAAGGATACAGTCAACAAAACTCAAAGACAACCTACAGAATGGGAGAAGATATTTGCAAATGACATATCAGATAAAGGGCTAGTTTCCAAGATCTATAAAGAACTTATTAAACTCAACACCAAAGAAACAAACAATCCCATCATGAAATGGGCAAAAGACATGAACAGAAATCTCACAGAGGAAGACCTAGACATGGCCAACATGCACATGAGAAAATGCTCTGCATCACTTGCCATCAGGGAAATACAAATCAAAACCACAATGAGATACCACCTCACACCAGTGAGAATGGGGAAAATTAACAAGGCAGGAAACCACAAATGTTGGAGAGGATGTGGAGAAAAGGGAACCCTCTTACACTGTTGGTGGGAATGTGAACTGCTGCAGCCACTCTGGAAAACTGTGTGGAGGTTCCTCAAACAGTTAAAAATATACCTGCCCTACGACCCAGCAATTGCACTGCTGGGGATTTACCCCAAAGATACAGATGCAGTGAAACGCCGGGACACCTGCACCCCGATGTTTATAGCAGCAATGGCCACGATAGCCAAACTGTGGAAGGAGCCTCGGTGTCCAACGAAAGATGAATGGATAAAGAAGATGTGGTTTATGTATACAATGGAATATTACTCAGCTATTAGAAATGACAAATACCCACCATTTGCTTCAACGTGGATGGAACTGGAGGGTATTATGCTGAGTGAAGTAAGCCAGTCGGAGAAGGACAAACATTATATGTTCTCATACCTTTGGGGAATATAAATAATAGTGAAAGGGAATATAAGGGAAGGGGGAAGAAATGTGTGGGAAATATCAGAAAGGGAGACAGAACGTAAAGACTGCTAACTCTGGGAAACGAACTAGGGGTGTTGGAAGGGGAGGAGGGCGGGGGGTGGGAGTGAATGGGTGACGGGCACTGGGGGTTATTCTGTATGTTAGTAAATTGAACACCAATAATAAGAAAAAAAAAACCTTTCCCCCTGATTGCCTATTTTAACTTTCATGCAATTCATAAAAGAAATTTAGTTTCCCACTCAAATTACAGATGCGGTTTATTCCTGCTTTATCTCTGGAATCTTCCTCAAAATGCAGCAAATACAGGATGAAAAATAGGTAGACTCAGAAAAGAATGATTAGGTAGTGTCGAAGCAAGCCTGCTGACAAGCCCTCTTTAAGACCAGCATTTTCTTTCAAACAAATGCTTCCCATTTTAACTCCCTTTCCTCCTCTTTATAAAAATGTATTACCAACTGCCTTTATAAGTATTAATTCTTCACAGGAGGTCATCCCATAACACTCTGCACATGTTTTGTTTCTACTTTGTGTCTGCTTGACCCTCTGGCTCTGGGATCTACCCCTGTGTTTGTGCTGCTGCTGAGAAGGGACAGCAAGAGGGAGAAGTGAAAATCTGGTCATCAGTTTATAACTTCTCTGGGTCCCCTAGAAGTGGCCAAGAGAGGATGTAGGTCAGGGAGGAGGGAAGGGGTCTGTGTGTGTAAGGTGCAGGCTGGCCAGACCCAAATACTCCTCCATCCAGACACTCTCGTAAGGATGGTGCTCATTGCTTGGGTCCACTGGAGTGATTTCATTATTTAGGCAAAAAGAATTGTCAAAAATGAACTGTTAATGAGAGGTACATATTTCATTACATGTTATCTTAAGCTTTTAAATAATTAGCTGTCAATGCTGTCCAGCAAATCTCCGATATTACCTCCTAGGTCTGCCCCATGAAGGACAGTTTGGTAACCTTTAGTAGAGCATCCGGTAATGCTGCCCTCTGCTCTGGTACACCCCGCGACACCCCTCCTGCTAACCCACTTCTGCAAGTCGTCACAGTCTTTCTTCATTGCGCTGTTTTGTTGTCTTTTCCAGCACCCTTATTATCAAGTTTTCAGTCTTTCCATCTGCAAATGCCCAAGCTTCCACGTGCATGTATACTTCTGGAGCTCTAAATCGCCTTCCTATGTTTTACAAGATGTTAGCTGCCTGCTTTGCTTGTAAATTCTAGAAATGACTTGATGGGTCTGCACTTCCCTCTCCAGCAGATTCCCTCTGCTGAGCTCTTCCTCAGTCCTTCACTGCGGTACAGGCAGGGAATCCTGCTCCTGATTTGGAGCAGTGTGCTCACCATTAAACATCCTCCCTGAAGCCATCCACCGTGCGAGCCACCTCCATCTTATATGCAACATCATGTCAATGATAAATGTCAACAGAGTCATGAGGTTTTCTCAAGTCACTTTTTAGTGCTGTTGATAACTTCCTTAAATATTATCTTTTGTTAAGACATTGAACATTTTCTCATTAATTTCATACATACCATCTCATTAATTTAAAATACTGAGTTCATTAGGACTGGTACTATTCCTATTTTGTAAATGACTAGAGTGAGTCCCAGAGAGGTAAATTACATGTTTAAATTCAAAACTACTGGGATCCCTGGGTGGCGCAGCGGTTTGGCGCCTGCCTTTGGCCCAGGGCGCGATCCTGGAGACCCGGGATCGAATCCCACATCAGGCTCCTGGTGCATGGAGCCTGCTTCTCCCTCTGCCTATGTCTCTGCCTCTCTCTCTCTCTCTCTCTCTGTGACTATCATAAATAAAAAATAAATAAATAAATAAATAAATAAATAAATAAATAAATAAATAAATTCAAAACTACTAAGTGTCAGAAAATGCTGTCTCCTGCAACTTAGTTCACAATTTAGACGTGCTTATGGAAAACTATTGTGTGAAATGATTTCTGGCAAATAAAATCAGTTGGGCCCAGGGGAAACTCGCTATTTAAGAGTCCCATTGTGAGTCATTTTATAAAGCAAATATTCTCTAATGCAGCTATTTTACAAATCTGGATTTTTAAACAACATATATCTGCTGAAAGTGGGGTATGCGTGTGCCTGCACATTTCAGCTACTGAATCTTACTCAGAGTTTCTCCTGAAGAGAAGCAGTGCACAGCCTGGCAGAGTCCCTAATGTGGATAAAAGGCATCAGAGGGGCAGAGGGAATCCCCTACAGACACCTGAATTTTACCACTGGTCAGCTACTTCCCGTTTTCTGCCTGGGAAACCGCTCCTACCGGGACCAGAAGACAGAACAGCTGTACCCATGTCTGCACCTTGCTTTTGTCCATTACTTCTTTGCCTCACCCTGTCTCACCTTCCTCTGTCTCCTGACCTCCTGTACTCCACACCCAAACCAAGTTGCAGATTTTGCTATTGATACAGCTCCTTGGTCATACCTTTTCCTTGTTTGTGTCCTACCCTTCCCCCAACTTTCTTTCTCCTAGTTTTGCTGCTTGGAGGGTCCTCAGTTCAGACAGAGCAGGGATTCTGAGTCCCAGCTATATATTAGAATAACCTGGGAAGCTTTAAAAATTTTTCTAAGGCCTTGGCTTACCATCAAAATTCTTATTTAATTGGGTTGCTGTGGGACCTGAATGTGTGTGTGTGTGTGTGTGTGTGTGTGTGTGTGTGTGTGTGTGTTCTAAATCACCTAGGTGATTCTAATATGCAGTAAAATGGAGAATCCTTGATCTACTCCATGGCCTAATGTTGACCTGTGATCTCTGGTTACTGGATGGTCTTTGTTATGGGCTGAATCCTAACCCCCAAATTCCTATGTTGAAGATTTAGCCTCCAGTCTTTCTTTGGAGATAAGGCCTTTACAGAGGTAATCAAGTTAAAATGAGATCATTAGAGTAGAACCTAACCCAATATAATTGGTGTCCTTATAAAAAGGGGAAATTTGGAGATAAACACATACACAAAGAGAACACCATGTGAACATGAGGATGGTCATTTATAAGCCAAGGCAAGAGGCCTAGAGCAAATCTGAAGGCCTTGGACCCTCAGAGGGAAATAATAACTTGACTGCGGATTTCTAGCTGCCACAACCAGGAAGCAATAAATTTTTGTTAAGTCCCCCAGTTGTGGCACTTCGTTATGGCAGCCCCAGGAAACTAATACAGCCCTCAGGACTGCACCACAGTTGCCCTCATCCTGGAGCACAGCTAGAATGAACAATGTGTCCCAATTCACCCAGGACTTTCCCAGCTTTACCACCAAAAGTGCACATAATAGTTAAGTCCATAGGCTCCAGATTCAGACAGCCTAGGTTTAAAACTCATCTCTGCTTTTTCTTGGCTATGGTACTTTGAGCCTCAGTATCTACAGCTGCAAAAAGACCAATATAGTAATGTTGTGTGAATGACATGGGTTAAGACATGTAAAACATCTAGAACTTTTCCTGGCACAGTGAGCTGTCAATAAATATTAACTAAATCAATATTATATACCATTAAAATCAGGAAATAGTCATGCACAGATACGTGCTTTCAAGATAATAAGATAATTAAGGGGCATGCTTCAAGAGATGAATGTAGTCAGTCCTTTGCCTGCGATTCATTCACTGCAATCCTAGTTTTTCTTCATACTATGAAATGGCTTTCATGCTCCTCAGCACTTCTGCTATACAATGCATATTTACATCAATTGGAACAAAAACATACTGCTTTAAGCATTCTGTGTATTTACCATCTCCTTGCAAAGCCATCCAAGAGGCCACCCCCAGGAAACAGATTACAGTCAAGACATGGTTCAATGGTGAAACTTGTAACCAGTCATAACCAAGAGGGCTAATTCAAGAAGGCAGACAGATTTGCAAATGAGGAGATTAGTTCTCTGAAGACAGATGAAGTGGGGAAAAGACTGAAAGAAGGACTGACACTGAAGTTGGGTCTTAAATCAGGCGAAGGCACTGCTGTATGGCCATAATGAACACCGGTTACAGTTAATTCAGAAGGGGCACATCAGTAAAGGCAAGAAGATGTGAAACTGCCTGGCATATTAGGAAACTACCAAGTCATTTGGTATCTCCAGAGTGGAAGAGCATGTGGAGGTTTAATAAGAGAAGAATCCAACCTATCATGATGTTTCCTGCCCTAGGAATAATCAATATGAGTTTTGCCTTCAAAGCCAGATTTTACGTTCATTGAGGAATTCAGTGCAGTGATTTTTACTTTTTTGGTACCCCCCTAGTAAAATTTTGTTATAAGGTAATTACTAAAGAAAAGTAGCTAATTGTGCCAAGAGCACTTTGTATGATGGATGGATGTGGTATAAACGTGTACATGCATATGTGAATTCTTAAATTTATTTTGTTTGAAATCTAGGTGTCACCTTATAGAATTTGTTCTGACAAACCCCATCCCTTTACCCCTTTCACCCTCAGGATTCCCTGGAATCAGAATCTGTCTAAATCTGCCATCTAGCAAAATCTCTGTGATCCCTGGCTCCATCTGGTGTAGAATATAAAAGGAGCCTCGGTGTCTATCGAAAGATGAATGGATAAAGAAGATGTGGTTTATGTATACAATGGAGTATTACTCAGCCATTAGAAACGACAAATACCCACCATTTGCTTCAACGTGGATGAAACTGGAGAGTATTATGCTGAGTGAAATAAGTTAATTGGAGAAGGACAAACATTATATGGTCTCATTCATTTGGGGAATATAAATAATAGTGAAAGGGAATAGAAGGGAAGGGAGAAGAAATGGGTAGGAAATTTCAGAAAGGGAGACAGAACATGAAGACTCCTAACTCTGGGAAACGAACTAGGGGTGGTGGAAGGGGAGGAGGGCAGGGGGTGGCGGTGAATGGGTGACGGGCACTGAGGGGGGCACCTGACGAGATGAGCACTGGGTGTTATTCTGTATGTTGGCAAAATGAACACCAATAAAAATAAATGTATTATTAAAAATAAAAAAAATAAACCAACGACTATGGGAAAACGGGCCTTTTGTAGAATGAAGTTCATACCTACCTTCTTATCAATAGGCATTCATAGTAGCCTCATTACAGCTGTTCTTTTAATGCTTGATTTTGGATATCATTTTCTTTCCTGGTGACTTTTGAGCAAAGCAAATCACTTTGCTTTCTCTCTTCTGGACCCATTTGCTCTGCTACATTTTAAAGGATCCTCTGATCTGAAATTTATAGCTCTCCTGGATGTGTAGTCACTTCTGAATCCTCCATATGCAAAAGGTAGGAGGGGTTCTTGAGACTGCATGAGAATCACATGTAAATCACATGAAGTCAGTTGCATAGCCTCTGCCTTCAATATTCTGATTCAGCAGAAATAGGAGGAACATAGTTTCCTGTACATATAGAGAGATTATCCCATAGACTGTTCTCCTGCACAGGCAGGAAAAAAAAAAGTATTTAACTGGACACTAAGTCATGGTTTCCTTAGGTCTGCCCTTTGCCATTGCTGTATATTCTATTTGCCCATTATAGTGTAGCCAAGGCAAAAACAGAGGAAACTATATGCCCTAAGGTGCAAGTTAATGGGGCCACTACGGTGACCTTACCCCTTGCAAGTTTTACTGCAGAGGCAACATCTGTAGGAAGAAAGGAGAGGACACAGACATCTTACGCTTCCAGCTAGCTCCATTGGTTATACCCCTGATAATCATTAGGAGCCTCGGAGTTGGGGATGCCTGAGTGGCTCAGCAGTTGAGTTTCTGCTTTCGGCCCAGGGCGTGATCCTGGAGTTCCGGGATCAAGTCCCACATCGGGCTCCCTGTGGAGAGCCTGCTTCTCCCTCTGCCTGTCTCTGCCTTCTCTCTGTGTCTCTCATGAATAAATAAAATCTTTAAAAAAATAAAGGAGATTCAGTGTCGGAGCCAAAATCCAACCCTAATAATAACTGGAAACCTGTTTGGAAACCCAGCTACATTTTTCCTGTGAGCTGTTGTGCAGGCCACTGAACATAAACATTCTTTGAAATCAGGTGCTTTCAATGACATCTTGAGATTCAAACATGTAGGCCTTTAGGACAGAGAATGTAGAGAGTATTATGGTTATCCTGGTGCCTGCAGTGGGGGAACATGGTCCAACCACGGGAGGCCATCCTGCTACAAGTGATGTCTCCAGGAAGCACAGCTAATCTCTTCTGCTGCCACTTCCCTTTGGTGTGGATCTTTAATCTCTGAAGTGTTCTGACATTGTTCATTATCCCAGACACCAATAAGATTCAATTAGTTTCTACAGGGATGTCCATTTTGTGAAGCTGAATGTGAATGAAAGACCTTGGTGTAAGTGGTGCACTTATCAAGCCAAGACTTTACCATGTTATTCATTAGGCAAATAAATTAATGTCAGGCCTCCTTATCTACTGGGCCATCAAGGGACAGGCCAGCTCCTTAACAGAATTCTTTTATGAACAGTCATTTGTGTGAGAGAGAAAATCTTGGTGAAAGCCCTAATGGAAATGCCAATGAGTATTTTCGGCAGAACAGATACAGTGTGTGCTGGAAGGGGAGTGGCAGGACCTAAAATTTTGTAACACCTAAAATTTCATGTGCTGTCTTGATATATTTGAGACCCATGGAGCTCCAACCATGAGTTCTTTTGCCCATCTGGTAGAAAGGCCATCCACCTAGCTAGTTCCCCTATCAGCTGGACCAATGACACAATTTTCAGCCCTCAACCTAGTAGTTTCACCTCCCTGACAGCCTGAAGACTTGTTCAAAGGAGCCAAGAATATCCTCCTGTGGGAATCAGAGTTCACCCCACCCTCTTGTAACTACCAGTCTTGCTTCCCTGTGCCTCTGCTTGTTCACTCTATTCCCAAGTGCAACCCCCATATGGTTCTACATGGTGTGTAACTTCCTCTCCACTCTCTCTACCCTCAGATTTTGAGTGTATGTTACAAACTAACTGCTATCAACCTCATTTATCCAGTGTCAAAGTGTCAGGTGCTCAACTGTCTTGTACTATTTGAGGAGGAGGATCCCTTCCTCACCAAAGCAGTGAACAGAAGGTGGTCAGAGCAGAGGCTCAGCCCTCTCCATCTGTGGCAGAACTTTGGCTTTGGTGATCACAGAATGGGCAGTCAGGGCCCTAGCTTCCAATCCCAGCATTTCAAATCAGGCATGTAATTTGAACCCTCTTAGACTCAGTTTCTCTATCTGGAAAATAGCTAGAATAACACTGGTCTCCACTTTCTTCATAGGTTTTTATAACATCCAACAATCATGCTTTAAAACATTGCAGAAACTAAAAATCTGTAGGATCTGTAGGGTTGTGCTAGAATAACTGAATCCTATTTTTAGAATAGTTTTTTCCACTTAGTCTAGGATAAATGGGGTTACTAGTGACAGCTAAACAGTTCCTTCTGAGTAATTTGGATGAGTTCCTCTTCATTCCTCCTACTAGTTCCCCTGAGATGCTACCTAAAAGAAGAGGAGGAAGAAAAAGAAGAAGAGAGAAGACAGTGGAATCACTTGGCTGCAGAAGTGACAGGGTAGCAATTTTTCTTTGCAATATTCTAAGGCAAAGACACCAATTTTCACCACTACATTTCTGCATCTAAAGCTCTATTTGGGCATGAGACATGGGGACAGGGAGAGAGCAAGAGTCAAGAATTAGAAATACATGAGCCCTGCCTATAAGAACAGTATAATATAACTTGGATAACAGACAGCTTTAAGTGTCTTATAAAACAATATACAGACGTGTAAAAGTTGATATATCTTCTTCTCTCCCCTTTCTCCGAATCCCTTTCTCCTTCAAATCCCTACTGCTACATAAAAGTCTTCCCTGAAGCATCATTCCTCAATGATTGCATAGAATTGTAGAAGTTTGGAATTGACACAGACTTTAAGGTCAGTTGTGCCAGCCCCAATTTCTGTCTCCCACCGGGCTCCCATGACGTGGAGATGTTATAATAAAGGTGTGTTTGGGCGAGAATAAAGCACATGGGCATGGAAATGGAGGGCAAGGTTTCATGATGAGTATCCAGGAGGGATTTGCCATATTAAGAATGGGGGAAACAGCTTCAGGCAGTTGGAAGATCACTCTTGAAGTGAAAGGAAGAGAAAGCATGAACATGTGCCTAATGGCAAGTCAGGAGGTCTAGAATATAAAGTCCACATGAAAGGGAGTTTGGAGGTAAGGTGGATCCCTGGATAGCTTATTCCCTATTTTATAAAGAAATATTAATTTTATATTGAAGGTAATGGAGAAGATTAAAGGAATTAAATTGTGTGTGTGTGTGTGTGTGTGTGTGTGTTATAAACAGATCTGTAGTTCAAAAAGCTTCCAGTGACCAGAAGTAGAATGAAGTTGCACAGGCAGATTGAAAGCTAAGAAGAACTAGATAAGCCTTCAGATAAGTACTGAGGAGGGATCAAGCTATAGCTGGGACAGTGATGAAGGGGAGATGTAGATTTGGTTTATGCACTCTCTACGTAAAAGAAAATTGCAGGGTATGGAGTATATAGAGCCATTGGGCTCCTACACCAACTCTTCTACTTTGTAGCTGGGTGACCTGAGGCAAGTCCCTCTCTTTATCTACGACTTCTTTTTTTCATCTGTGAAATGAGAGGGTTGAACTAGATGTATTACAATCCCTCCCAGCTCTAACACTCTCTAATACTATGATTCTGGTCCAATTTGAATGGCATCCAAGGAAATTTGGTTAGTGGAATTCCCAAAAGACCTCATTATAAAGTGCTCCCATAGATTAGAGCCCCAGGACAGCTATGGCAAAACTTCAGAAGACTATTATTAAAGATAATAATAGTGTTTTGTTTTTATACAACACTTTCACACCTATAATCACCTATAATCTATGTTAATCTTCATCACAGCATTGTGAGGCAAAGAGATATAATGATCGTTATCCACATTTTAAAGATGAGGAATTGAGTCCTTGAAAGCTCAAAAGACTTGCCTGAGGACCCAAACAAGTCGTGGTGGAGCCTGGACTAGCGTCCATGTTTCTGAACTTACCATGCAGACTTCTTTACATTACCTTGGGCTGTGTCTGGTCTGATCAGAATCTTTCAGATGCATGCCTAATTAGGATCTCACCCAGTCCATTCCAGTGCAACCTGAGATTTATGGCCACCAGGATCAGCTCCCCCTGGGTTTGTAAGATTGGCAGGAATGGCTCTGAGTATTTGTGACCTACATATAGTAGAGAATTCTTACTGGGAAGATTTTACAAGTAGCTAAATTTGGACAGTAAGTGAGCCCTCAGTATGTTTACATGCAAACAGAATCTGAGATTCCCTAATTCTGTTATGTGAATTATAAGTCAAAAATGCAACTTTTAAGCATTGTTTCCAAGTGGCTCAGATAATTCGACTGTTTATTTTCAGTCTAGGGTCCTGACCTGGGAAGTGAGATATTGTAGGAGAGCAATTATAGAGACATTTAAGATCAAGGATCTTTCCTTGCCCTTTCTTCTGTTCTACAGTATTGTAAGGAGGACCCATCAAAATCTGTGATGAAAGAGGAAAACAAATTCCTCACAGAATTCTCATCCCGTAACAGATGGGCAAGATCACGGTAGGTTGTCTTCTTGCCCTCCTGACTCTGAATCCAGCCAAATCTATTATTTATTTTACCTCCTCCACCCCCTATCACATGTTTCATATTGGCTGGTTGGAAACTGGTTTTTATGGAATGAAGGAAGGAAAGTAGAGAGGGAGAGGGAGGGAGCAGAGGTGTTTATATACCCTTAAATTTAAATACTATCTTCTAGGTGCCAGACACTGAGTAATTACTATATATATTTATATATATTAGTTACTATATATATATATATAAAATCTCTCTCTCTCTCTCTATATATATATATAAAATCTTTCTCAACCTTACAACAATCTCTGAAGTAAACTGTATTATTACCATTTTATATATATATATTTTTTATTTATTTATGATAGTCATACAGAGAGAGAGAGAGGCAGAGACACAGGCAGAGGGAGAAGCAGGCTCCATGCACCGGGAGCCCGATGTGGGATTCGATCCCGGGTCTCCAGGATCGCGCCCTGGGCCAAAGGCAGGCGCCAAACTGCTGCGCCACCCAGGGATCCCCTATTATTACCATTTTAGAGATGAAATCAAGATAGTGAAGTAACTTACACAAGATTACATGGATAGGGGAGCCTGGGTGGCTCAGTCGGTTAAGCCTCTGCCTTTGGCTTAGGCCATGATCTTGGGATCAGAGTCTTGGGATCGAGCCCTGCACTGGGCTCCTTGCCTTAGCAGGGAGACTGCTTCTCCCTCTCCCTCTGCCTCCCTCAGGGTAGTAAGACAAGAAATGAGTGGAGGTTAAATAAAAATTGGACTAATAATTATATAGATTTTTCCATGTTTTTCACATTACTTTATCTGTATTTTCCATTTGTTATTTCTGATGAGAAAACTAAGGCCAGTAAAAGTTATGTGCAATACAATCAGTTCATTTCAGATCCAGGATTCAAACCCAGATTTCTTGGCCCATATTTTGGTGCCAGTTCACTCCACACTACACTCTTGTCTCATCTAACACTTTATCTGTGGTAAAGAGACAATGGTGGCAAATGCTTCTTCAACATGTTAATGATTCTGATGATACTGACATTCTAGTTTTGCTAAGATCTCTATAAATGCTGTCCTTGAAACTCCCCATGATAAAGGTAATGACATCACAGACAAAGCTGCTGAAGTACATTCACTGGCACCTTTACCAGTTTTCTTCTTTTTCCAGAACTGTTCAGATATTATAGGATTAGGTCCAGAAATTTCCAAAAGGAAATGACAAGAAATGATTTCCACACTTTAAAATTAAAAATACTCATCTTACTCACTTTTAAAAGGAAGTGAGGAGGTGGCAGGAGAAGCTATAACAGACTCTTCATGAAAAAGACTCAATCCTTTGTAATTAATGGGAACCTCTAAAATCAGAAGGCAAGCCCATTAATCATTCAGCCAATTCTCCATGAGGTTGGCATCACCAACTCACCCACACACCTTTAATGACTCAATTCACAACGGGCTAACTTGAACTGCAGGGATGGTCCTCAGAGCAACATTTTAAAACTGCTGCCAGTGGAATGTGAATGCTGTCATTAAATCAATGAGTTTGTTCTTTTTCTAGTCCATAAATGTAGCTTTTTTTTTTTTTTTAAGACTATGCTGGGAGGCATTGCAATTGCATCCAAGATTAGAAGTGATAGGCAGGAAATTTGGGGGTTTGTTTCTCAATATATACTAGGAATTCTTAATAATTAGATCCTAGAAGAGAAAGATGCTTCTTGTCAGATAGTGAGTTTAATATGCTGATGATTACCCAAGGGAAGCAGAAGATGCAGGAGAAAGGATATCTCCACTGGGTGGGAGGTTGGCTCATGTTTCCTTCTAATTCAAAAGTATTTGTGTTCTTTTCTCAGTTATTTTTGGAGTGATGTAATTAGTCAAGAAGACATATAATGGAGCAACTCCTCCAGGGAGCTCCCAGATGGACTGTAAGAGCACAAGGACGCTCCCAAGAGAAGACTCTCAGGAATAGTGGCCGTTTCCAACTATATGATTCCCCAAGAATTGTGTGCAGGGATCACCACCCGTCATCTAGTGAAGGGAAAAATGTCTTCTATGTATTTCACCCAAATTCTCCTGAGTTGTTGTTAAACCTTATTAAGCTAAAGTTCATCTAACTGGAATATTTAGTTACACGGATCTTATGACACTGAACATGTTAATTTTATCGGAAAATGGAAGAAAAACATTCTTAATAAAGAATTTTTTTAAGTATAGGTTGTCTGGAAGTCAGCACAGACTCAGTCTCCTCTGTTTCCAAAAGATATTTATAGGCATGGGCTATGAAACAGGATTTGTGTGAGGTAGTTTCCACAGGCATTACCTCAGAAAACAACATCATGAGGAAGTTGCGAGTATTTCCATTTTATGATGGAAGACAGTGAGGTATGGAAAGTTGAATGGCAATCACAAAATTATTCTCTAACCTTCTCCATTATTTTACAAGAAATATTTACTCTCAGACTCTGATGCCTCCTCATTAGTGAGGAAAGACAAGTACTGATACACAACAGACTTCAGTTACGAGGAAATAATGTGGTGAGATCACAGGGAATTTCCACTTGTCCTCCAAGTACACAAAGAATTGAATTTAACAGAACTCCTAGCCTCCTAGTATATGAGGAATTGACTATGATTTTTTTTTTCAGTTCTATAGACATTATCTGTTATGGGCTAGACTATGCCCCCCCTGAATTCCTACATTGAAGTTCTAACCTCAGTACTGTGGAGACAGGACCATTAAATAGATGATTAAGTTACAATGAGGCTGTTAGGATGGGCCCTTCTTCAGAATGACTGGTGTCCTTATAAGAAGAGGAAGTTTGGATGTATAGAGAAACAGCAGGGGTGAGCACCCATAGAGTAAAGACCATGTGACTAGGCCATCCGCAAGCCAAGGAGAGAGGCCTCAGAGGAAACGAACCCTGCCAGCACCTTAAACTTGAATTTTTAGCTCCCAGAACTGTGAGAAAATAAATGTCTGTGATTTAAGCCACCCAGTCTGTTATTTTGTTCTGGAAGCCCTAGAACACTAACACACTTCTTTATGGAAGTGGTTTTCTTATTCAGATAAAAATGGATACAAGATGTAGTTGTTGCTGCTCCCAAGTGATGGAATATGTGGGTCTTTTACATTACTGTGATCAATCCTGATTACTGATCTATCAGGACAGAGAAGTACAAACCATAGACAGCAGTAGAGTTGGAACCACTCCAACTGGAATTCTACCAGTGAAGAACTCACAGTCTATTCATATGAATAAGTTTTTAGCTAAGGGATCTAAATAAATATATTCACCATATTAAAGAACTATATTCTTGGTGCTTTGCTAGTCATATTCAATATCATTCACTAAAGAAACTCAACATTATATGTGAGATTACACACCCACATAAATATAAATACACATATTTGTAAAGACAAATTCTGTTTATATCCCTGGAACCTCAATGATCTAAATCAATATGCTGTCTAACAGAAATTTCTGTGATGATGAAAATGTTCTATATTTGTGCTGTACTATATGGTAACCACTATCCACATATGGCTATTGAGAACTTGAAATGTGGCTAGTGCTACTGGAAAACTGAATTTTTAGTTTTTTAATTAAGATAAATTTAAATAGCCACATGTAGTTAGTGGCTTTCACACTGAATAGTGCAGTTCTAGATCATACAAAAATTAAATATGGCTTCGATAATGTTTGGAAATAAACAGATGTAAAGCTAAACACAAAGAAACAAAAACTCTGTCTTGTAATATTTTACTACAGATGCTGTTTTGCTTGGCAAACACTGATTTGACCTTTTTAAGAAATGAAAAACAAAGAAAAGATTTAAGACCTATGCAATGTTTTTCAACATACAGTTATGTACCTAAGGGAACTTAAAGAATTTTAGAATTTTAGATGTATAGGAGATCTGAGAAACAGGTAGTTTTGGATTTCTGATTTGAAGAAATTGGACTGGGCACTTCATAAAAATTTCTTGTACCAAATCATCACATACATAAGAAAGAAGTTAATTTCTACAAAGCCAAATTCAAGAACAAGGAATCCATCTCTAAAAGCAAAATATAGACTGACAGGAGAAACCATTACCATGGGGATAATGAAGGCAGACCCTGCTGTTTTGCCATCCCACAAAAAGGGGTTTCATGGATAATGCAAATCTGTGTGGGAAAGTCCTGTGCAGAATTTTTTTGACGACAAGCATTTAACCAATTATCAAGCACCACCAATGATCTGAAGAAAGCTAACACTATAAAAGAAATCAGAGGTAAGAGAGTAACCTGAAAATATTTTAAAATATTTAAATTTTCCCAGGAAGATAACCACATTCCTCAAAAAAGTTATGAAACAAAAACAGGAGATTATGAAACAAGAGTAGGTAACTATGTCAAAGAATCAAAGATTGTAAAATAAAAACTATAATGGCAAAAAAGAGAAAGAAATACAGACAGACACAAATTAAGACCTAACCAGCCAGCTACATATCACACTGAATTCACACAGACCGAAGACAAGGAGTGAGAAAATATAAGACAAATATTAAGCAGTAGGAAAACTTGATCCAGAAATTCCGATCAGAAAATCTGGGTAAGGGGGAACATTTGAAGAAATACTGCAGAAAAATGTCCCTAAACTAAGAAAATGGGAGAGAGAGAGAGAGACAGGAAGAGAAAGACATAAGTCTTGGGTTGTAAGGATCTGAAAACGTGGGGGAGAATTGCAAACTATAACAAACCTGGACACTCGGTTATCACAGAAACTCAAGGGAAGAAGAGTAATAACTAAAAGCGGCCACAGGGACGCCTGGGTGGCTCAGTGGTTGAGCCTCTCTGCCTTTGGCTCAGGTCAATCCCGGGGTCCTGGGATCGAGTCCTGCACCAGGCTCCCCATAGGGAGCCTGCTTCTCCCTCTGCCTGTGTCTCTGCCTCTCTCTGTGTGTCTCTCATGAATAAATAAATAAAATATTAAAAATAATAATTAAAAAATACAATACAATACAATACAACTTTCCTCTTTTCTGCCAGAGAGGAAAGTCAGGCTCCCTACAAAGGGATGGGAATGGAGTGACATCGGCCATCTCCCTAGGAAATCATACACAGCACCTGCGCACCAGAGGCGACACTTCCGGGAGAACAGAGATGTCAGCTTGAGAACTTCAGGGTCACTTGGACGTCTCACTTCCGGGTCATGTGGAGACAGAACGGTAAGGCCCACCACCTGCAGAACCTCTGGAGCCACAGCGCCCCCTCCTAACTGGCTTTCATGCCGAAATACTCCCTGAAGCATCAGAGCATCACGCCCTCCTCCGGACTCTCCCACGTGAAGCTTCTGCTCCAAGTAAGCGACCTTGCTCACCTGCTCGCTCACACGCGCCACGCCCACCCTGGCCTTGGGGAAGCCTCGCCCGGCGTGGGTTCGGACACTGTTGGTTCGCAAACTCCCCGCCCCGCACTCAAACCAAGGGCGAGGCGGAGCTGGAGCGAGGCCGTCCCTGCTGACCGGGGAGATGCGGCCGCTCCAAGAGCGGGGAACTCACCCAGGAGGCTGGTCCAGGGGCCGCAGGGCCGCGCACGCCTCCCCGCGGGGGTCCCCGGGGCTCACGTGACGCCGGAAGTGGCCGCCGCTGCGCATGCGCCGGGGGGGGGGTGTCTCAGCGGCACGTGCGCACACGGGCTGCGCCCTGAAGATGACTGCCGCGTGGGGTCTGAGGGCGCGGTGTCCAGTGTGAGGCGGCGGAGGGGGTAAGGACGCCCCCCGCCCCCTGTGCAGGGTTCCAGACCCCGGGTCAGCCAGTCGCATGCCCTCCAGGAACTCCGCCAGCTCTCCAGCCCCCGGGCCCCCTGCTCCTCATGCCCCGGGGCTGAGCCGGGGGTCCCTGGCTTGTTGGGCGGCGACCGGGCTGCGGCAGAGGCGGCCGTCCGGGCAGCCGTCCGGGCAGCCGTGGAGGCTCACGAGGGACGAAACAGGGTCACGAGAACGATTCCAAAAGTAAGTGACCGTTTTCTTCACCAAGAGCCTCGTGATTCAAACCACAGATCGGTTAGGCCCCCTGGGCTGGGAGTCGGCCCCTCACTCGGGGTGTTCACGCCGGTGCTCACGGGGTTGGTGGAGATGCCACGTTAGCCGAGTGCTGCGGTGTGAACGCACACGAGCCTCCTTGTGAGGCAGTGATAGTGTCCAAGACCATCCCATCTTGGAGCACAGCTTTCTCCTCTGGAGAGGTGTCCGCATCCCGTGAGGACAGGCTTTGTCAGCGTTCACTGCAGGCTTGCTGGGTGAATAACGTCCCCCAGGCCCATGCGGGTAAGGAGGACAGGGCCCAAATGATCCAGCAGTGCAACACCGGAGGTGCCCACCTGGCCTTGAGGAGAGGGAGGTGGGCAGCTTCAGGAACCTGAGGAGATTGTGCCTACTATATATGTTGGCCGGGTTCTGCACTTACCTGCTACACGGTACCGTCCTTTATTTATTTATTTTATTTTTTTTTTAATTTTTATTTATTTATGATAGTCACAGAGAGAGAGAGAGAGAGAGGCAGAGACATAGGCAGTGGGAGAAGCAGGCTCCATGCACCGGGAGCCCGATGTGGGATTCGATCCCGGGTCTCCAGGATCGCGCCCTGGGCCAAAGGCAGGCGCCAAACCGCTGCGCCACCCAGGGATCCCTACCATCCTTTATTTAAAAGATGAATTAATGAGGCCTAGAAAAACAAATGGTTTTTTGAAGGTTACAGAGCTAGTGGACCCTGAGCTGACATTTCACACATTCCATTGCTCTTTCTGCCGCCCTACTTGGGTTGCATTTCACTAGATTTGATTATACACTATCATTGTTCTCTGATTATTTCTTGTGTCTATATTGTATACCCAGAGTAGACTGAACTCCCTCAGAGCAAGGACCATTTTCTTATAGTTATTCCCATAACATGTACCATATGCTTAGGCATAGAGAAGATTCCAGCAGACGTTTCTTACCTTGAATGGAATAATCCTCATGATGTAGTTTCCCCATGACCCTGCAAGTACCTGTACAATAGCACTTGGTCTTGAGGAAACACACATCTGTGCCCATCCTGCTGGGAGTAATATGCCAGGAGCATCCTGTTGAGGAATAACTCTGTCCTCCTTTGAGTCTTTACTGGTATCACTGGATTCTAAATAGAAGCCACCCTATTCTGAAGAAATTCTTGGGAAATTTCCTTTATCTCTCTTTTCCTCATGCCCAATTCCATCTTTAAAGCAGTATAAAAAGTATAAAGAATGACTATAGAATCAGCCTTAGAGATTCCAAGAATAATAATTCACATATGTCTTGAAAGGTTTAGGTGTAAGATGAACAACATAAGCTCCAGGCATATTTACAGTCAAGAAAAGCAATATTATTTTACATAAATACATATTTTATAAAAGAATAAATGGAGGCTCTTAGCAGGTCTCATGCCCAAGGTGCCTTAGGTTATGCTGCTGATAAGTGGAGGTTCAGAGAATGGATTCCTGGTCTTTCTAACCCTCAGATTAGAGAGAGTGAAATGATCTTTCCTCTCATTAAAGCTGCTGTATCCTGGAGGGTGAGGGGGAATGTCATCAAAGGTTACTGCTAGAACATTCCTTCAGACATATATGAAGGCTAAACCAGATGGACTCCAGGAAGTGTGCAATAGGTAAGGTATCTTGAGGAGTTACAAATAAATTCTCCTGATCATTCTTTAGAAAGTTAGAGGAAGAGATCATATCATAGCCAGGTGAAAGTTCAATAAAGTTTTCCCACCAGCTAAGAAAGATGATCAAGAAATTCAGCTCCAACCCAGCTCACGGGCAATTGCAGCCATTCTCAAAAAGATCCTGTCTTCCCAAAATAAATGTCTGCTCCACTTGAGTTAAAATTAGATACACATTAATTCTGGCTGTTGACATGAAGCCTCTGGCAAGCTGGGTAGAATCCAGAATACTCTATAGAAATGACCAGGCTCTGTAGACATTTCCCAAGGCACCCAGATAAAGGATTAAATTGTCTCACCATTTCTCCATCACCACTACCCTCTGTGCCTCCCTTACAACCAGCCATGTTCTGGTAAATGCCAGGACACGAGCAAAAATGCTTCTCTCTTTCTGGCTGAAGTTCCAAATGGAATGGCACACATACAGATGGTTTTATTTTTGATAACAATGTCAATTCCTTGCCCTGACACTATACTATTCACTATGTAATTTATCCATTCTTAAGACAAGTATATATTGATCATCTACATTGTGCTAAGACATAAGACAAGGTCCCTGCCCTCAGGGTCCTCATGAATAAGGTATGAAAATTATTATTGTTTTATATTCTTCCTTTAATGAATAAGGAAATAGACACAGAAATGTTCAGTGAATTTCCAACATTACTGTTGGAGTAGGAAAAAGTCCAACTTTTTCAGTGCCTCAGAGATAGGACTTCCCTTTTATCCTCATTCCTTTCAAAACAGACAAACCACATGGCAGCTTACAGTACTGCCTTATTCATGCTGTTTTTATAGTTTCTCCCAAAAGATATTAAAGATATGTGAATATACATAAGGACATTTATTTTTGAACTTGTGAAAATAAGTTTTTGTGTGTATAAGGAAGAAATATAATTTAACCAAAACTCCATCTCAAACTTTTTTTTAATGCATGAACTATTTGGATGTAAAAAGATTACCTGCTGAGACAACTGTTTTACTTTAGTGTTTGTTTACTATGCTTCTGGCCCTCATGGTTCCAGGTATGCATTCTTACAACTAATATTCCTAGAAAAGTTTTCTACTTAACTTACTTGTTTAAGGGACTTCATTTCTTTCCTGTAGAACAAAGTCTTCCTGTGGGATGGAGTTCAAACCCCTTAGGACTATCCAGTGATCAGGGCCAATATTCCTATGAATGCATTCATTACATTTTAATTGAGAATTTAGACTTGGGATACAATAGTGTAAAATTCTGAGCCCTTGTACCCAAGGAACTCCTTGTCTGGCAGTGGAGGAGAGCAGTAAGCAAATGGTCAGAATGTATGGGGAAGTTTTCTTGTAGGAGCCTATAGCAGGCAGAGAGCTCTTCGGAGAAGTGATTGACTCAGTTTGAAGATGTGTGGTCAAGAAAAGCCTCTTGGAGGAGGAGATGCTTGAACTCTCTCCAACAAGAGTCCTTCTCAGCCAGGCCAGTCTTCTCACTGTTGTCTGTGCCAGCCATGTACATTTCTGCCTCCTACTGTGGCTTAATTCAATGACTTCTACTGATCAAGCATTTACTATGTCCTAGACACTATGTTAAGGACATAAAGTCTTACCACACTAGCTCTCAAAGAACTTAGAATTATTGAGGGAAACTATTTCCTGTATTTGCGATGCCCTTGTTCAATACATTTAGAAGACTTCAAATATGTACAAGATATTAATTTCCAATATCATCATTTCCTTTGTCCAGATATCCATCTTCAGGGACATGTCTTCCATTAATTCACTGTATAATCTCCCAAGACTCAGAAATACTCCTTCATGCCTAGGATTCCCATTATATACTTTTTGTTTCCCTGTGGTATTACAAATACAGATTGTACTTTCCTATAGTACCATCGGTCAATGCTGAGGGGACCCGTAAGAAAATTTTCCAAGGTCTGTGTGCTGGGTCACTGCCCAAATGCTTTTGTAAAAGTGCTGTTTATTCTTTTACTGAGGGTCTTCTTTATGATGCTCCATGAGAGACATTACAAGCTGGTGTTAATATTAGGAAAGTTCTGGGTCTCCTTAACAGTTCATCTAATCTTACCTATTAAGACATTATATAATTTGTGTAGTTGGTCAGATTTTCCTGTTCAAGGGAGACTAAATTCTGTTTTATAACCAAACTGGTGGCAAACTCATAAGAAGCATTTTTGGGGCGTTTGGCTCCATTTACTTCCTTTTTTCTCATTTCTCTCTTTTAAGTTAATTAATTAATTAATTAATTTATCTGTCATTTTGCTAAATTTTACATGTCTTGGTAAGCTCCCTTAAGTCTTTTCTAAGAGACTTACCACTTACCATCTAGCACAGGGTAGCACAGGGTTAACATGGGACTAGGGTTACATTACAGCTTTCGAGGATAAATTTCTTAAGGAGTATTTGGCTGTTTTGCTGCTGTATGAATAGGCAAAGTCCCCTGAAGGAGAAAATCTCTTCTTTTGTTTCATGATTTTAACAAATTGAAACAAAGCCAAGATGTGAATTTCAAAGACCAATCCTGGAGTCCTCAAGTCTGAGCAACAAAAATATAATTTCAGCTCTTGAAGTTTTCATCTACTAGAAGGTAGGAAATGGAGAAAGCTGACTCTTATTTATGTTCCTGATTTGCCAAGCTGTAATGATACTCCTTTCCTTAAATTTTATTGATTTTGATAAACTCTGAACTCTGTCTTGCTTTAGGGAGAGCTATAGAGGTATAGATTTTTATGTCAAAAAAAATTTGTAAGATCAACATTTGTTCTTTGTGATGGCCTATAGAGAATATGAAGAGTAGGGTTATTGAAAAAAGGCTTCAGTAACCAGCATGCAGAAAAGCCCAGGAAACCACTGATTGGCTCTGGAAAGCTGGGCTCAGGCCAAGTCTCAGTGACCTTTTTGGTAGAATGCATTCCAGCCAATTGAAACTCCCAGCCTAGTCCCCAAACAAAGTGGTAATGCTGTCCTGCCCAGGTTTCTACCCTCCAATTCTTAGACCACCTGCAAATCGTTGCTCCAGCAGCCAGTTATCTCCTATTAATAGCCTACATCGCCGGAATTGGTCTTCTGGGTCAGGCTATGAATTGACTATGTAAAAGAGATGGTTAATATCAGAGGTTGGAGGGTCCCGGAAGAGACCCTTTTTGTCTCCCTGTCTTCCACAGACTATGATCTTCTGTGAGGATACGTATGATATTTTATCATAAAGGATTTATTCTTTGGACCCAAGTGTTTCCATACTCCTGTGTCTCGATGTGTCTGTATGAATGAGCCTTTCTGGAGTGTTTCATCCTGACAGCCTGCCTTCCTAAAACTGGGGGATAATTGCCTTGTTATCAAGGAGAACCAGGGAAGAGAGGGGAAGTGAATGAAAGACAGAAAGGAGAAAGAATCAGTCCAATCCCAAGTTGATAGACATGTATGGTATATATACAACCTTTAAATCCCCAGGATGATGAAAGAAACCTCAAACCATGCAAGAATTGACTTAAAGTAATGAATTTACTTAAGATGATCCAGCAAAACACCTCTTCTGGAGGAAAGTATCTTCAGCCTACAACTTGGGTAGCCACTACAAATAAATTTTCAAGGAAAATTACTAAACCCCAGTCAATATAAAAAGAGACACAAACAAGCAAATGTGTTCACAAACTGGCAGAAACAACAGACAACAAAAATATAGTCACAAAGTTTCCACATTTTATAAATACTGCACAAATACTATGAGATAACTGTGTTTACTATACCTATGTCTAAAAATATTAACATTTCTTGAAAATATTTTCAGGGAACAGAAGACCATAAAAAGTAGGCTAGCAAACTATAACAATAAAAACAAATGGCATCTGTGTAGGATGTAGAAAGCTCAAAAAAAATCATTCTCACCTTTAGAGTAAGAAAAAGCTGAGTAATCTTTGAAGATATAATTTTTCTTGAAGCCATCAGAGAGCAAAGTTTTCAAAACTAGCAACTTACTAGCCTGAAACCTATTGAAAGAGAAAGTATCCAGGAAGAGACAGGGGACTAGCATTTGCAGCAAATGCAGGGAAGGCAAAAAGTCTCACCTGGTTTTGGCTTCTGTGACTTTCCTACAGAACAAAAGACTTAAGCTTCTAGGAGAATAGCATAAAACCCTGTAACTTTCAAGGTACAAGTAAACACATATCACAGCTGGAGGAAGAGAACAGGAAAAACCCTCTATCTCTGGGGAATAAAGAGGGACAAGAAAACATCTGTTTCCAAAACACTAGAGATCCCCCACCCAGAGAGAAAGGCAGAGTCTTGGAGAAGACCCCACACATGAGATCCAGGGACAAAGCTTCTGCCTAAGACTAAGGCTGATCCAAGACAACAAAGAATGCCTTCCTGCTCCCCCTGCCTCCAACCAGGCAGCAAGTATTGAGTAACAGTAGTTTATGAGGAGGAATCAGGGCAAGAACATCCAGGGTGAGCCTCTGTGGGTCTCAAGCACAAAAAGAAGACCCATTGCTAACAGTGAATCAGACACAGAAAATAAGTCTGACAAAACCAGTTCCTATCCCATGCATAAGATAATAAACAAATCCGCAATTAAAGCTAAAGAGTTTAATACTTCTCTCTCAGTAATAACTAGAACAACCAGACTAAAAAAAATCAGTAGGGATATAAAAGACCCAAACTGGAACATTATCAACCAATTTGATCTAACATAATTATAAAATACTTGACCTAAGCACAGCTTATCTCTATCTATTAAAGAAATTGAATTTGTTGTTTAAAAACTGTCAAGCAAAGAAACTCCAGGCTCATATCCTTTCACTGACACAACTTCTTAGGTGACATCAAAAAGATGATTTGCTGTATTTCAAGGCAGAAGGAAAATTACCCCTGGTGGAAGGTATGGGATGCAAGGAAAGAGGGATGAATACAGAGGGGAATTATATGGTAGTAAATCTAAACAAATATTAACTTTATAATATAATTAACATATCTACTTGGTGGGAAAACTGGCTAAAATTAAGGTGCTGGACAATAAGGGAACAATGGAATATTAGTTGAGGAAGCTGATCATTTTTTGTTTTTAATTTTTTTTTAATTTTTATTTATTTATGATAGACACACAGAGAGAGAGAGAGAGAGGCAGAAACACAGGCAGAGGGAGAAGCAGGCTCTATGCACCGGGAGCCCGACGTGGGATTCGATCCCAGGTCTCCAGGATTGCGCCCTGGGCCAAAGGCAGGCGCCAAACCGCTGCGCCACCCAGGGATCCCTGAGCATGTTTAAAATATTATGAGACCCTTGTATTGTTTAGGAAGTAGGTAAAAATTTTAGTTACCAGACTTTGTTACAAATGAATGTGCAAATAGTCACTGTAAGCACATATGTACACTCACATGTACACATACCAGAGAAACAGTTTATAAATATGATGAAAAAATAACATAATAAAGGGGGAAAAGGAGGAAAAATCAATCCAACAGAAGGCAAGAAAAGAAGAAAACTGAAGAAAAGACAAATAATATAAATAAGTCCAAATTTATCAGTAATCATAATAATTTTAAGTGCACTAAACAAATTGAAAGACAAAGATTGTCAGATAGGATTTTTTATAAACACTAAACTAGTTATTGACTGTTTTCAAAAGATACACCTTAATAAAGATATAGAAAGTTTGAAAGATGATATAAAGGGGAAAAAGAGGATATATCCAGCAGTTACTAACCAGAGAATGATGGTGTAGCTGTATTGCTAATAAACACAATGAGCATTTTTAGAAATAAAGTTGGTCATGATTCAATGACAAAAGATTCAAAAATATTCAATTCACCAGGAAGATATAAAAAGATTCTCAATTCACACATGTTCACTAAAATAGCCTAAAAAGATATAAAGCAAAAAATTTTACGATTCTGGAGAAATTGACAGGAACATCATTAGAGATGTGGGAAATTTCAACACATTTCTCCCAGTAGTAATAAAACATGGTAAAATATTAGTAAGGATATTTATATTGCATAGTTAATCCCTTTGGTCTAATTGATACATATCACACTTTACAATTGGAGGCTATACTTTCTTTGTACATGTTCTGTGTTTTTTTTTCCAGGTTTATTGAGATACAGTTAACATATAACATTGTGTAAATGTAAGGTGCACAACATCTATCATATATGATTTATGTATATCACAGTGTTTACCACAACAAGATTAGGTAACACATCCCTGATTTCACATAATTGACATTTTGTTATTGTTGCTATTATGGTGAGAACATTAAAGCTCTGCCGTCATAGCAATGTTCAAGCATATAATATAGTATTACCTACAGTCCCCATGCTGTATATTAGAACCTCCCAGAACTTATTCATCTTATAACTGAAAGTTTATACCCTCTGGCCAATATCACTCCATTTCCACAACCACTCAGCACCCGGCAACAACCATTCTATTCTCTGTTCCTATGAGTTCAGTGATTTTAGATTCCACACACAAGTGAGATCATACAGTATTTTCTTTCTCTGTCTGACTTCCTTCATTATCATAATGCCCTCAGGTTCCATTCATGTTTCATAAATGGGAAGATTTCAGTCTTTTTATGGCTGAATAATACTCCATTGTCTATATATATCACATTTTCCTTATCTTCACCTATCATTGGGCACTTAGATGGTTTTCATATCTTGAATATTGTAAATAATTCTCCAGTGAACATGGGAATGGAATTATCTTTTCAAGATAGTGGTTTCCTCAAGAAAATATGGCACTAGATTGCAGATGGCAGCTTACTTCAGGGTCCTAGTATTAACATTTTTAGCCGTGTCATACCTTAGCATGCCATTGGCATTTGCACTCTTCTTTCTAAACCCCCACTTGCCTTGTGCCAGTTCTGAAGTCTAGCTTCATGCATCAAAAACTCTAAAGCCTCCTGGGCACCTTCTGCTTTTGCCCCTTTGACTGTCTATGTCTCTAAATGCTGAGGCTGGTGATTCACTCTTGTTTTATCCTAGAACTCTTAGGGACCCCATTTCTGTTATCCTAATGCTTCCACATTACCTGATGTCCTCCCTGGGAGCCAGGCCTTTCCCTCACATATTCTCAACTTTGATTTCCTACCTGTACATCTTCCTTCATATCTCACCAGCATTTTTGAACATGACTTTGTTGGTCCTTTCTGGCTCATGTCACTATTATACCACAGTAACCCAGTCCCGACAGTTTGAATCCTAAACCAAAAGAATAAGGAGACCAGCAAAGGATTAGAGGAAGCACAGCATCCCAACAACTTTTAATTATGATGAGATTATAGAAAAGTATAACATGGGCGGACAGTAATTTTGCCATTCAATTTTGCCAGGCTGCCTTTGCAGCAGGCAGTGAAGCATGTTTTATATTTATAATTGGTATGTGCTGTTGCTCAGGGGTGGGCGGTTGCATTCCCACAATATATCACAGTGTAAGTTGCTGACATGCCCTTCCCTCTGGCTTCTCTGGACTAGAAGGAACCCATTTATTATTATTATTATTGATATTGTTTCTGTCTGCCTTTGCTTTTAACTTTTTCATTGGTATTAATTAAAGGGTCCTTGGGCTTGCAAGCAGGCAGGCATCCCAGTCAAAAGGAGGGTTTTATGCAGGTCCCAGTCTCTCTGACAGCACAAAAGCAGGAGTTCAAATGAGGAAACATCAAACATCATCATTTTAATTTGTAAAGGACATGGGATGCTTTGTAATTGGACAGCTCTTGATGACAAGGAAGTCACTTGAAGACTGATCGGGACTGGTGGCGAAATGGGTTCTCAGGCCAGATTAGGATGCTCATCTACCAGAGTCAACACAGCTGACTGTGTAACTAGCAGAACAAGTAAGGTCTTCAAGCTCAGATGAGCAGAGGCTAGGATGTGGGGAGGTTCCTCTGTTTCAGAGAAATGAGAAATGAAGTGAGAATAAGACCCTAGTAACCAGAGGAGAGGAAGGGTTTCTAAAACTGTATATGAAAACTAAGAAATGAGACTAAATACTCAGAAAATAGGCCAAAATGTATAATCAGTGTTATCATTTATGGGAGACACCTTAGGGTCTTGAAGTAGTAGAAAAAATATTTTTCTAGGGGCGAGTTCACAAGGGTTCTAATTCACACTTCATGCATTCCTAATTGTGTGTCATGGAGCAATCCATTTCTTCCCATCTTTGGGTTGTGATTTCTTCATGTGTAAAATTAAGAGTCATACCACACAGTTTCTTAGCTCTCCCTTCCCTCTCACATCCTACCATGCTAGTCTACTGACTTTCAGAACAGTTCAAGAATCTCTCTCTTTCCGTTGCCTTTAGACCTGATTTGCATCCATGGCCATATGCATGCACACACATACATACCACTCATGTGCCCATAGACACACACTACAGATGAAGCAATCATTTCAGGGATATATCTTGTGAATTGATAACCCAAATGGATATTTAAGTGTGACTATTCACCTTATTTCTATTTTGGCTTCAATTAGCTGTTAATTTTCTTTAAAACTTAAATCAGATATGGAATCAAGTGGCTTCTATTGAACTACTATATGCTAGCATTCTTCCAGGAAGATTCATTTGTGTCTGCTTTGATTATTCTTCTATTATCAAAGATAATATAAGACCAACAATATTATTCCCATTTAATAGTGGAGGAAAACAAGGCACGATAATCTGACAAAATTAGATAACTGCAAGGGGTAAACCTATTTAAACATTTTCTAGTTACAAATTAAAGGATAAAGACTTGATTACTGGTATTTATCAAAATCTTAGCAGTATTTTCATCTCCATCTGAAATTCTGTCCCCAGCATGACAGTCTCCCTGCCTATTCCAATCTCTTCCTCCCCAGAAGTGATTATTCCACTCACTGGGAATTTCAGAGAGTCTTCTACTGTCTCATCATCAGGTGCATGATTCTTATTTAAATGTGAGCTCTTGGACAGCAGAAGCCATGTCTTACTTTGTCCTGGAGCCTTTAGTGCAAATCATCTAAGACCAAGAACGTAGTATCCAATAAAAGAAATAACCATAACAACATGAGTGGCCTAGTTGGATTCACTAAATGTCTGTTCTTCCCATGTGTTCGTAGCATCTTTTTGTTAAAGATGTAAGAGAAGGTGGAAGTCTCAGTATATTCATTGCAGATACTTGAGGGAAGGTATAAAAGGCGAAGATTCTGATTGCCTCTTTCTCTCCATTAATGGGGTGGTGAAGGACAGAGCACAACATACTGTACTTAATGCAGATTCTGCTCAGTGAAACAATGATTACAATCAATTTGACTACTAATGTGACTTATCTTGTAAATTGCTGGGTCATTAACTTCAACAACATCAATGTGCTGTCACTATCCAATTCCACCAAATTAGTGTCCGAGGTAATAGGAGAACGAATGTATTAGTGCGTTATTGGTGGCTAATAGAGACAAGTCTTTAATGGGCTACACAGAGCAGCTGAGGCACCAGAGACTAAGAACATAAGACCAGGGGAATTGGATGAAGAGTCAGAATCCACAACACGGTGGCGCATTAGGGCTGCTGCAGGCACTTGGTGCCTTAGAAGGCAGAAGAGCTGGGTGCTAGGGAGATGGCAACCTGTGGCAAGGAAAATGTACATTCGTTGACATTTGGGGCAAAAGTAACAAAAGCACAGCATTTGGATTATCAGAGGACAATGGGCCTATCTTAAGGTCAAGTGCTTGAAGCAGGGCCTTTTCCTGCCAGCCCAGAAATCACAAATGCAAAGGAGCACCTAACTCTGAACAGACACGAAGACAGTCCTCCTAACCTGAATCTAACATTGGATCAATCTCAAGACCTATCCTAGAAATTACTTAGCAAATTGCATTCATATTTAATTTAAAAATTCCTTTGATTTCTAGGGAAAAAAAATCTGAAATATTTATGTCCATGTTCTAAAGAGACCCTTTGTACTCTCCTTTCCCATCCTTTCTAATTGAGAAGCTGCTATATCCATAGCCCCATGGGAGCAGCATTCAAACCACATGACCTCTTTCTTGTCACAGTTCATTGAACAAGAGATGAATACCTGAATGAGGTGTGTCAGGTATAGTCAGTCTCTCAGGAGAATGGAGCTTGAGCCAGTCAGAGAGTGTTAGGTACTAAACTGTAGCTCTTCTGAGTTGGAGTCAGTGCTAGGATACCAAAGCCACATTCAAGCCAACATTATGGGGGGAACAGAATCTAAGAGCATTGTGGAAGATTTTCTAATGCATAAAGGAGAATGAAAGACTTAAGTGTGGAGAGAAGCTATCTCAGAGAGATGGAGAAAGACTGACTGTGCCTGTCAGCTTTCCAGGTCCTGGGCCTAAAACCCACTGCATATCTGACAGATTTTATGCACATTTCCTGTATCTTCTCGTTAAACTACCTTTACTAGGTTTTTGTTTCATGCTCCCAAAAAAATCCCTAAGATACTCTAGTTTCTTCATGATTGTCAACAACATTTATTGATCACTTGGTGTACGTAGCACACTAAACCCTGCCAGAGACACTCAAAACCAAAAGAAGAGGTTATTGCTTCTCAGGGAGTTATAACTGAGTTGGAAAGATTTTTCTAAGTATTGGATAGAGTTGCATCTTTCTTTGTTGAAAGTGGGACTTGTAGGAGCCCAGGGTCTGCAATCTGTAACTTGTTCATGCCTGGGAGCCAAGGTGGGAAATGTAAAGAGTATGCGAGAGGCATCCTGTGTAGAGTTAGGGTTTGACAGTTCTACAATCATCATTGCCACCACTATCAAAGCCTGTCATTGACTGTGGGCCCCTATGAAGGTGGCTCTGGGCTTCTGTATTCTTCATGGCTATCCCATAAGGTGGTGCTATGAATATACCTGTTTTAAAGGGCAAAAGCATGACACAGCTAACAAGCAACAGAACTTGAATTTAGAACCAACTACTCTGTCTCCAGATCTGCTTTGAGTCACTTTTCCCATCTCTCTGTTCCATATCTGCCTCTCTCTTCAGAGGTATCTCTGTCCTCTTTTTGGGTGAACCTAGACCTTCCAAATCAAATTTTAATCATCAAAGTTCCTTATACCAGTACCCTAACACTTAAGAGAAATTTAAGTCATCATTTATCCACCTCCACCTCCACCCACACCCCATCCCCACCACACAGGGCTTGCAGAATGTCTGATTTCTGCACCTGAAAGGAAAAGCATTATCCCTTTTCTGTGAAAGTTTAGGCATCTAAAGGTGGGGGAGGGGAGGAGTAGGTAAAAGACAACAGCTTTATGAAAACCCTGAAACCCCACTTCATAGGCCTACAAATGAAGATTGCTCTAACTTTATGTATGCAATGAAACTCCAGGAATGACTTCAGAATTTTCTTGAATTCATATATATTCATATGAAGCTATTTCTTTTATTATGTTATTAGTCAGAAAAACATTTTTGTTGATACCATTTAGGTTTCAGTTAGTTTATTTTAGAATGTGCAGTATTATATTCCCTTCCCTAAAGAAAAGATGGATTAGTGAGGTGCCTGGGTGGCTCAGTTGGTTAAGAGTCCAACTCTTGATCTCAGCTCAGGTCTTGATCTCAGAGTTGGGAGTTCAAGTCCTGTATTGAAAAAAGAAAAGGTGCATTAATATGTTGAGATTGGTCAGATAACATTCTATATAATCAACGTGTATTTCCCATGAACAATTCTGTCTTGCCATGACCCATACTACACAAGGTATATAAGGAGTTGTGAAGCCAGCCATCACTAAGCTTATCACTTAGTCAAGGGTAACAGGTGTATCCATGACATGTATTATGGGTTCAAACTTACATTTAATACTGAGTAGATTTTCCACATTCTAGCAGAAAATTACCAACATAGAGGTACTACCAGGTGAGAGACATCCGTTGAGTATTGATGCTTGGCACAGTGGGTTGGACATGTCAAAATTATAACCCATGCACAAAGTTAAAAAAAAAAAAACTTTTTATTTTGAAATAACTGGATTCACAGGATGAATCTGCAAAGATTTGGGCAGAGATGTCCAGTACACCATTTTCTCATGTTCATCCAGTGTTAACATCTTATACGACTCTATTTTATTAAAACTAGAAATTTGACATTAGCATAATCCATTGAGTTTATTACAGTTTTACCAATTATATATACACTCATTTATATGTGGGGGGGGTGTAAAGTTCTATGAAATATTATCATATTGTAGCCTTGTATAACCACCACCGCAATCAATATACTCAACTGTACCATTAAGAAAGATTTCTCTTATGCTATCCCTTTATAGTCACATTTTCCATACCCTCCTCAACAACCCTAATCCCTGGAAACCACTAATCTGTTCTCCATCTCTATAATTAGGTTTTTGCATGAATATTACACAAATGTAATCATGTTATATATCTTTTAAGATTTTTTTCCAGCATAATTTCCTTAAGGTTCATCCACATTTTGTGTATACCAGTAGTTTGTTCCTTGTTATCACTGAATAATATTCCATGGTATGGATTACTACAGTTTATTTGACTATACACCCATTAAAGGACAGGGGTAGTTTCTAGTTAGGAGGTATCTCAAATGAAGTTGCTCTGAACATTTATATAATGTTCTGGTATGACAATAAGTCTTTATTTCTCTGAAATAAATACTCAAGACTGAAATTTCTGGGTTAGATGTTAAGTAGATTTTCAGTTTTGAAAGAAACTGTTTTCTAGGGGGTTCCTGAGTGACTCAATCAGTTAAGCATCTGCCATGATCTGCATCAGGCCATGATTCCAGGATCAAGCCCCCCACATCAGTCTCCTTACTCAGTAGGGATCCTACTTCTCCCTCTCCCTCTGCCTGCCATTCGCCTGCTTGTTTCTCTCTCTCTCTCTCTCTCTCTCTCTCTTTCTCTCTGTCAAATAAATAAAATCATTAAAATAAACAACCTGTTTTCTAGAGTAGCTGTGTCATTTCACATCCCACCAGCAATTTGTGAATGATCCAGTTTTTCTGCATTCTTGCCACCATTTTTCCTCACCATTATTTTCCATGTTAGCCATTCTGATAGGAGTGTAGTGATATCTTACTGCATTTGAAATTTGCATTCCTCTAATAGCTAATGATGTTGAACATCTTTTCATGTGTTTGTTTGCCATCTATCTATCCTCTTCAGTGAAATTTCTGTGCATGTTTTTGCGCATTTTCTAGTTGGAGTTTTTTAATGTTGAGTTTTGAGACGTACAAAGCTGTTTCATATAACCAGCATTACTTCAAGGCTTCTAATTGGAAGACAATTTCTATTTTTCTTTTTATATTTTATATTCTAGGCAAGAATTAATCTTGACCTGGTTATTCTGCCAAAAGTGATGTACAGTATTACTGGCTTTTCACTGCTTTCCTTTGTATTCATTTAGTATATACATAGAAAGTATTCCACTTACTTTTATAAATTAATAAATCATGTATTCTATATTTTAAGTCTCTAACTCCTTAGTATACTCCTATACATTCCACCCCATGCTGTTTCCCTACCTTAATCTTTCACTACTCTGCCCATCAAATCTTTCTCCTGTACAACAGCAGACAGGACACATTGCATGTGTGAGGCTGGTACTCTTCTACTTAGTGGACTCATGTACTTCAGTTCCTACTAGCATTCAAATGGCACACTTCCCAAGAATCAACCATGTTCCTTCCCAAATTTGTTTATGGAAGTCAGGCTTTTCATTGTAATTATGCAATTCAATAATATATTATTTAAACTAATGGAATGTAAGTGTGAAATAAAAGGAGATATTGTTTCTATGAAAAGTCCGTTGGTTTAGAAAGACTTGATAAAAGCAAGTCAAATTAGGGGTGGGTGAAAAATTGTAAGAGTAGGGGCAAAAACATTAAAGTATAGAAGTGTTCAAAACTCAGATTGTATCTATGTATTTTTAACTTTTCACTTCTTTAAAACAAAAGCAAAATAAAATTGGAAATTGTATATAATGTATTTAGATGTAATTTATGTAAGAAGACCATGTGAAACTCCAATTAATGAACCCATAAAAAAAGTCCTTGGACTTATATTAAAACTAGTTAATTATCATTTTAAGCAAAATGGATAGCATTTATAGTGTAAGTATTTTTCTTACAGTTCTTCTCTTTAACTAACTTTCTGAACATAGAAAACACAGGTTTGAATTACATTAGCTGAGGAGGCTTTTATTATGTTTTCTATTGAAACTTACATTCAGAAAACCTTTTTGTTTACATGCTTTCTCACTAGATTGAGAGCTTCTTAATGTCAGGAACCTGGCATTTTGCCTGACACATCATGAGTACTCAATAAATTATTGTTGAATGAATGAAAAGAAATCTGTAAAGCAAATTTATAAAAATCAAAAGGAAATTGTATCTTATGATCTTCATGCAATTATTTAATCCAATTCATTCAAAGAAGTTATCAGTCTCAAATATCAATAGTCAGTTTAGAGTTCATTTTCTCTCCCTACACAACTACATATGCCCAACAGAATTTGGACCTCTTTAATACTGTTGGTTTAATACCTCTTTAATACATACATACTTTTGTGGGTGCATGTATATAAAACATGGTCCTATAAATTTAACTAAATCTCATTGTAATAAAAAATCAGTAGTAAAAAAAATCAGTATTTCAGCATGGAGATACTCTGTCTTAACTATTACTATTTTCCTACATAGTTTCTGTAATATGGCTATGATACAGCCTACCATGACCTAGGTATCTAAAAAGACAAGCCCAAATTTAACCCTGTGAATTTCATGCACAGTACAGTATATTACTCATAAACCAAGTTTTTAACCTAGACATTTTATCTGGGAAGCATCCACAACATCCATGTGAAATCCAACATCCTAGGTAAAATGCTTTGCATCAGCTTTTTGCCAAGTGTCTAAGAGACCTTCAAGCTCAAAGGGGTCCTTTTACCACCATCCTTGTCCAGTTAAAACAGAATGGACAATGAGAGAGGGACCTTCATAGTTCGACCTCTTCAGTTAAGTGATTTGACTGGTCAGTTATTTTTAGGGTCTCATCTAGCAATTATGAAAAGAAAAGAATAAAACACCTGCTGTATTGTTTATTACCTTTGGCTTCACTTCTGTCCCTACTCTCTCACTTTGGGGAACAGGTGACACAATCCATCTTGGTGCAAATGTCAACCATCTTGTCTCTCAACTGGAAAGCTAGAAGTGACAGCTTGGTATATTAAGAGGTCTCTGCCCGAATAAATTGATGTCAAGTTTTATTACACATAGACCAAGCTATGAGGCACAGGACAACCACTCAACGACTATACAGTATACAAATGGTATACAGCAGTATTGCCATTTCTTGAAATAAAGATAGAGGCAGGGAAAGTATGTGTTCTCTAGAATGCTGAGGTCTACCAAAGAAGACAATACACGTAAATGAAGATATATGGTGGGGTCTTTGTGGTGTTAAAAGAAAGCACTTCCTTGTCCTTAAGGGCTGGAGCATGGGTGAGGTTCCCCAAAGAAATGCCTCCTGGTAGCACCAGGACTTCTGAAGATTTAAAGAAACAGAGAACTGGAATAGAGTAAGCAGCCTCAGGGAAGTGGCTCACACTCATAACTTAGTTTAAAAGAGAGAAAAATGGATAGGGAAAGATTTTTTAGTAAAAACCATTCCCAACAAGTAAAACAAACAAAAAGATATAAATCAATACTACCAGCATTTTAAATACTTACGTAAGTCTGTGCTAGATTTTAGAAGAGTACTTTTGAAACTAACAGTTTCAACCCAGTAGAGAATTGTAAGATCACCATTAAAAAAATAGAATAGAAAATATAAGAATACCTCACATATGGTAAAGGTAAGATATATATTTATTTCAGTTATGGATGTGTGGGATATTGAGTCACAGTGTAATAATGTATTACTGTGTATAACAGCAGAAGAAATTTAAAATACTGCTCTAGAAAGTTTTTTCCAAACTTGCTAACAATCAAAACCATCTAAGAGTTATAAAAAACATACAAATTTCCAGGTCTTATCCTAAAAGGAGGGGTCCAAGAAGAGTCTGTGGAGGCTGCCCCAGAAAAACCTACAGTCCTGAATCACTAACTCTATTTAAAATGAACAGGTGAGAAACAGAAAATTAACAAAAGTGAGAGAGTGTGGTACAACCTAAGCATCAGGACCCACAAGCATACATAAGGAGTGATGAGAATGGGAGAAGTTTATCATAGAAGACTATTAGAGAAGGTTCACTGAGCATCTACTCTGAGCAGGATGTAAACTTACGAAAGGCATTGATTGCAATTTGGGCAGGAAGATGGAAAACCCTTACATACAAAAAGGTTGATGCTGACATAGGTACCAATAACAGAAAAAAATGAGATCTCGGGATGAAGTCCACCAGGAAGAGACTCATGGTGGAGGTAAGACTTAACTTGGCTGAGCCTAGAGGATAATTCAACCAAAGGCTTCTGGAGAAAAGAGTGTTTTACTTGCATTGGGCCCCAATTGTTAAGAACATGATAGTCGTTAAACAAGTAGACAAAGTTAGTGGAGGGAAAAGTAAGAAGATGAGCCGAACAGGTAGTTTGGGATGATAAGATTAGCTCCTGCCCTTTATATTGAGAAATGTAAAACAAGTAGAATAGGGCCCAGGGTTGGGAATAACCCTGACAGGGCGATTAAGTTTTTCCATTCGTTCTCCTGGCCTCTGCAGCAAAATTACACAGAAATGTAAAAGAAAGCATCCAGAGATATACTCTCTAAAATACTTGACCATGTTCTCCTGGCTGTAAAAGGCTGGATGCTCAGGTTTAAACAACAGATTTAGAAAGTGAATTTGTTTTAAGACCATAAGGAGAGGCACACACAGCACTAGTGTTAACTCCCTCCATTGTAGCTATGGTTCTTGACCCTTTGCTGCACATTAGAATAATCTGGGAGACTTCACAATTCTCAGGGCTTGGGCTCCTTCCTAAGGAAACCAAAGCAGAGTTTCCAGGGCTGGATCCAGAGCATTTGTGCCTTTGAATAGTGCCCCAGGTAACTTTAACGTGCAGCCAGCCTTGAGAACCATTGAAATGTGAGTCCTAAAATCCATACTGCTAAAGCAGAGCAGAGTTTATGCTCTCTTTTTTGCTTTTCAACAAAAGAAATCAGACTGACATCTATTTTTTTTCCAACCTTGCCTCAGGCTGTAGCTGCAGTAGAACTATGGACAGCAAGGATTCTTTTCCTTAACTCTGTAGGCAAAACCAAAGATGAGCTTTTAGGCTGAAGCTCCTGACAGCTGCTCCTGCTCAGTGTCAATTATACTAACCTAGACATCCACCCCTTCCAGGCACACCTCCCCTGTGGCACACCATTGTCACACTTTCATATTTAAAATCTTCAGTGGCCCTCAATTCTTTAATGGCAAAGCCCAAACTCTTCATCTAGGCATTCCTAGCCCTTCCTGATCTGGCTCTAAACTTGTATTCAAGATGTTATCTCAATATTCTGGCTGCCCAGGTTGCTGCATTGTTCTGTACTAAATGGAAACGCCATATTCTTGTTTCTACCTTTCCTCTCAGTTTTGCCACATCTGCAATGACAACAGTTCTGTTCTTACTCTCACTTCATCGTATGTCCCTACTCAAAGTCCAGTTTAAGTTTCTACTTGACTATCAATAGCCTAACACCCTACAACTCCTATGAAGCTTTCCCCCAGTACTCCAGCATTGGGAAAGATGTCAGATATAATGGCACAAAAAGAACTTCAGTATGTTCAGTGAAGAAGCTTTATTGTATTTAGATCATTATTCTGTATAATGATTATGTGGTCCAGCTGCCTAGGACTGAACCCTACTTCTTCAACCAGTTTATCATTTGACTTCTTTAAGCTGCAGTTTTTCACACGTAAAATTGGGGAAATAGCTTTTAGATTAAATCAGATAATGCGGGATCCCTGGGTGGCGCAGCGGTTTAGCGCCTGCCTTTGGCCCAGGGCGCGATCCTGGAGACCCGGGATCGAATCCCACATCGGGCTCCCGGTGCATGGAGCCTGCTTCTCCCTCTGCCTGTGTCTCTGCCTCTCTCTCTCTCTGTGTGTGACTATCATAAATAAATAAAAATTAAAAATAAATAAATAAATAAATAAATAAATAAATCAGATAATGCAAGAAAATTCTTTAGCACAGGACTCAGCCCCTAATTGAATATTAAGTGAATTCTGGTATTTTTGTTTGTCTGTTCATATATTCTTGTCTCTTTGGCAAAATTGTAAGATCATCTGAAGGTTAGCTCTCTTTCCTAAATTTCACTGCCTGGATTACAATACTATACTAAAAACAGTATGCGATTTGAAATCAAAGCATCATGTATGATTTGGCCATTCTATTTGAACCTCAATTCTCTAATGTGTAAAATGGGAATTATAATAATAATAATGGTACTCCTCATGCTTAGGAGATTAAAGGAAATAATATACCAGGAAGTTCTTTGTAATCTTTTAAGTACTGTTAAAAAATATATATAGTTGTAGTTATCTTAGAGAATCTATACATTTATTGAATGTGACATCTAAATTTGAGATTAAACATGAATAAATACATTTACTTATTGAAAATATAGTATCTTTGTGTGTTTACTTAAAAATAAGAAAGTGGATGCAAAATCCATGTCTTAATTTCTTCATGTGTAATATAACATTAAACAAAGGGATCATTCATGTATTCTTATTTTGTGTGTGTGATTTCAAATTTTCTACAATGAAGTGTAGTATCTTTAGATTTAAAAATTATTATCTAAAAAGAAGAGTCCTGGGGCGCCTGGGTGGCTCAGCAGTTGGGCATCTGCCTTCCACTCAGGGTGTGATCCCGGGGACCTGGGATCAAGTCCCACATCAGGCCCTTTGCGGGGAGCCTGCTTCTCTCTCTGCCTGTGTCTCTGGCTCTCTCTCTCTATGTCTCTCATGAGTAAATAAATAAAATATTTAATACATAAATAAATAAAAAGAAGAGTCCCAGGGGCATTTGGGTGGCCTAGCGGTTGAGTGTCTGCCTTTGGCTCAAGTCATGATCCCAGGTCCTGGGATCGAGTACCACGTCGGGGTCCCCACAGGGAGTCTGCTTCTCCCTCTGCCTGTGTCTCTGCCTCTCTTTCTGTGTCTCTCATGAATAAATAAATAAAATCTTTAAAAGAAATAAAGAGTCCTAGAGACATAAAACTGTATCCCCCAAATGCACATATATGTATGTGTATGTATCTTTTGGGGTGAGTGACTGACAACATTCTATGACTGCTTCTTGCCAAACATACATTTCTGTTCATTGCTCATCATATTTCAAAAACTGAAAGGACAGAATAAGTAGAATGGAGGCACACACATGAAGCCTTATTTGAGCTTTACAATGAGATTATTACCACCACATTAAAAAAATTGAAAACACAATTGAAAAAATACAAAGTTTATGAATGCTTTTCCTAGAGAAGCCTAGCATGTGACAGCAGCACTTACTGGCCTAATGTGGTACAGTAACCAAGCTCCCTCAGACATCATGACAGGCTAGGTGACTTTATAACTGTGTGTCAAGGAGGCTGAAAGGAGATCAAGGACAAAGAGCTTGGGGTTGCTTTTTGAAAGTACTGGAAAATATAAATCTTTGTCAAAAGTAATTACTATGCACTTACAGATAGTAAAATATTACACATATTTCCCTGAAAGGCAACATATCTCCCTCTTTAAAATGCACATTTAGAAAACAGGATTCTCTCCTGTTCATTCTCCTATAGATATGAGCTATATAGGCATATTAGTTGAAAGCTTATATAAGTTATGGAAAATAATAGCTATATATTGTTCTTTAATTTGGGGAACTTTGAAGATCCTTTTAACCCTTTAATGTGGGCTATGAGTTACTAAAGGAGCAACACACTTAGATGGACATTAAATAATGTGGGTTAGAGAGTCTTAGTGTATTGGACAAGCTATAGGGGGTGAATATATACTACAACTTAAGGTAAAATTTTTTCTGTAGAAAGAAACTACAGTTTCCATCCTTTTTCCAAGGAGTCTGTGACCCCAAAGGGTATCCAGGACAGTCCTGGCTTATGCCTGTTTATTTGATACAATTTTTTATTAGCATCCCCTTTCACTCTCAAATTGTCACAACCCAGAAGATAAATATTTGGTCACTCTAGTTAAGGTCCATGGATCAAGGCATTGTTTTTGTCTTTTTTGAAATGAACTCATGGCTTCTTTGTCAGGAGGGGCAACTTTGAGAGAAGTTTCATGAAATTCTCTGAGCACAAATAATAAAATGCTTGATTTAAATTCCCTCATTGTATATTTTTCTTAAATTTAGAAACACAGCAGCTGAATACCTGCCTAGTGGTCTATCCACCACTCCAAAATATTTCTGTTCATCTTTTTCTTAGTTGTATTACATCTGGGTAAAGACTAGAAATGGTAGGTGAAGAAAATATTTGACTTTTGTTCTGTGCATTTGTTCAAGTAGCATTAATAATTACCCATTTAATAATAGTTCTCTAGTACTGGAGAGGGAAAAAAAGGAAAATATGCTCTAATTTGTCCCATGGCTTATAATCTATTTGAGGAAATAAGACACACACTTATTAAAAGACAATAAAATTCACGAGATACCACCATACACCTATTAGAATGGATAAAATCAGGAACACTGACAATATCAAATGCTGGCAAGAATATGGAGCAAGAGGAACTCTCATTCATTGCTGGTGGAAGTGCAAAATAGTACAGCCACTGTGGAAGATAATTTGGTGGTTTCTTACAAAACTAAACATTCAGCAATTGTGCCCCTTTGTGTTTACCCAAAGGAATTGAAAACTTATCCACACAAATACCTGCACACAAATGTTCATGGCAAGTTTATTCATAATTACCAAAACTTGGAAGCAACCAGCTGTCTATCAGTAGGTAAATAAACTGGTACATCCAGGCAACGGAATATTATTCACTGCTAAAAAGAAATGAGCTACCAATACATGATAAGACATATATAAAACTTAAATGAATATTACTGAGTATTGTAAGCCAATCTGAAAGGGCTGTATACTGTGTGATTCCAATTATATGACATTATAAAACTATGGAGACAGTAAAAAGATCAGTGGTTGCTAGGGTTTGAGGGGACAGATGGATAGGTTCAGCACAGAGGATTTTGAGGGCAGTGCAGATATTCTATATGATACCTTAATGATGGATACTATCATTTGTCCAGACCAATAGAATGCACAATACTGAGATGTAACATGAACTGTAGACTTTGGGTGATTATGACACACGGTATAGGTTCATCATTTGTAACAACTATACCCACTGGTGGGGGATGCAGATAATGGGGGAGGCTGTGCATGTGTGTGAGTAGGGGATATATGGGAGATCTGTATACCTTCTTAATTTTGCCATGAACCTAAAACTGCTCTAAAACAATAAAGTCTTAATAATTTTTTAAAGACAGCTAATGAATGCTAGGTAGATAATTAGTGATCTAAGACTTTGAAGGGAGAGCTCACTGTAAATTAGAATAGTTAAAAGGACTGATTGTGATGAGTTTTTGAGAAACCTTGAATGCCAGCCAGGGCTATGGGGAGAGATTATCCTCTAGACAATGGAACGCCTTTGGACATTCTTAAGCAAAAGCTAGAATGTTATAACATAACTTGAGAAATAACTCTAAGGCATGACTTCCTGAAAATAAATTAATTCCTTAGTTTGCCCAAAGACAGTCACAATAATTTTTAGGCATTATAGATCCTTCCCAGCCCCATAGCACCTGTCTGATTGCTTAATCTTTCCATTTCGGCTTTCTGCAGGCAGTTACTTAAGTATATTTTGAATCCACATGGACTTGTTAGTGCTTCCCTTATCTTTCTTTCTAGAGGAACTCCTCAAGGCCAGGCACAATGTCTAATTCTATTGTGCTTCTCTGAATATTTCTCTATTTCTCTGTCTCTCCATCTCTTTCTCTCTCTCTCTCTCTCTCACACACACACACATACACACACACACCCTTATACATCCCAAATAGAAGCTAGTCCAAGCCTTCATGCCAGTAGTAGATGTAGGGTTTCATTTCAGCTTAGAGGTCATTTCTCATATTCAAATTAGCAAGAGAGAAAGTCTATTGGTAGAAATCATAATTGTCTAGGAGGGAGAAAATTCACCAGTGTCACAGTGGGAACTCTAAGTAAAATCCCTCGTCCTACTGGATTTTCAAGCAGTATTTGACAGAGCTGTATCATTCTCTTACTATTCTTAGCCTTAAATATTAGAGAACTCAAAGACTCAGTTCTTGGTTGCCTTCTCTATTCTCTTTTCCCTAGTGAACTCATTCAGTCCTATGGCTTTAAATACTATTTATACTGATAATGTCTGAATTTATATCTCTACCTTTGACCTCTTTCTGATCTCCAGACACATGTGTCCTTAACTACCTATTTCTTATTCCTACTTGGATATTTGATAAGCAATTCAAGTTTTATGTGTTTGAAATGAAACTCTTGTTTCAGAGCCTTCCACCAAAGTCCTTATGCTCTCACTCTATTCCCTGTCTCACACATGGCATCTCTGTTCTACCAGTTAGTTTCTCAGACTAGAAAAACTTAGAGTCATCCTGGTTATGAGTCATCCTTGACATCTGTCTTTCTCTGGTGCCACATATCCCATCCATCAGCAACTTCTGTAAGCTCAACCTTGGAAATATATTTAGATTCCAGACCACTTCTCTCCACTTCCATTACTGCTTCCCTAATCTGACAGCCATCCATTTTCTCCTGAATTATTTAAATTGCCTCCAAACTGGTCTCTGCTTCCATCCTTGCATTTGCACAATCTGCTCAACACAAAACAGCAGAGTAATTCTTCTAAAATATAAGTCAGATTACAATACTTCTCCACTCAAAACCCTACAGTGGCTCCCATCTTGCTCAGAGTAAAAGCACAAGCACCTATCTTCCTATAATAAGACACTATAATATCTGGCCCTGCCCCTGCTCTGACCTCACTTCTACCACTCTCCTCATTGTTTTCTTGGCTCCAGCCACTAGTTCCTTAGTCATTCCTCAAACGTCCCAGCTAGATTGAAAATAGCACCCTACCCATTCCTGACTCTATACATTTTTATCCTACATCATTCCTTTTTCACATTCTTAACCCTGCCTTACATATTATCTATCTATCTATCTATCTATCTATCTATCTATCTATCTATCTAGTGTCTGCCCCTGTTAGAGTATAGGAATATAGCTTCATGGAGGACAGGATCTTTTAGAAACCTATTTTGTATATAGCTATATCCCCAGGGCCTAAAAGAGCCTAAAAGATTACCTGGAACATATTGGATGTTCAATAAATACTTGTTGAAGAAGTTAATATGTGAATGAATGAACAAATACACAAGCAAACTTTATTAAAAAAGTAAACATTTTGTCTTGCTCATGCACAGAGACACTAGCTTTGTTAGTGTTCCAAAAGTTGTCACACCAAAGACCTATGCTAACATATAAATAACTACCTAGGTTTTATTTGTTTGTTTTCAAAAAAAGATTGTAAGAATTGGCATGCCTACTTGACTGCTCCATACCCTCTTAGGACTTGCTAATTCTATCTGTGATCTTTTCTACTGTGAATCACTAAATAGTAGAATAAGAGACACCAGGGATTATCTGGTCCAAATGAGCATTTCAGAAGAACAGAAACTAAGGCTTGAGCTCATGAAATAACTTCCTTGAGGTTACAGAGCTTGTTAAAAGCAGAGCTAGAATTAGATTTCCGATCTACGATGTTTATGCCTACTGCTTTTATTTCCTACCACCACAAGGATAAGGAATCTCTCTCTTTCTCTTTCTCTCATTGTCCTTGCTACCATTGTTGCTGATGAAAATTCAATTGCAACAGTCTTCAAAGAGAGCCAGATTCTCAAGTGCATTTGAAGCTCAGTGATGACTTTCTCAGAGAGCAAGAGGCTGTTGATGGGGTCCCTTCACTTTCAGAGAACAGAAGAGGCAGAGATTCATCTGTGGGCATTGGCAAAGCTGATGCTTACTGACGAGGCCCCAGAATGGAAATATCCTGCTTGTCCTTTTAACAGGATTTCAGCCAGAGATTTCAGGGAAAAGTACTGCAGCCTAGTGGGCTGTGAATATGAGTGGAAATGTCAGAGCTATGAATCAGTTAACACATTTTTATTTAGCATCTTCCTGTGAAAGAAGATGAGAAGACATGGCTCCTGCACTCAAATTTCTTACCATTTCAGAGCAGAGTCAAGAACAGTACAAGAACCTGTTAGATCTTAGAGGTTCTAGCACTTAAGACTTGG
This sequence comes from Canis lupus baileyi, assembly GCF_048164855.1. Taxonomy (NCBI): domain Eukaryota; kingdom Metazoa; phylum Chordata; class Mammalia; order Carnivora; family Canidae; genus Canis; species Canis lupus. Next base: position 35,520,443 of record NC_132843.1, on the reverse strand, counting down.
AGAGCATGACCTGGATAGCAAGAATGGGGGTGGTTTTCATGGAGTACAAAATTTTGTCATAAAGGGTAACTGGGATTTAAGTAGTTGAAGAGGAATTTGGTGCAATGCTTTCTTCTCTTGTCTTTGAATTTAAGAAATACATTAATGTCCTTCAGCTCATGGGACCCTGAAACTCTAGGGTATATTTCCCATTCTGCCCAGAGAAATCAATGTTCCAACCTTTGAAGTAACCCATGTTCGGCATGGCAGGTTAGATACAAAGTCCGCAAGACTCCCTCCCAGGACACTTTCTAATAGAATGCTCTACTGGAAGACTGCTCCTCTGTATCTTCCTCTGCATTCTGAAGATGCAGGGACTAACTTAGTCTTGGAAATTTTCAAGGAGATCAAACTTGGTGCCTATCCTAAGTTCTAAGACATAATTTAAAAAAAGAAAGTTTAAGGCATCCCAAGGTGTCAGTTTCCTCTTTGTTGTTTATAACCCAAATGTTTTAACAGCCCTGAGGTGCCCTCCACCTATGAGGCCCTAACTCTTTGAGGCCTATCTATGAAGGGTGCACAGTTGACCTGGCCCTGCTGATGAGAAAAGCACAGATGTCTACCATCTGGTCAGGGGTCCTTGTGCATGTGCCAATTTCCTGTCACTGACAGCCAGCCCTTGATTGATGGAATTTGGTACTCCATCTTTTTTTTTTTCTTAGTACAATATAACCTCATGAATTCAGATGGCACTTAGCCAAAATGAGAGAATTTGAACTTGGGCAGGGGTAAAGTTTACCATCAATGAAATGAGGGTCTGTTAAATAAATTACCAATGTAAACAGGATTGTAAAAAGGACAATTTAATCTACTTACAAGAATAAATTGTTTTCAAGCACTTAAGTTGCATAAATTTACATACAGTGTGCTAATTACAAATGATTGATAGCCAGTCATTCAAACACATCTGGTAAGAACCCTGTTCTCTAACACTTTACTAGACACTAGATTGCATTACTTAAAGTACTTGAAAATAGTTCAAATATATTTTATATATGCATATAGGTATTCATAGACACTTGTATAAGACAGTCCTTGTTTTTCATCAAGCCATATTCCTGGAAACTACACCAGAAAGGATTATCAAACACAGATCACTGAGAGCCAAACTGTATTTTCAGATAGGAACGATGTTATGATTGGAACTGGAGTGCCAGACCCAGGGATCACACCAAGTAAATCGTGTATTCAGTCAGCATTCGCTCATAACAATCTAAGCTACAGCATCTGCAACTAGAAAAGACAACTCATATTTACTGAGCAGCTGCTATATCCAAGTGCTTTACATGTGTAATCTCAGTTATCAGTACATGACCATTATGGAACTACTGCCTCCATTTTCTGGGAAACAACATTGAAACTCAAAGAGAATGAGTAAGTTATGCTTAATTACATCATCATAATCAATAGAATTGGAAATTAAATCTAGGTCTGATTCCAAATTTAAGTGCCCCTTTTCAAAATGTAATATCTATAATCCTTAAAACTGTTACATTGCACATAGTTATGTAAAGTTTCTGTAACCTATAGGAAGTCAATAAATGTAATTGCTATTTTCTGGGGCCTAGATGGAATTTCAGTCCTCTATAAGGACACTGCTAAAACAAATCTCCCTCCTTTTATATATGCAAACATGTTTGCCAAACTTTAAAATGTATTTAAATGTAAGATATTAATTTAAACATAGTTGAGGTATCTTCAACATGTTACTTTTTTCTCAGTTGTTGGTATCCATGTCTTATTTTCCCCAATAGACATTTTAAGCTCATTAAGAGTAGGGACTAATATCACTAATATCTTTGCACTTACCACTGTTATTTATCTTACTACCTAGAATAAAATCTTGGCCAGTAATGGCTTAGATGTGTTCATGGCATGAATTAGTAAATGAATGAATTCTTTTTTTATTATAAGTTATAATATACCATAAATTTAAAATCAATATGTAGCTACAATAAATATTTGAGTGCAGTCTTTAAGTTTACTTTAAATATTAGAAAGTTACTGATGGTGGTAATGGGGAAAGGGGGATTAGGAATGATATGGGTCTCTAAGGAATTTGGAAAACAAACTTCTCTTGAAAAAATTTCCTATAGCCAGTAAATCAATCAAAATTAATCCCTTGACTTCAGAGCTAACATTATAAGTAAATAATAGTAACAGAAACTTTATTGTAGTAAGATCTATATAGAAACTGTCCATTTTAGCCATCTTAAAAAATATTTATGTATTTATTTTAGAGAGGGAGAGAATGCATGTATACAAGTGCAGTGGGGAGGGTAAGAGGAAGGCGGAGAGAGAGTCTCAAGCAGACTCTGCACTGATTATGGAGTCTGACCCGGGGCTCAACCTCATGACCCTGAGACCATGACATGAGCTGAAACCAAGAGTCAACACCCACCCAGGCACCCCATTTTAGCCATTTTTAAGTGTACAGTTCAGTGGCATTAAATACATTTGCAGAGTTGTGCAACCATCATCATCCATATCCAGAATATTTTCATCCAAAACAGAAACAGTAATTCCCCATTCTCCTTCACCCAGCCCCTGCAACCTCTATTATACTTTGTGTCTCTAAGAATTTGCCTTTTCTATATACCTCATGTAAATACAATCATACAATATTTCTTTAGAATTGTATTTGCTTCATCTAAATATTTGAAAACCTCATTATCAACTTTAAGATTGATAAATTAGAGGTCAGAAATATCTTGGCCCTGGTCCTCTTATTCTTTTGTTTATTAGTTTCATAGGTAGAATTCAGTGATTCATAAGTTGAATATAATACACAGTGCTGATTGCATCAAGTGCCCTCCTTAATGCCCATCACCCAATTATCCCCATCCCTCCACCACCCCTCCAGCAAGCCTCAGTTTGTTTTGAGTTCAGTGTCTCTTATTATTTACCTCGATCTCAATTTTCATCTTATTTTATTTTCCTTCCCTTCCTGATCCTCTTTTTTAATATTTGTTTTCTTCTCTCCATGTATTTGATAATATAAAAGCAGGCTGACTGGCACAGATTCAGTAAAGGGAACCAGAAAGAAGTCTAGATGTATAAACAGGAACAGTTGCCTTCATGCTTGTTGTTCAGAGTGATGTTCATATTCATCAGTTGATTATATGTGCATGAGAATCTGTTTAATATCATCCTTTCACCCTCCCCCCACTCCTCACATCACCTCTTGTCTTTTCCTTCTCTTATTATGTTATCACTGAGAACAATCGAATGAATAGATAAAATGGCATGTTCATTAATGCCAGTGTTAAATAAGAAAAACAGCAAAAATGGGTGTCAGCCTGCCGGGGAATCATCAACATTTCTACTTATTCTGACTCTTCCTTTTACTGGTTCACTCAAACTTATTTAAAAGGTGCTGAACCAACCATTAAAATCACTCAATGTACTCTGAACAGGTCACCAGCCACAGGAACTTAAAATGGAACTAGCCATCAGCTCCTGCCATCAAGTGCCATCTTGTTTTAACTCTGCCAAGGAGCCTCCATTTTCAGCAGAGCTTTTGCATTACCTGTTCTCCCTATTGAAAAAATGCTCTCTTTGTTAATGTCATGCCATTACTCCTCATCACCTTTCCTTGTACTGGGTTGAATAATTCCTTTGCCTCCTTAGAAGTTAAACACTTCAAATATTTATAGGCTGTAACTTGAAAAGTTTTGGGCTAATGGATCATGTTTCTACCTGAGGGACTCCTTCATTTTCCAGAATTACTGTAGGCGCATAATCTTTAATCCTCCATTATTTCTGATTTCTCCAGGTTAAGCATCTGTGGGCGGCAGCGACTTTAACTGACACCTCCAACCTGCCTTTTTAAGATAAAGACTTTTCTCCCTTACATTTAATATTTGAGCTTTCAAGAGAACAAATTGGCTCTGTAGTTTCTGGTGTAGGAAATCTGATTTGGCCAAACAAAACATTAAGACAGAGGAGATGCAGCTGCTGCTTGCACTGGACTACAGGTAACTCTTCTTACAAAATATTGTCAAGTTTTACACTATTCAGTGAATAAGCAGCTGTAAATAATCAAATGAGAGATTATCCATGAAAGGGAATTGCAAAATTTAAAAATGTTATAAAAATAAGTTTTATTAACATTGATATCAATTGTTCCAGGTTGTTTGGATATTTGAAGTTTTATTTACTTTACACTAAAACTTAAAAAGAGTAATTGTGTTGGATAGTCATAAAATTTATGGATAGAATTTATTCTTTTACTTATAACATAGGGCTATCCCAGTGATGAGTAGCTCACATTTATTGAAGTTCTCTTCCATGTCAATATGTAGAGCTAAGTATTTTACAAAGATTATATCAATGCCTACAGTGTCTCTCTGAACAGGACTTTATTTCCCTAATGTTCAAGTGAGCAATTTGGAGCTTACAAGGTTGTTACTTGAGTTACTCAACTAATGTGGACGTGAACCCTGTCCAGTTCAATGGCAATAGCTGGGTTTTCATTAGTGCCTTCCTTCTCTGTGATATTATAATACCCTTTGGGTACTGAAGTGCACCTGTAACTTTTCCCTTACCTAAATGGGTGCAGCTTCCAAGTTTTGAGTTTTCATATGCGATCCAGGAAGTGTTATCTTCCTCTTCTACTGTCAAACTATGAGATCTCCTGTCTTCCTCCTGTCTCGTGACAGTACCCTTTGTTTCCTTCTGATTTGATTCTGCAGGTCTGCTAAGGACTTAGCATCCAGATGAACATGGGAAACTTGTGCAGTAAATAGAAGTCAACCTGCACTGAGTGAGGGACTAGAAAGACTGTCCTGAGTGAAACAAGCTACTGCATAAAATTGTTTAATGCACATGCAACTCTCAAGAATGTTGTAGGGGGTGTGGAAGCTGCATTAAGTGGAAATTGGACCAGAGCTTTTCTGTGGGCTTCTCAGTTGTTTTTTTTTTTTTTTTAAAGATTTTATTTATTTATTCATGAAAGACACAGAGAGGCAGAGACATAGGCAGAGGGAGAAGCAGGCACCTCAAGGGAAGCCTGATGTAGGACTTGATTCTGGGACTCCAGGACCACGCATTGAGCCAAAAGCAGGTGCTCAGCCACTGAGCCACCCGGGCATCCCAGCTTCTCAGTTTAGATGTTTTATGAATCTATGAGTGAAATTCTTGTAAACATGTCAGAGAAAACTGCTTGTTCATTGATTCATTAATTCTTTGCTCAACACCTTATTGGACACCTTCTCTGAGCCAATCACTCTATTCTGGAAGTCAAACAGAGTGGTGAACAAAACAGAAATGGTCACTGTATTCAAAAAGAACATTTTCATGGGGACAGGGGGCTCAGGCCACAAACACATAAATAACCAAGATCATAGCTGAAGGAAGTACAACCTGGGAATGTAACAGTATGATGGGTCTTGGAAGCCTCTCTCAGGAGGTAACATTGGAAATGAGTCTTGAATGACAAGAAGGAACAAAGACATGAGAGAAGACCTATTTAGGCACTGAAAACAAAAAGTAAAAAATTTCCAAGGCTGGAGTAAGCTGGCCTTTATGAAACAGAAGTTCAGTGCTTCTGGAGCTTGGAGAAGGAGAACACAGAAGCCAGATCACAGAAGGACTTTATAGTTCAGCCTCCACACAATGGAAAACACTGGAGAGTTTTAAGCTGCAAGAAGGCATGACATGATTTATATTTTTTAAGAGATAAGTTTGATTGCTGTATGGAAAATAGATTTGGTTACCATGTACAGCTTTCTAGAGGTTGTAAACAGCTTTGTGAAGCTAAACTTTGACCAGGACACTCATTTTATCTGCTTAAAACAAAACAAAACAACTCAAAAGAGTGAGTTCCATTTTACTTGACAAAGTCCCTAATCCACTCAGTCTGGGCATGGTAATATCCTCATGTCCAAGGTGCCTGAGGGCAGAAGTTTAAGATTTTAGCCATCTTGTATTCTCAGTCCCTCAGAAATCTAACTGTGGTGAATTACTCTGGAGTGCACAAGGACTCTTCTGCCTCACCCTGAGTCCTGGCCCAAACCTTTCCCACTTCCTCCCTGAGGCTGGAAATAGTACCTTTTACTTCATTAATGCAAGGTTTAGACCCCTTATGCACATGTCTCTAAGGGGAGTAACTTGGAATTTACCATCATTGGCCACTGTCATCTCAAATTGAGAATTAGGAATTGAGGACTAGAAAAGTGAAGGCAATGTGCATTGAGGACCTCTGGACCTACAATAATGGGACAAGACCAGATGTAGAGGACAGGGGACATCAAAATCAAAAGCCCCTGAAGAAACAAGTTGCCCATAACTGCCATTCACTTTTGCTTTGTTCTAGCCTTTTCTTCTGTTTGAATGTTAGTTCTTCTCTTTTTCTTCACAGTGCTTGAGTGACTAATAGCCTCTTCTGTTTATGGAAAGAATTAAAGGGAAGATTGCTAAAGCTTGTACCTGAAACTAAAACAGGAAGATAGAGTTTAGTCTCCTGAGAGCCACTCAGAACATCTCAGTTAGTAGCCAGTATGCAGTGCAGCAAAAAATCATATACCTTGTGGAGTGAGGAATACCAGAAAAAGACTAATTCCTTTTAAAAATAGACAGTTTGATATAGTGGAAAGAGCACTGGGTGAGACACTGGAGACCTGTTTGGAAATGCCAATTCTAGTATTTACCCATGTGAGACTTTACCAGAAGGAGAGTTTATTTTAAGGAATTTACAGTAAAGTAATCAATATCCAATGAATTAACCCTCACAAGAATCCTCAGTTTACCAAATAAATCTCCAGTAGATTATCTGGCAGTAGGAAAGCAAACCTCTAATCACCCAAAGCTAACTACCTCAGTCATGTATGTGTATGTATATATGTGTGCATAGTTATACATGTGAATGTGCACAAAGTTGTGTGCATGTGATATATAGATATATAGATACACACATTCACATGGGTACGTATCTGCACACATAAGCAAGCCTGTTTTCCTATATACATCTGTATACATACATGTACATGTGAGTTTACAAGTAAGCCCATATGTTATGAATATATATATATATATGAGTTTGAACGTCTCTTTAGTAAGGAGACTCCATTTGTTTTTTGTGACAAAATAACTGGTACCAGACTCACGTACCCACCAAATAACTATAATATCTGGATAGATCATATCAAATTATTTGCAGACTCTGAGGAGTAATCAAATGAATGCCATGTTCCTTAAGAGAACAAAGCCATGTTGCACTACTAGGTATTTACCCAAAGGATACAAAAATACAGATTTGAAGGAGTACACACACCCTAATGTTCACAACGGCATTATCAACAATAACTAAACTATGGAAAGAGCCCAAATATCCATCAACTGTGAATGGATGAAGAAGATGTGGTATATATACACAATGTAATATCACTCAGTAATCAAAAAGAATGAAATCTTGCCATTTGAAATGACATATATGGAGCTAGAGTGTATTATGCTAAGTGAAATAAGTCAGAGAAAGAAATACCATAAGATTTCACTCATGTGGAATTTAAGAAATAAAACAGATGAACATATGGAAGGGGGAAAAACAAGAAAAAAGGGAGAGGGAAAAAAAAACATAAGAGACTCTTAGAGAACAAACTGAGAGGTGATGGAAGGAGGTGGGTGTGGAATGGACTCTATGGGTGTTGGGTATTAAGAAGAGTACTTGATATAATCAGCACTGGGTATTGTATGTAAGTGATGAATCACTGAATTCTACTGTTGAAACCAACATTGCACTATATGTTAACTAACTAGAATTTCAATAAAAATTTGAAGGAAAAGAAAGGACCTGCAGTGAACACATTGGGTTTATTTGGGTCCTGAATCGTAGTTCTAGGAAAATGTCAGTTGATTGGCCTGGGTTGGATCAAGTACAGATACCTGGCCAATCATTTGTGATAGTGGGGGATGGGCTGTCATAGTACAGCATCCTGTGTAGAAAAAAATGACTATTCTTTTTTAGAATGGGTAGTTTAGCAATGACTGCCTGCTGGCCAGAGGCATGTGCAATTTTTTCCCCCATAAATTAAACCTTTTTTAGCTACATAAAATTTGAAATGTTTAAATAGCAAAGAATATCCTAAACAGAATAATTATTAGGACTAAGAAACATTACAAAAGAAGTATCTGGAAAATGCCAACTCCTCTAAAATAATATGAATTTAGGATTAAGCTAATAAAAATAGAATTTAAAAAAAGAGAAAGAATGAAGGCATAGAAGATGATACCCACAATCACTCAGATTTTTCTCCCTAAGGATGTTTTCTAGGCTCTCATGCAATAAAGAGAAGCCCAAACAATGAATAGTGACTTTAATAGGCAAAGGAAACATATTCAGAGTCTGGCCTACTAACCTAACTAGGATTTTGGAGCAGGAAAACAGAGAAAGGCAAACTACAGGAAGAACATTTCAAAAATCTTTGTGGAAATAGCCCCCAGGTCCTGGGCCAAACACGGCCTGTGCAGATGCAACATGAGACCATAGGAAGCCTGGGTGATAGCAGATACCAGGCAGTTGGGAACTAATCATAGATTACAGAGATCTCACAGGGGAGTGGAGGTACTTTGAGAAACACTTTGGACAATTAGAGATCCTAAAAGCCCTACTGTATAAGGCCTATGCCTTGATAATAAGAAAAGGAAAAAAAAAAAAAAACTGAAATAGATCTGCTGTACCAGAGCTTTTACCAGGCTCTGAACAGAATCAAAGGGATTCACCAATAATTTAACCACCTACCAGAATAAAATTTAACTCCCTTTAACAGAAGATAATATAATCCAAAACCTCTGTGAAACATTATTTAAAATATCCGGCATATCGGGGATCCCTGGGTGGCTCACCAGTTTGGCATCTGCCTTCAGCCTAGGGCGTGATCCTGGAGTCCCAGGATCAAGTCCCGCATCGGGCTCCCTGCGTGGAGCCTGTTTCTCCCTTTGCCTGTGTCTCTGCCTCCCTCTATATATATTTCTCTCTCTTTCTCATGAATAAATAAAACCTTTAAAAAATATCCAGTATATCATCAAAATTTACTAGACATACAATGAAATAGAAAAAAGTAGCTGATGATAGATATAAGACAATGAACAGAAACAAATACAGAGGTAATTAGATGTTGAAATTCACAGACAAGGATGTCAAAATATATGTTAAATTTTCAAAAATAGAGGGGAAATGGATGGAATGGAAAAAAAAAGCTAAAATATTTCAACAATCTATTAAAAAATAATTAAATGAACCCTCTACATGTACAAAAATAACAGTATCTGAAATTGGAGGGGGTTAATAACATCCAGGACACAATAGAAGATCAGATAATTGAACCTTGAGAGAGGTTGTTAGAAAATACCAAAGCTGAAGCACAAGAAGAAAAAAGCAATAAGAAAGAGCAGAAAGAAATGTATAAGATGAATTAAATTATCTAACATGTGTATTGTAATCATTGGAGAAGAAAAGAGAAGGAGAGTAAAGAACCAGTATTTGGAAGAAAATGGCCAAGAACTTTTTAATACCGATGAAAGATATCAACCCACAGATTAAAGAGCTCAGTGAGCCATAAGTATGTAGGCATCATATACTCAAACTTTTAGAAACAAAATGAAGGAGACCATTTCTATAGAGACAAACACTGGAAGGAATGCAGAAGGGAGCTTAATTTTTTCAAATAACCTTTATATGCTACCTTTCTGAGAGCCTTTGGTAAATCCTTTTGACAATCTTTAAATGTTTGTTATGATAAAATAGGAGAGTGGATTATGTGCTCCTTTGGAAGTTACTCAAGAGTTGCCTCAGTTTTACTTCTTTCATAAAGTCTTTAACCATTTCAGCATCCCTGATTACTAGAACACAACCAAGTATCTCTTATTTTCTTGATCTCTCTGATCATGCTTCTCAGTTCCAATGCTAGTTCCTTAAGGATGCATGAACATTTCACATAGTTCCTCAGGAATTCCATATTTCCTTAAGGATGCACAAACATTTCATATAACTCATTAAAGGCTTAGCAATACTAGAATAAATTATTCTCTCTATGAAATTTTGTTACATTGAATTAATTAAATGTATTAGTTCTCATAACAAAGAAATGTAAAGTTTGCAGATATTTTTTTCACTTGTATAATCCAACACATTCTTTCTACCAGTATTTATTATGTTACTTCTATGTGTGAAGCACTTGTATCTAAAAAACAATGTGCCATTGTTCCATAAATTTTCAAAATGTACATAAAATAGGCCAAATAAATGCCAAATTCAGTATCCTGTTAAACATTATTATCCATTTACAATATCTATTACCCTTTTAAAATTTCAATACCTAAGTCTTCTATAATCAATTGCAATTGCATGAATACACAATAACTTTTTTATTAAATCTAAGTTTAAATATTTGTTGTACAGCCTTAATTTAAAATCTGACCCTCTTTCAAATGGAATGCCTTTATGAAATTTAATAAAACATGAAGGTCATAAAATGTATTAAACTGTTGTACTTTCCATTTTTAATTCTGAACAGGCAAGATTAAAGAGAGTAGCTTGCTTTCTTAAAGCAAGGCAAGGCAGATTGGAAGAAAAGATGATTTCTCTTCTTCTGGGCCCTCACCCTCAGGAGGAGTCCTATCAACTATTGTAGGGAAGACTGAATACAAAACAACAGAGGAACATACAGATGACCTCCCCAGAATCTCCAAGCCTGAAGATTCCATAACACATTCTCCTGTTGTGCAAAATGAGTCCTAAGAAATTTTAACAAATAGTGAGATCCCAGCTGCTTGTAGTTAAAAGATCATCAAAAACCATATGAAAGATCTGTAAGAAACGAATACTCCAACTAGAGCAAGACGACCTCCTCAAAGCAGGACTGACATGTTTATGAGACACTGGATTTTTGGGAGGAGACTTAAGGAGAAAAAAAAATTATTGTTGGTGTTAGCTATTAAACTATGTTTATTCATTCCTTAATGTCCTCTCTAGCTGATTGCTTATGGTATGAGGGCACTTGATAGACAGTTAATATGTACCAATTAAAGGAACAGATATACAGACCTCTGCCACATTTTCTCATGAATATGATTCAAATCAGAAATGCTTCTGACCATTTTGGTCCCTTGAAAAACCATGGGTTTTGTTTTCTTTTTTCAAAATCTTGTAAAGAAGTTCACTGAATAGCTTGGTTCTCAAATGTTGGTTATGACCCAAATTAAAGTTGCTGATGCTCTACAAAATGGCTTGGAAACCTCCCCAGAAAAAGAAACAGTCCACCCTCCCTATTCCCAGCCTCCTGGCTAACTGCAAAAGGGCAAGGAATGTGGAGTCTTTTATAAGAGGGAATCCTGCTCTAGAATATTCTCCACTCACACCACCCAAACTCTGATGAGGGGTAGAGAAGTGCACAACACTTTCTCTTATTAGTTAATCACCAGCTGCCCACAGTGGGCTGGCAATGCCATTTTCACTTTTGGCCTGAGAGTTTGAGGACAAAAAGATGGACAGGAAAGGAAGGAAAAAGTAATAATATATTCATTTGTTGATCATTTGTGATATGGCAGGCATTGTTCAGTAGAATATGAAGATGAGTAAGACACTGCTGTCACTGATTTGGAGAGATTACTCCTGGCAGAGAACTGTGCTGTTTAGCTTTCATTTGCTCCTCCTGATTCACCACCCACACTCTTCAGTATCCCAGAAGACTGAGCAGTATAGACCACATCAACAGGTTCTCTTGCCTTCTGCCTTCTGATTAGTTCAGTTCACGCAGAACCTTACAAAAGACATTGGAGAGTGAGAGAAGTTGGGGAATATTTATTCCTCCAGCTCCCTACCTTCTTGGTCACTTAGGCTAGCTGTATTCCTCAACTTAAAGCCACAGCTTCTGTCAGCAGTGCTCCCAACATTCTCTCTCCTTATGCTTCTATAACCACAAGGCTTCCCTTGCTCTTTCAGGCTGACAGGTGGTAGCACCATCCCTGTCACTAGACCAGGGTATTGCACTATCCATTGTATTTCACTGTACTCTGCCCACACCTTTGAAAATAGTTCTTTTATTTCACTGTCCTCAAATGTCCAATTTTATTGTGCTACTTGTGACTGATCCAAGGACTTTTGCTTACTTGTTCTGTGATCCTGGCCAAGTTATCTGCCCTCTCATCTTCTGGACCTAGTAATACATATCTTGTACAACTATTCTGAGGATTTAAGTAGTATACAGAGCATCCAATAACAACTGGTTGCTTCATTCAGGCATGGGAATTACTCATATTCAAATATGTATATTTGGCCAAAATAAAGAGGAGGCTGGAGGGAAGGAGAGAATGGAGGTGGGATGGGGAGAACATTCCGCTATATAATGTGGTGATTCTGTAGCCATTTCCCTTAATAAGTGTCTGTCTCACATTGGTCTCAGTTCTCATGTGACCCTTATTCTCTGAGAATCTTCCCATGTTGACTGGGATTTTGCTGTCTTAAGAGTTGTACTTTGTATTCCACATAACCCCTAAACAAAAGCCAACCCCTTCTCTGGTGCCCAGCCAAGGAACAGTTCTCTGATGGAAAAACTGGCTGAGTTGAACTTACTTAGAAGTTGTAAATTGGTCCTCAGTGTGGTGTTTCCTCAGGATTTCAAGATAATTTTTATTTTGAGTCATGTTTTCTAGCTCTAGAAACCACTTTTTAGATAGAATTCCTCTCCAGTGTAAGCGTTCAGCCATAGGGAAGCTGTATTCTACCCTTAACTATTTACATGTTGGACTCCACCACCAGACTGCTGTTCTTTCTTTGTCCTTGTAGATCCAATCAAAATAGATACTCCATATAAATTGACTGAACAAACGAGTGAAAACATGAAAGAGTAGAGCCAGACCACAAAATGCTTTACAAAATCATCAATTCCTAGGAAATATTTGTTTTCTCTTTTTCTCCCTAATGGAGCGCTGGAATGCAAAGTGGGTCCAGGAAAGCCAGTGGCTTGCTTTGCTGCTCACTTACGGCCAAAATATGGATGCTATAATTCATTAGACCTAAAGGATGTGAGTTAGAGGTTTGGGGATGTGAATGAGCAGTTCTTTGATGGCTGCTCTCCTATATAAACTAAGCAAATTTCATAAAACTAAACTTTTGGCCCTTCCACATCCTTGATTTATTATTTTTTAAATGGAATACATCGTACTTGCTTACATATATCTCATAGCTTGCTTTATTGTTACTTTGATCTAAGATGGATGCAGGTGGGTATTGTAGTGTTGGTACAACCGAGGTGATATGAAAGGCTAGCTGTGTAGCTTTTGTCCGTCTCCTTTTCCTCTATCTCCTTGATAGTAGACTTATAGTTTCTTGAGGTGTATGTAGCTCTATGTCCACATGCAGGAGTATTTTTCTTGGAATAGAGAGGTCTGAATATCAATTTCTACCATGTAGCAAAGTATACATTTTCTCAATATCCCTTTTGAATCTTTCTGGACCCCAACTCCTAGGATGGAAAGCAGTTCTAAAGAGCCTGCAGTTTGTAAACAATACTAACAGGAAAACCCTGATAGAAGAAATTTTTAATTCACTTTCTTGATTTATTTATAGAGTTCTTCTGCCTGCCTGCATTTGTAGCTAGCTGGCTGATATATGTTAGCCAAGCATATCTGAATAAGCCCTTGGTGTTAAATGACCATGATTAAAGAGAATATTCTGCTCTGAAATTGAATAATTGTATCAATCCACTGGTCCTTCAGTAACCTCAAGACTTTGGGACATAAATCTTTGAGTATGTCAAACCCTTTGTCCTCAGTAAATTTATGTAACCTTGATCTATCTAGAAAATCAATTCACTTTATCTGGAAAATTAAATCTCATTTATTATTTAAATTACCTTTAGTTAAATTTCTGACTGTCATGTGTCATTCACTTAACCATTCATTTATTCAACAAATATTAATTGAATTCTGCTTCATAGTATTGTTCTAGGTACTGGGGACACAGTCATAAATAGAACAGACACAAAAGCAAGTGAAAGTCCCTGCCCTCATAGAGTTTACATGCTAGGGAGAACTGATGAAAAATGAACAGTGCAAATATATGATCATGTGATATATTAAAAGATATGAAGTGCTATGGTGAAAAATAAACTGGGAAGGGGATAGGAATGACTTGAGTAGAAACTTCCAGTTAAAAAAGAAAACATGGGCAAAGTGCCCAAGGTGAGGTGTGCCTGGTATTTTCATTGCCAGTGTAGTATAAGGAGCAAGGCAGAGAGAGCAGTATTAAAGGTGATGTCTGAGAGGGAATGGTGTCAGAATGATGTAGAGCCTTGCAGGTCTCTCTGAGGTAACTTTGTCTTTTACTCTGAATGTAATGAGAAGGCCCTGGAGGGTTTTGAGCAAATGAGTGACATGATTTGATTGATATTTTAACAGAATCATTCTGTTGAGGTTAAAATGAAGGTTCAAGGTTAGAAGTTGAGGAAGTTTGGAGAGCCCTACTATGATCTGACCAAAAGATGAAGAAATGATAGTGGTTTGAATCAAGAGGAAGTGGTAAAGGTTGTGAGAAGTGGTCATTTGAGCCAGCAGAACTTGCTGATGGATAGGATTGGGGTTAGAGAGAGTGAGAGAGGAAGGATGACATTGATGTTTTAGGCCTGCATAATCACCAGGATGATGCTGTCACTGAGATGGAGACAACTTCAGAGGACACAGCTTGGGGAGAAGGGTCAGAAGTTCAGTTTTTGACATACCAGGAACTTCCCAGTGGGTCCAATGTTGGGCTGAGAAGGGAGTCTTAGGAGGCTTGCACCTAAGGACTACAAACTGTGAATGGGCAGTCATTCCATCCATCAACCAATATTTTTAAATGATTAGCATGTGCCAGGCAGGGTTCTAGGCTTTGGGTCTGTGGCACTGACTAAGGCAGACAAATCCTCTTTGCTTAAAGGCTTACATTATTGTGGAGGTATACAGAGGTGATGGATGGATGGATGGATGGATGGATGGATGGATGGATGGACGGACAGTCAGATTGATACATATACACAGAATAAATTCCAAAAAGTGATAAGTTCTTTGAATAAAAATAAAATAGTTTAAAAGAGAGAGAGAGAGAAAGTTCCATTGCAGCCTTGCAGAAACTCTTTTAGCTGAAGTGACCCAAAGAAAATGCCTCTGAGAAAATGACACATGAACTGAGTTCTGAATGATGAGAAAATGCCAGCCACACAAGATGTGGGAGAAGACATTCCAAGCAGAAAAGGTACTAAATCAAGATCCTGAGCTGATGGTGACCCTAAAGTATTGAGGGGATAGGAAGAAGGCCAATGTGGCTGGGGGGTTATGAGTATGGGACAGAATAGTGGGGGGTGTTGGGAAGAAAAATTTGGGCCAGATAGGAAGCGCCAGGTCAAGTATGACCTTACAGGCTACAGAAAAAGTTTAGATTTAAGTTAAAACACAGGAAAGTTTACACAGGAGCCCAAATCTGATTTGTGTTTTTAAAGATCTTTCCAGCAGCTCTGCAAAAAAGACCTTAATGGAGAGGCAAGAGAGGAAGAATGGAGATCCACTAGGTGGCTATAAGAGTAGGTTATAACATAAGGACAGCAAAGTATTAGGGTGTGGAAGCATATTTGACTATTTACATTTATATTTAAATCCATTAAGAATAAATACAATGAAAAATCCGGTTCCTTAACCACAGTAACCATATTCCAAGTGTTCAATAGTTATATGTGGCTTCTGGGTTCCTTACTGTACAGCATAGCTATAGAACATTCCCATAATCACAGAAAGTTCTGTTGGACAATTCTGCTACAAAAATAAAGTTACAAGACTTGATATTCACAAGCTGGTATAGCTATAGATGAAGTCAGTGTGGTGATTTGGTGCTAAATAAGTCCTTAGGGAAGCAGGAATGGACTAAATGCATTAGATTCAAATAGTCCAAGAACTAGAGCAAAAACTGCTATTAATGTGATATCTTTCCTTGTTTTATTTGGAATATTGAATTTCCCCGACTAATGCATCCTGACCACATTCCACATTCCTTCTGTAAATATCCTCTTATATCGACATATTCGTAATAAGGATCTAGACCTTTATTCTCCCTATATTAGTCAGTTATCCTTTAGATGCAACTACTAGAAGTCCACCCAAACTAGCTTAAATTTAGAAATAGAGTCATAAAGGTAAATGTGTAACTCGGAACCCAAAAGGTGTCACAGGACCTAGAGGGTTGAGAGGTAGAGCTTCTCATTGCTGCTTCATTTTTCTCAATCATAGATGAGCATCTGTGCTCATATATATGTCACATAAACCATACCAACCCCCAAATTACAGGAACCCCCAAGGTTACACAGCCTTATCATTGAAACAGTGAACACTGATTAATTTAATGTATTTAATGTTTGAGTTCTTTTTTAAATTCTGAGAGACACTGATTATCCCAGCTTGACCTGGTACCATCAGCTGTGGCTAGGTTTATGGAGCTCCTAATACTGGGATTGAATCTTTAGGAGGAGGCTCTCTAGGAGATGGGTATGAATGAGGAGAAAATGACAGGTGGAAGAGTGACAGGCACTTCTGCTAGCATCTCCTGTTTCTACTCTGTACTCCTGAAACCAATGAAGATTATACCAAAGCTATAACAAGTCAGATAGGCATCTATTAATTACACATTTATTTAGCAGTAAATTTGGCATTCTAGAAGACATGATTTCTATGTTCCAAGTGTTTACCAAATGCTAGGCATTACTGAAACAATACTTGATTAAGAGCCAGGAATCAACAGGAATGAATCAGGTAAGCAGCCTCTGGCCAGTGTTGCAACAGATAAAGAAAGAAGGCCCAACAGAATTGTAACCTCACAAAAATATTGATGGAAATAGCTGTTCTTGTATCCATCATCAATCAGACCTTCTCTGTCTCATCAATAATACCTTGAACTGAATTCAAGTGGCCTCTTGTCATTCCTGGAGCATCTGGACAGGTGCTTAAAGACAGAGCATGATTTCTCCATCCTTCACTCTGTTGCACAGTTTCTGGCATATAGCAGCTGTTCCATACGTGTAGTTGGATGCATGCATGGTGGACGGATGCATGGACACATGGGAGAATGGATTGTTATTGATACATAGATCAGTAAAAAAGTTTAGCATCACTATGAGCCCTGATTAATTGTTCCTAGAGAGGCCAGATCCTCCTCTTCATCCATGAATCATTCTCTCTTACCAGTCTCTTGCAAGAGCCAAGGACATGTATTGGTATTAGACTTTGACATTTGTATTACGTGGGTACCAACAAAAGGCTAACAAAGAAATCATACACACACTGGCCTGAGGAGCCAAATAGTTCTCAGTATTTTTTTTTTTATGATAGTCACACAGAGAGAGAGAGAGAGGCAGAGACACAGACAGAGGGAGAAGCAGGCTCTATGCACCGGGAGCCTGAGGTGGGATTCGATCCCGGGTCTCCAGGACCGCGCCCTGGGCCAAAGGCAGGCGCCAAACCGCTGTGCCACCCAGGGATCCCTAGTTCTCAGTATTTAAAGCAAAATGAAATATCTTCTTCTGGGGGTGTAAGTACACCTTTAATTTCAAAAATATACCTTTCCCGAAAGTTGAAGGAGTTAGATTGTTTATGAAAGGCAGGGATTCCTGGTTTCGGTTTCTGTTCAGTAATGGCCATTATGCAGGGTTTTGACCTGTGCTGGACTGTTGCTGAGTAGTAAGCATATCTTACCAAAGGCCAGGAAGCTGCTAATTAATCCTACAGGAGACCGTGGAGGCACATTTGCCATTCATCCAGCAAGTGCTATTTAAGTGCCTGTTGTGAGCATCTGAGTGTACTTGAGCTAAAGAGCTCATGGCCTAGGTAGAAGGAGCACTACAGCAGGCCAGTACACCACCAGCCACACTCCGTGTGAAACTCACTCACCCTAACTCTACTGGTCAACTAGCTTTTAGCTAGGGGACCCTTTTGGAGGCATTGACACTGAGCTTAGAATGTGTTCAGTGCCTCCTGTGCAAGGCACCATGTATACCTTCAGCAGCTAAGCTGGCATTTGTTAAGGTAATGTGAGAGTGCAGCAAATAGACGGGAAGCATGCACTTCGGGTCATTGAATCCAAACCGTGCTCTCACTTCAGCCTGTTTTCTGCACAGCAGGCTTTGGCTCTAATGACTCTGTTTCTCATTGAACTCCTAGGATAGCAGCAGTCTCTGTCTCCTTTAGTGTCTTGCCTGTCTCTCCTTGGGGGAAAATCAGCTACTTGTGCTTTTCTCATTCTAATGAGCCTCTAGGAGTTGGGAGCAAATGCATTTTAGAGACATGAAGAGGACAGAATAGAGCTACCTGCATGGGGAAGAGGTACAGAAATGTATGGTGGTGCTTAATGTAACGAGCTTCCATTCCATGGGCTTTTATGGAGTGCCTAGGCTTGGGACAAGGGAAAATGGGTGGGGTGGGTAGTATAATTCTCTGAGAGCTTGCCACATCCTCGGTACCAAGACAGGACCATTCTGTGAGCCAGCTGATTTTATTTTCCTCTCTCAGTGAGGACACACTCAGCCTGTGTTTTAGATACAAGAAATGGAGAAGTTAAGAAACTTGCCCAAGTCACCCAGCTAGAGATGACACTGAAGCCAAAGCCTTCTGTCTACACCAAAGCCTGAACCCATTCCATTTTTCTGTCTTCTGCTGCTGAAAAGGCAGAGCAATGATGCAAGTCAAACCTACAAGTGATGAGAGAGCACTGTGTAGTTTGACAGAAAGGAAGTAGCAGAAAATCCCAGTGGGGACCTAAAGAGGCAGGAAGATGGGCTAGAAGAGACTTGAGTTCAAGGCTTAATTCTACTTTGTTGCCCTCTTACAACGCAAGGCAGAGGTGGCACTGAGCACTCTGTGGACTGTCCTCTTCTGTATTCCCCACCACATGAGGCCAACTCCTCACTGCACTAAAGGCTTCACTTATCTGCCCCTCTCCCCTTAGAAGCTTCACCAATTTTTGTATTTGTCAGTTAATTCAGTAAGCATTTATTAAAGGCCTACTATGTGCATGCTATGCATGCATCCTGCTTTAAGAAATTCACAACTAGGGCAGCCCGGGTGGCTTAGTGGTTTAGTGCCACCTTCAGCCCAGGGCCTGATCCTGGAGACCCAAATCGAGTCCCATGTCAGGCTCCCTGCATGGAGCCTGCTTCTCCCTCTGCCTGTGTCTCTGCCTCTCTATCTATCTATCGCTCATGAATAAATAAATAAATCTTAAAAAAAAAACAAATTCACAACTATTCAATGTCAAGGATTTATTTTCATGTGTGAAATAAAATATATATCAGATTATTCACTGCAGCATTATCTGAATAGCAAAATAAAGAAATGGTTCAATAAATTATAATACCTTACATACAAATGACTGTTCTGTAGCTGTCTTTAAAACTGAGGGGGTAAATCCTCCAAGCTATATTGTTAAATAAAAGAGTGAATGGTGGAACATTTGGTGTGCTGCCATATTACACCATGTGTATAATACATGCATATACATGTATGTTTGTGAACTGTGCAGGGGCATACAAGAAAGCAATAACATTTGTTGCCTGCAGGAGAGAGCTGGGTGGCTGAGGAATAGAACAGGAGGGAGACTTTTCACTATACAGCAGTGCTTTTCAAACTACTAATAGGGCAGGGGGAGCATCAATATTTTGCCCCTCATTCATCACAGTCGAGTACGCAGTCTTACTGTGCATATTTGCATACAGCTTGCTCTGCATGTCGCTTACCATGGGACTTTGATGACATCTGACTGGTTTCTGGCCTTTTCCTGGACTGGAGTTCACTATTTTTATGCTTGGTTGACAATGTCACATTGCTATAAAAGTTCCTAACTTTCTAATTCTTACTCTGAATTTCTCTTATGTACCAGAAGCAAACAGTTCATGGGCCAGCACTGCCATATACCTTTCTGAACTTTGACTTTGGATATATCATCTATCCAAGGAAACCTTTTTTTTTTTTTTAATATCTAGTGACCTATCCTTAGCAGAACAACCTTGTAAGAAATAAGGATAGATTTGGTGATCTTGAATTCCTTTGGATTCTCTTTTCCAGCATTAGCTCTCTGCAAAACCGTGAGGCTGACCTAGGGTAAAGTTGGCTCTCTCACTATTCTCTGACAGATGAGCCTTGCAGCCACTCCCCTTCCTCTTTGAGTTCCTCCCTATCCCCTCTGTGACTCTTACTCACTCTTACACAGATGTACAGTCCTAATACAGACAAAGTATTTCCTTTCCCATGTAAACAGAGGAATTGAAAATACAGTTTTTCTTTATTTATGATAGTCACACACAGATAAAGAGAGAGAGGCAGAGACACAGGCAGAGGGAGAAGCAGGCTCCATGCACCGGGACCCGACATGGGATTCGATCCCGGGTCTCCAGGATCGCGCCCTGGGCCAAAGGCAGGCGCCAAACCACTGCGCCACCCAGCGTTCCCGAAAATACAGTTTTTCAAACTGAAGGAAAAGCATCTGGATTGGATGACAGATATCATTCTTGAGTATTTTTAGCTGGCCACGACTTACCACTAGTCAGCCCCCAGGGAAAGTATATGAGGAGACATAAAATGCCGGGAGAGATGAGGAGGTAGGGGGCAGGACCATTGATGACAGGTGTGGCATGGAGTTGATAGGCAGGAGACTCTAAAATAGGGAATAAAGGAAATGAGACTAGCCATTGTAGATTCACAGAATTCAATATATTGGTGATCACAACTAAACTGGGCAGAGTCCTCTTAAAAATCCATATAATCACCAGGTCAAAAGAAATCAGGCTGAATATTTTAACTTGTTTAGAGGGAGAATGCATCAGAAGTGTAGCAAAGTGGAGTCCCAGGGAAGATGTTGGCAGTACCCATCCAAGCCATAATCAAGGGAGAGATGTCTGGACTCAAGAACATAATCTACTAGGTCCTCCTGGTGGCAGGAGTGTCCCTACTGCAGAGATGGTAGCATCAGCCTTGACCTACCACTTACCACTGCAGAGCTCATACCCCTTGAGCTCATGACATATGGATCAAGCAATCTGTTAATACAGTTTGCAATGCCATGTGTCTTTGCCCAGAGGGAGAGAATGTGTTGCCTTTTCTGTTGTATGGCTCATTATAAATCACTAAGCTGGCTCTGTGCTCTATATTCCAGACTCTTGTAAACCTGAATAAATGTGAATCTACTCTGGGGATGCAGATCCACTTTTGGTCAAGAGGAAAACTGAAGAGTATAAGCACATAAGGCTAAAGAACTGGCCATGAGTTGTGGTTATATCAACATGGTGCACACCAAGATCTCGTAGCAGCCAGAGAGAAAAGGCTGAGGAATCAGCATCACAATGACTCTCTCAAATTTCTCATGTTCTTTTGGTCAAAGCAGAAGCTCTGGACATAATCCTCATCAGGCTTCTGTACCGGTTTTGATTTGGCACGGCTCAATAATGGAATGGAGTGTATCCAACATGTGATGATTACACAGTCACAAAAGCTATAT
Organism: Canis lupus baileyi; assembly: GCF_048164855.1. Lineage (NCBI taxonomy): Eukaryota > Metazoa > Chordata > Mammalia > Carnivora > Canidae > Canis > Canis lupus. The sequence continues at coordinate 35,498,899 of NC_132843.1, read as the reverse complement.
ATTTAAGGCCATGTTAAAAGGCCCCATGTCAAAACAGCCAAGACAGAAAGTCATATACTTTTTTTAAGACCTGTTTTAATTTTTTAAAAAATTTAAGAGGTAACCTATGTACATATTTAAAATATTAAAATGTATTTTTAAAGTACAGGCAGAAGTCTCCTACCCTTGATGTTTGCTCAGTTTCCATTTTTCCCCCAAAAGTAACTCTTGAAACTAATTTGCTGTTCATTCTTATAAATATTTTGGTATGTGTAAGCCAAAGAGAGGTAATTTTTTTTCTTTCTTACACAAAATAGCATACTCTAGGCTTTTTTTCTGTATACCCTGATTATCTTTTTATTAGTATATCTTGGTGGTGTTTCCCTATCAGTACTGAAAGCTTTCTCTTTCAGTAATTCACATCATTCTCAGGGTGGATAAGGCAAGAACACAGGATTTGGCATCAGATAGACCAAAATTCATAACTTGCTATCTATGTGCCTTAGGTGGGTTTCTTGACTTTGTAAAATAGGGGCAAAAAAATTCAGTTTTTATGAAGCCTAAATATGTGTGGGCACCACATACCTGATTTCAAACTATACTATAAAGCTTAGGAATCAAAACAGTATTGTATTAGCATTAAAACAGATACATAGATCAATGAAACATAATAGAGAGCCTGAAATAAACACATGCATGATCAATTAGTTTATGACAAAGGAGCCAAGAATATATTATGGTGGAAGGATGGTCTCTTTAATAAATAGTACTGGGAAAACATACAGCCACATGTCAAAGAATGAAACTGGACCACTTTCTTTCACCACACATAGGAATCAATTCAAAGTGAATTAAAGACTTGAACATAAGACCTGAAACTATAAAACTCTGAGAAGAAAACATGGTGGGTAAGCCCCTTGACATTGGTCTTGGCAGTGATTTTTTTTGGATTTGAGGTCAAAAGCAAAGGCAACAAATGCAAAATAAACAAGAAGGATTACATCAAGCTAAAATGCTTCTTCACAACAAAGGAAGCCATAAACGCAATGAAAAAGCATTCTGTGGAATAAGAAAATATTTGCAAACCATATATCTGACAAAGTGTTGATACCTAAAATATATTTAAAAAACTCATACAACTTAATAGCAAACAATCTGACTAAAAACTGAACAAAGGAACTAAATAGGCTTTTTTTTGTTTTTTTGAAGAAAAAATACAGATGGCCAACAGGTACATGAAAAGGTGCTCAACGTCACTGATCATCAAGAAAATGCAAATCAAAACACTATGAGAAAAAAAAAAACACAATGAGTTATCACCTCACACCTGGTAGAATGGCTATCATCAAAAAGATAAGAAATAAGTGTTTGCAAGGATATGGAGAAAAAGGAATTGTCGTGTACTATTGCTGTAGCCACTGTGGGAAACAATATGGAGGTTTCTCCGAAAATTAAAAATAAAGCTAATATATGATCCTGCAGTCCCACTTCTGGATATACACCAGGAATTGCAGACAGGATATCAAAGAGATATCTGCATTCCCATATTCACTGCAGCATTATTCACAATGGCCAAGACATGGAAACAACCAAGCTATTCATCAGTAGATAAATGAATAAAGAAAATCTCTCTCTCTCTCTCTCTCTCTTTCTCTCTCTCACACACACAGAGACACCCCTACCAACATATACAATGGAATATTATTCAGCCATGAGAAAGAAGGAAACTCTACCGTTTGCAACTGCATGGATATACCTTGAGGGCATTATGCTAAGTGGAATAAGCCAGATAGAGAAAGGCAAATACTGCACACTATGTGTGTGGGGCTGGGAGGTGTAAAACAGAAAGGGAGAGTAGAAAAGTGGTTGCAAGGGCTGGGGGTGGGGGAAATAGGGATAGGTAGTAAAGGGTACAAACTTTCAAAGGTAGGTAGGTAGGTAGATAGATGATAGATAGAGCCCTTAGCACATCATCAGGGAAATTAACATTGAGAGGAAGGAAGAAAAGAAGTGGAAGGAAAGGTAGAAGAAGAGGAGAAAATATCCCATTTTAGCCTAATTTCCATGTTCCTGCAATTTAGCCAGTAGGGCACCAGTTAGGTCCGTTATCGCCAATAAACTCGTTTCCTCACCTCTAAGTGAAAGAATTACTAGGTAGTTTATAAAGTTTTTTTTTTACAATTAAGTTAGAATTTAGCTCTGAAAGAAGTCCTTAGACTTTGCAATTGTTAAATATTTATTTAACATGTTTTATTGTGAGTCTACTTGTACAACGTTATTAGGAAAATAAACATGAAACATATTTCCTTTCCTTAGAATAATCTACAGGTTAGATATAGACAGGGAAAATACAAAGAAGGGAGCCAAGAAGAGGAAAGGGAATACAAGTTTTCCCTCCATTCTTATTTGAAGAAGGCATTCAGAAGTTTCCCACTAGGAACAATGGGGTTCGCAATGAAACCTGTGCTAATGGTATGGTCAATGCCACTTAACTCCCATAGCTAGTATGTGCAGCTGGCAGCAAAGAAGGCCTGCCTAGTGAATGAGTTTTTAATTTTTATCTCAGTGATGTATTGGGTGGGAGGGTTTATCTTGGATCCAAGGCAGTGCAAGTAGTAACACATATTCTGAGAAAATCTGGGTCATTCCATAGATTAATTCACAATTCAGTTCAATCTCAGTTGTTTCACATATATGAAGTACTTGCACATACTCACTGTGTAAACTTGGGTTAAGCCTTTCACTTTCTTAATGCCTCCGTGTCCTTATCTATAAAATGGGAACAATAATAGAAGCCTATTTGTTAGGACTATTGATAAGATTAAATTAGTTAATATATGCAAAGTATTTAGAATAGTACCCAGCACCTAGCAAGTCTTGTAAAAAATATTTACCATCATGGTTATTGTTAATTAAAGCCAAAAACTGTTCTAATTGCTAGAGGGCATATGAAAATCTAGAAGGTAGCATCCTTACTCTCAGAGAGAAGAATCTATATGAAGGGTGAAGCCACTGTCCTTTAGACTTAACGTTTGTCCTGTTGGTCTGGGGTCCACTTATGTTCTCTAAGATAAAGTACTTTTGATTTCTTCAGGAAACAACTGCTCCCAGGTGATTAGGCTCTCTATATCCTGACTTTAGATTAACTTAAATCTTTTATATTGTATGTCAATCAGCTATTGTCCACAGGAGGTAGAGAAAGCTGATCAGCACTTTCTTTTTTTTTTTTTTTTAAGATTTTATTTATTCATGAGAGACACAGAGAAACAGAGGCAGAGACACAGGCAGAAGGAGAAGCAGGCTCTGTGCAGGGAGCCCGACATGGGACTCAATCCTGGGCCTCCAGGATCCCACCCTGGGCTGAAGGTGGCGCTAAGCTGCTGAGCCACCCAGGCTGCCCTGATCAGCACTTTCTAAATAGACTGAAGAAACCCTAGACAAAATGATTAGATGTTCCTTGATTTGATGCCAAAATACTATTATTGCATCTTCACTTGGGAATCCAGGAAGATGAAACACTCAGTACATTCTTTCCAGGATGACACAATGCATACCAAGATGGGCACTGGCCCACTTCTGCAGTTTTGAGTCATCTGTAAATACCACCCCATGAGGTTGAAAAGAGTAGTGATTATTCTCCTCAGAAAAACATTTTTCTTTTAATTATTTTTTAAAATTTTATTTCTTTGTTTCAGAGAGAGAGAGAGAGAGAGCAAGCAAGCATGAGCAGGGGGAGAAGCAGACTCCTCGCTGAGCAAGGAGCCTGATGTGGGGTTTGATCCCAGGACCCTGGGATCATGCTCTGAGCCAAAGGCAGATGCTTAACCAACTGAGCCACCTAGGTGACCCCTCAGGCAAACATTTTTCAAGACTATTTTTTTAGAGAGATATTAGATTCACAGCAAAATAAAGAGGTAGTTCGTACAGAGATTTCCTGTATACTTGTACACATGGATAGCCTACCACATGATCAACATGCCCACCCACACCAAAGTGGTACATTTGTTAGAACTAATAAACTTACCTTATGATGACATCCAGAGTCCATAGTTTATATTAGAGTGCACTTTTGGTGTTGTACATTCTACAGATTGGGACAAATGTATAATGACATGTATCCATCATTATACATGTATCTGTGTATCCATGTATCAATTTTTACTGCCCTAAAAATCCTCTGTGCTCTGTTGGGCAAATTCTTGATGGGTCCTTTCATGTAGATGAAATAAAATTACTTATTTGACCAACCCTAAGATAAATTGCCAATATTCCAACTCATAAAGTTTTTTTCTTTCTTACTATTCTCAAGCATTTATTTTTCCTAAAAGGAAATAACAAGAAAAATGAATGATTCTACATGTTATACATTCTTCAGCCTCTTCCAACTTCTTCCCTCCCCCCCAAAACCATTAGAAATTCTAAAAAAAAAAAAATCAGGAGTCAACTAGAGCAAAACCAGCTGAAAGTGGTTGGTTTGCAGTAGGGTTTTTGGGACCAATTGCTATGATAAATGTTCTTTTAAGTAGCCAGTTCTGCAAAGGATATAGACTGTTTACATATGATTAATTAAGAAATAATTATCTTTGACTGGGGGAATATGAGACAATAAATGGACCATAAAAGCTAAATAAACACTCAGCTGCTGCCTTTAGTTTTAGTTGGTGCCAGGAATATTTATGACTTTTATAAAAGACATGATAAACTCTCCCCCCATCCACCCACCATTTCCAAAATGCAAAGACATTGTGAAATCACTCTTGACACTTGTTTTTTCCATGTTTTCTGCCTGTGGATGTGTCACATCAAGAGAGTGTACTATTTCACAATCATCATGATACTTTCATTTTCTTCTTTTGTTGAACACCGTTGACTTAGAGGTCATCACCAGTGCCTCCACCTCATCTTCATCTCTTACCTGGCCTATAGAAATGAGCCAGTAAAGATTACCCAATGCCTAGCTCTTCCCATTGCAGCTCATCTTGCACATTGCTGCCAGTTAAATCTGCTGTGGGCATGGCATTCTCATGCTCAGAAACAAGCAAATGCCCCCAAAAGCTCAATCTTTTTTTTCTTTTTCTTTTTTTGTCTAGGGAATAAAATCCAGACTGTTTAGTCTGGCCTTGCATTTGATATCTTTCATGAATTCAAGCATTTATCATTGAATCCTCACATATGAGAGGCACTGTATTAAGAATGTAAATACAAGTAGTATGTGTTCATTGATCTATGGAACTTATAGTTCCAGTAGAATGGGGGGACATGTAAATAAATAAGTGCAGCAAAGTTGAGTTCCACCAAAAAATATGTACTGGGTGTGGTGGATGCACACATACAAAAGAGCATATAATTGTATTGTTTTGGAAAGCATAGAAAAGTTTCTATTAGGAGGTTGAAACTTCCAATGGGAATGTTGAGCTGACCCATATTGAATGGTGGTGGGTGATTCTCTAGAACACAAGGTAGAAAAGGGGACCCCACGTGGGGGGTATAGTATGAAAGAAGAAAACAAGTTTGAGGGTAGCTAGAAGCTTGTTGTGTGGACTAGATAGGATAAGACAAGAAAATAAGTTGGAAAAAAAAGCAGATCACACAGGAGACTATTTAAAGAGGTGAGAATTATCCTAGTATGGCAGAGGCGATCCAAAGACAGGTCTTAAGCTAGGAAGTAACATGATTGAATTTTCATTTTATATATGTTCTCTGATTGCGGGTGTGAAGGAGGAATTAACAGAGGACAAGGAAGATGGTAGGGAGACTGGTTAGAAAAACTTTCCAAGAGTCCATATGAAGGATGCTAAGAGCCCAAATAGTAAAATTGCAACAACACATTTGAAAGAGCATTGATTTAGGAACTTGATGGACCTGGGATGCTACTTAGAAACTATATGACCCATGACAAGTCATTTAGCCTAGTCATGCCTTAGGTATCCTCAGCTCTGAAAAGGAAATAATGTTATCTACCTACCAAGATTATTATGAAGATAAGCTGAAATAATTTTCAAAAAGTTTTTAACACAATGTCTCATGTACAAAGGGACTCAGTAAAACATAGCCAGTATAGATGCATAGCAATGATGATGAAGGATGCAAAGATGTGACAGGCACTAAAGAAGTAGAATCTACCGGATAGGACTTGGCCCCTGATTTCATGTTGAGAGTTAAAGAAAGAGGAATCAAGGATTATACTTCTCTTTTTTACAAAAATTGACAGGTAACTAAGGGGAAGAGGAGATTTGGGGGAAAAGTGATGAATTCGAGTGGAAATACGTAGTGAGTGGTTTGATAAAAGCATATTGAATTCAACTCCAGCATTTAAAAAATTGGGTGGGCGAGAGAAGCCCAGGTATGGCCAGGGAGATGGGAGAAAGGTGGAAATGAGGAGGACATGGAAATCAGAGGATGAGAGCATTTGAGGAAGAAGGAAGGGCATCGTGGATAATATGTAAATATAAATGTAAAAACAGAGATTACATAAGAAAATCATGGGTTTGCATTCATTTGAGTTAGGAAGTTAGGAAGTCCTTGGTTTCCTTGGGTTGTTGTGGGCCAAAAGCCTTGCTTGTTTGTTTTTTTAAATATATATTTTTTTATTCATGAGAGACAGAGAGGCAGAGACATAGGCAGAGGAAGAAGCAGACTCCCTGCAGGAAGCCCAATTCAGGATTTGATCCTAGGACCCCGGGCATCGTGACCTGAGCTGAAGGCAGATGCTCAACCGCTGAGCTACCCAGGGGCCCCCAAAGCCTTGTTATGACAATTGAGAAGCGAGCAGATAAAGGAATGATACGAGACAAGTACAGAATATTATTTGGAGGAGAATGGGGGAAAAAAAAAACAAAAAGATAAAGCATTGAGAGAGGGTTTTAAAAGATAGGAAGGGTAACTAGAAAATACTTATAGGTGTAGGAAATGAGCAATGGGGAAACAGTTTAAAAATACATGCAAAAAAGGAAATAACTGATGAATGAAGGCAAGAGAAGAATTCAGAGCACACACAGGTGAAGGGATTAGCTCTGAGTAGGTGATGGAATAGCTCTTCTTGTTGATAAAAATATGCCGATATGCATGGCAGCTGTGGTAGGCAGAATAATCTCCCCACAGAGGTCCATGTCTAATCCCTAGAACACGTGAGTGTGTCATGATACGTGGCAAAAGGGACTTTACAGATGCAATTAAGGTTACAGACCTTCAGATAGGGAGATTATCCTGGATTATCCAGGTGAACACAGTCTAATCTCATGAGCCCTTAAAAGCAGAGAACTTTCTCTGGCTGAAGTGATAGAGAGATGGCAGAAAAAAGAAGTTGGGGAAATTCGAAGGATGAGAGGGGCCACATGGAAAGCATAAGAAAAAATGTAGGCAGTCTTCAGGATCAAAGACTAGCCCCTGGATGACCTCAGTCCCCAAATCACAGGGATCTGAATTTGGCCAGAGCCTCAGAAGGAAACACAACCTTGCCAACACTTTAATTTCAGTCTAGTGAAACTATACTGAGGACCCAAATAATCCAAACAGACCCAGGCTCTCATACACAGAACTGACTGCTAAGGTTTTGATAGTTTGTTAAGGCAACACTAGAAAATTCATACACCAGCTGATAGCCTACAGGTAAGAGGGAGGGTGGAGGTGGAAATAAGTGCCCAAGGACAACCAGCCCTTTGTACCTGCTTTTCAGTTACTTAACCAGCAAGGCTTTTGACCTGCCCTGGTTGTCGGTTTTTGCTGCAGATTTGTGGCACAAAGGTGTGGGCAATGATTGTCCAAAGTTATGCTAATGCTGAGAGAGCAAGAGTAGAATATAACCTTTCCCTCCAATTTTACCCCTCACTGCCCTCTATAGCTGAGTCACTCCCAATGTATCAGTCTCATGAGGCTTCCTCACTTGTGATTGTTATTAGTTCCTGGAATTCATTAGCTTTTCACATCTACAGCTCTTCAAGAGTTGATTCACTGTGGGAGGGAGCCAAGAACTGCCCTATTTCTCTATCTTGGCAAAGTGGAATCCTTGGATCTATTCTGTTTGCCAGGATCTTATGACCTCATCTAATCAGATACAAGCTTCACATGATAACATTTTACTATGGTTTAACAAAGAAGCAGACTAAATCATAATATATAAGTAATTGCCTGAGGGAACACAGCTAGTAGGTGACACAGCCAGTTGGTCCTGGGTGTTCCTAAAATATGATACCTGTTCTCTTAGGGTAGCATGCTGCCACAAAAATATTTGCATTTTAAGTCTTCTCACTCAATACAGAAAGAGATGTTGATCTGAGGCAAAGGTATTTCAAGTATTGGAGGTCCAGGAGAATTGAGAAGGTAATCATATCTTGCTGACAGCTTCCATTGTGTGCAGAGAAAACACTGACAATCATGTTAGGAAAACCAAAGGTGACTACTTCTAGAACTTTCTTAAGCCCAGGGTAAAGAATTATTCATCGTTCCCTATAACAATAATCCTGGATGATTATGGATAAAAGTCAGAGGCAGCTCTTTTCTTAGGATGGAGCCCAACAAGCTCAAATCTATCAGCTGCATGACTAACTGAAATTTCTGTGCCTTAGTCTTCTCATCAGGAAATTTGGGATATAATGTTTTTGGATTTTTTTTTTTCTGGCAGATGTCTGAAAAAGATGATCCCTTAGGGCCCCTTTAGCCCCAAGATATGGAATTTTCTGAATTTCAGTTGAGTTTTACCAAGGCTGTGCTGTAGACAGTAGAGTCTGCCATGGAAGATCTTCCCAACTGGGAAGTGAGCTAACCCGCTGGCATTTTTCATTTGAGTAAATCTCACTTCTTAAACATTTCCCTTTACTTAATGCAGCTTGATAAGCAGCAATGAACTTCCAAGTTACCTCCCTGTGAATAATGTCCTATTGCCTATCTGCATTGTTGTTGCATGTCACAGAGGAACTCCATAAAGCTAACATATGACCCAGGTGTCAAAATATCATTTCAAGAAATAACTTGGAAATGAATTTTGATCACCAGGACACAGTCTATCCACTTAGCCCAGGGAGACTTAGTGCTTCCTGTGGCTCACTTGGATCTGAAAATAGCATCCTAAAGCAAATGTGGAGGAAGTAATTAATTGTGTAAAATAACACAGAGATTTTACCCTGAATTGCAGAATTGCCTATATCCCAACCCTATTGGGACTTTTATAAGAGCAATCTTTTCCCGTGGTGAGGAAATCTAAGCCAGCCATGAAAATGACCACTGGCCAAACTGTCCCTGGCCTAAGGAAATGGAGGAGGCAAGTCCTAATGAGACATTAAACATAGTCTTTCTTCTTTTCTTCCCCCATGAGCTTTTAAGTCTAAGGAACTGTCTCCTTCTCTTCCTCTGTCTTGGCCTCTTTCTTTCCTTTTCATTTTTTTTCTTCTCTAGGTTTAGGATCCTTATTCTACAACTTTTACCGTGAAGTTTTATTGACTTAGATCAGATCATCCCTAAGAGCAGGTTTGAATGGGGGAGACCTGGAAGAGTGTAGGAAGACGTTAGTTTTGCTTCAGTGAATGCCCTAGAGAAAACAGAATGGAAGAAGCATATAAAATAGTAACTATGATAATGAAGTTAATAGGTAATTTGATATTATATTTGGTGAGAACTAGGTCCTTCTGACACCAAGACTCTAGGAGTCTATAAAGACCACTACTACTCAGGTCACTACTACTGCTACTGCCAATACAAATGTTATTATTACTACTAACCATAATAATGAAAATCCATCTAAATTACTCCATTATTTTGTCAAAGTGCTTTTCTATTTTTAATTTTATTTGACCCTTACAAGTATATAAGGCAGGTAGGTAAACTATGGTATTATTATCCTTCACTTTGTTGACACTGGAAGCAGCTGGCACTCAAAGAAGCCAGTGATGCCACTCAAATGCACAGTCCTGAGAATACTCAGGACTGAACCAAGCCTTTTGATTCACTGTTTGGGCTCATTGCATTATACATTACTGTAAGGCTTCATTCATAATAGGATCTTTTGGGGAAACAAATTTTGAGGACCAATGGTTAAAGAGGTAGAGGAGGGAAAAGGCATACAAGGGTGAATACAATTACAGAATTGGAAAGGGGTTGAGCTTTCCCCACCAGAGGCTGTTTCTCCTGGGAGATACTTGGGGGCAAGAGAGGATGGGTAGCTGTTGGGAAGACCACAGGCCAAACTTTGCAACTATTTCTCCTGGCTCAGCATTCCTTCTGTGTGCTGTCAGCAAAAAAGGAACAGACAGAGGTGATGTTTTCATTGAAAATCAATTCGCCCAATGTGCACAAGATCACCACAACAAGGCCCCCAAATGGGCCAATTCCCTGCGATTTTCCGCAGAATTACCCTCCATTGGTCTTCACGGTCAACTAAGCTTATCTCTTGGAGAGAACAGAGTCCAGGGTGGCTGAGTTATACTCTGATGCCAACTGTAAAATTTCCTGTTGTCCTGACAGCTTGTGAGACATGCAGGGAAATGCGGCATGTGCTGGAGATGCTAACCAGAGTGTCTGACATCAAAGCATCTGAAGTCTGGTGCTAGGTAAAGAAAAGGATGAGTGTATCAAGCCTAGATCAGTTCAACTATCAGACTGCCAAGAGAAGGTTAAAGACTTTGGGGAGAAAAATAAAACAGACAAAAACCAACAAAAAATTCCGTTCTCCCTTAGAAAGAAATCACACAGTTTTAGGATGGTGTTGGCTGAAAACCTAGATGTCCTGCTGCCCAAACGAAACAAGTAAGGATGTCTGAATAGTCCTTTAAAGTCTACAAAGAACTTGTACCTGCAGGATCTTATTTGGGTTCTATAATATCCCTAGGAGTAAGTTATAAGACATTTTATCCCTGTCTTCCTTGTAAGTGAACTAAAACAGAGTCTAGAAGGTTTGTCCAAAGCCACAAATGAATTGGTTATGGAGTTAGGCCTTATACCAGGCCTCTTGACAGTTGTCTATTGGCTTTCACGCCCTCCCATGCCCTGGCTGTTTTGTGTCATGCAAACTAGTTCTTTCCTCCTAGTTCTGTAATATATGTAGTTAGTGACTTCTCATAGGGCACTGGATGAGGCATTGGCAGGAAGTCACAGTTCTTGATTTTCAGACATTGACTGCCAGACTGCAGTGCAGGGAACGTGTCACTGTTTTAAGAATGCATTCTGATGGAAGTAGGGCCAGGAGCCATGAAGCATAAATCCTAACTATCCAAAGGCAACTCACTCTTTTATGTGTATTGGGACCACGTCTACTAGCCCCAGGCCTCTTCTCAGGACTGCAGGTCCTCCTATTTTTTAGACATGGGCACACTCCGGAATTCCTGAATCATGAACTTATGCCCTTTGCAGCACTGCATTCTCTCCTCTCAATCTAGAACCTTATATACAGTTTGATTTTTCCAGTCTCCCTGTCACTACATTAAATAATTTATTGTTATTTCTCTGACTTTTGATTGATTGACTCTGTCCAAGTACCTTCCTTGGACCAATATTTTTGGCTCTACCTTAGACCTACCACACAGTTTCTCTACTCCTTTTTTCTCTGGTTCTTAGTAAATGCTTGACTTTTAACTGGCTAGGCCCAAGAACTCTAATTTGTTCAACAAATCCTTGTGGGACACCTACCAGACATAAGCCTGTGCTGTCTCAGCAATGTTTGGAGAGACTAGTGCCTTTATTCTTGGTCTTGCGAAGAGAGAAGACACTAAGGCATTTTATCTTAACATCTTGTCCTATTTCAGCAGTTCCAAAGCAGAATAAATGGAGCTGGATAGCATTCCCTACTTGGAAGGATGTTGGTATGACTGCTTAATAGAGTTGGAAGGAGGGCTCTGTTGCAATTCTTCATTTCCTTTGTCTATTATTGCAGGTTTTCATTAACCTTTGAGGTTTCTTCATTTTGTGGTTTGCATTTTAAGCATTTTCTGGTTTTGCAACTGCCTAGCAAATAATTCCTTTTGATCCAACTGTTTCCCTCAATTACTATTATATTTAACTCTTCTGTGAAATAGCAAACTCCACACCCCCTGGATATCTCAAACCATGGTTCCACCCATCTGTAGCCCTTATGGTTCAGGGTTTCATTTAGGAACTGAGCTCCATGTATTTGAGGAAATGGTCCAAGAATGCTCGATTCTGCTTCTCTCCCCAGCTGGACAAGTTCTCTTCCTTCTTCTAATCCTGACTGAAATGAAGAAGAAAGAAGGACAAAAGGGGAAGGAAGGAAGGAACATATATCTCATAGTATATATCATCCCCTCCACAAATCCTGCCTCACATGTGGATTTCTGCATTGTCCAATTTAGGATGATCTTTGACTCCCCTAGTCATTCAAATACTAGCACTTTGGGGCACCTGGGTGGCTTAGTTAAGTGTCTGCCTTCAGCTCAGATCATGATCCTGGGGTCCTGGGATTGAGCCCCACATTGGGCTCCCTGCTCAGTGGAGAATCTCCTTCTCCCTCTCCTGCTGTTCCCCCTACTTCTCTCTTTTTCTTGGTCAAATATATAAGTAAGATCTTTAAAAAACAAACACAAATATTAGCACTTTGTAAATTTTAGTCAAAGACAACCCTGGACAAAAATGTAAATTAGGCAATTTTAATTTTGGATTATAGTATTGATAAAATAGCTAATACTTATGGAATACTAATTATGTCTTAGCAATTATTTAAAAATCATTCATTATCTCATTTAATTTTTACTGCAAAAGTTTGAATTAAGGGTATTATGTTCGTCTTACAGAAGAGGAAACTGTGGTTTGAAAGATAATGTAAGTTGCCTTCTCAAGGTGTCACTGTTAGGAAATGGCAGAATGAGACTGAATCCAAGTCTTTCTTATTCTGAGGTCTTGGATTTCTCAGTATATTAATGCAAATAGATAGAGGGTGCCATTGCCAATTCCTGTGAGCCACCTCCTTACCTTGTAAATAGGTCAGGAGCCCTCAGTAACCCATGGCACTCAGACAAAAGGCCTGGATAAGGACCCTCTGTTGATCTATATGTTGCTTCTATCTAAAAATTATTTTCTCCTACTTTTTAGAGAAATATATCCATGGAAGTTAGAGTATTTTCTTCCCAGAGTCCTGGGGCATGTGTACCCCCCTTTAAAGACCATGGTCTCAGCCACAGGGAACCACTGAAGGTTATTCAGTGAGTGGCAGGCTGTGGAGAAGGACACTATCATGAAGGTTTCAAGAATGGGAGGGGTATGAGGTTTAATGGGGAGGGCAGAAGGCTGTTGGAGCTGTTTAGGCAAGATGTGGAGAGGCAGAGGTGATCTGGAGAGAGAAGGAGATAGCCAGGTGAGATTTTTGGAGGGTGAAATTTAGGAACTGTTGGCTGCTTGAATGCAGGCGGTACAGTGTATTCCTGTCAAGAATATTTGCATTTTAAGAGAGGCTGCCTGGGGGAATTGCAGGCTACCTCCAGGGCAAGAGGAGATGTATTTTAGGTAAGGGTTACATCATCCTGTTTGCTGTCACCTTTGCCTGAGTGCACCCTTGCCTGAGTGTACCCTTGCTGCTCACCTTGCAGAAGCTTCTGAGGGGTTTGGGGGGCTTGTAAGTCCAGCTCCTTGGAGAGCCAATCCCTGAGACCCACTGGGAAAGCACAGACCATTCTCATCCTGAGAGCCACTCAGTTAGGGAAAAGGATTAGCAAAGAATTAGAGGCTGCTTCCATGACCCTTTCTCTACTGCCAGGGAATTCTCTGTAAGGCTGAAGGGAGAGTCTACATACAGGGCAAATCCAGGTTGATTGTCCCCTGTCTCTCCTGTTAATCGCATACTTGTGAAATCATAGTACTCTGGAAGCCTCAGAATGATAGAAGTGATAAGAAATGACAGCCATGAAGTAGCATCCAACCAACCTCTACCCATTGCTCTAATCTAATCTAATCTAATCTAATCTAATCTAATCTAATCTAATTTGTTATCTAAGAGAGCAAGAGGTGGTCCTGTTCACTGTGCTGCTTGTAGCACCTAAAGTAGTGCCTGCCCTTCAGTGGGCTATCCACAGAGATTACTGCATAAGTAAATTAATGGACCAATGACAAAGTCTTTCTGTAGAGATGCTCGCTTCTTCCCACCTCAACATTTCCAAAGGCAATGTGTCCACTGTGTCCCAAGATGGTATTTTGCATTGTTCAATGATTATATTAAGAGCAAATTTTTCTTGTCCTTTAATAAAATATTTCTCCTTGTAATTCTCTGTGGTCTTGGGTTTGCACTGGAGGGACTCAGAACAAAGCTACTTCCTTTTCCACGTGGCACAGCTTCAAATCCTTGAAGACAGCTATTTTCCCACTGAGATTCCTCCTTGGGCCAACTCCAGCTGGTTTATTCAACCATACCTCTCAGGTATGATGTGGTTTCCAGATTCTTCACCCTCCTCATCCAGTCCTTCGATGAAAATCACTGGTGTATTAACAGGACAAGTCATCATAGTAGTAGCAAGTTTACCAGTAGCAACTTACATAATATTGCCAGGCATACTAATAATGTTTTCCACTTGTGTTGTGGTTAATAAAGGACTTTCACAGCTATTGTCTTATTTTACTCTCATGGTAACACTGGGAGGTCAATACTACAGTCTCTCACTTTACAGAAGAGGGAACTGAATATATCACTTGCCCAAGTTCTCATATCCAGCACTCTGCCTTCAAGCCAGTGTGCAATACTCTTTCTGCTACAACATGTCTTTTTTAATGTGTTGCCAAAGACTAAATACTCCAGATGTGGCCAGGAACACCACAAATCTTCATGGGAAAAGAAGAGAAGGCAGAAGCAAGAGCAAAGAGCTGCCTGGCATGGGAGGCAGGTGGTGTGTGAAGGGCTGCTGGGCAAGGCTGGTGCTGATGGCTGGTGGTGCCTGTGCATGCATGCTAGAATCCCAGGGAGTTTTCACTTCTCTCCTCCTTTCTCCCTCCTTCCATCTCCAGGCAGGCACCAGACGTTCTTCCCCTCTGCAGCTAGGGGGGAGCCCCCAAAGCAGGGCAGCTGAGGAGGTGCTCACCTGGGGCCTGCCGCAGATTCCTAGGCCCTCTCTGGGCACTGGGTCTTTCCCACTTCCCCTCTTGAGTCACCATTCTGTGTTAGCCCCTGGAGAACACTTTTCTGGATTTCCTCCCAGAAAATTTAATTTAACAAATTCATAATCCCTCTTTCAGTTCTCAAAACATACCACCGAACAGTGTTGGGCAACTGAATTTTCCTGCAAATTTCCAGCAGGTCAAAGCTTACGAAGCATAAAGCATATCTAACTGAACTGGACAGCCCAGCCTACCTGCGCCAGGAGAGATCAGCCCACTGTGGGCTGGATGTGCAGAAACACAATGTTCCCATTCAATGGGGGTTTCAAAGTGTTTGTTTCCTGGAATGGGGGCCAGCAGCCCAAGTGCTGTGGCTGGAAAAGGCCTTCAGGATTTATGAGCCTGCAGAAACTCTGTGTGCTGCTCATGTAATAAGAGGGAGACAGAACGTTCTGTCACCACGTCAGGTTCTCATGCACCAGGCCTTCTGGGAATGTTTCCCCAGTCTGAGAATTGAAGGCAGATGGAGGCAAGTTCTTTGGTTCACTTGCACCATCTTCTCTCCTTCTCAGATGCTCCTCAAATCCAGTGAACCAGGAGGTACTCGAAGAAGAAAGAGCACAAAGCAAACAAACACTGCCCAAGGCACAGCCTTCACACAAAGGCTATTCTGATGCTGGTTACCCCAGGCTGACACCTCAATGGCTCAACCGCTTAATGGGTCAATCAACAAAGACACAGTGATCATCCAAAGGGGCTGGGACTGGCATTGGAGAGGATGGATAGAACAAAACCCTTAACAGAGGCTGTGCTTCTATGTATGTGCTTACCTTGGGCATGAGTAGACACCCGCAAGAGTGGAAACAGTAAGAGACAGTTAATTATTAATCAGGACTAGATCCCCTGGCGTTAGTGCCTACCTGCTCCAGGTGGGCAGAGGAGCA